>NC_056729.1:1062781202-1063381202 GCF_019279795.1 Protopterus annectens
CAACCTGGGTCCCCAGGTCCCTGATAACTTCTTCTGTGCTCAGTGGATTGCCACCTATTTGGTAGCTAGGGGTAACCTTGTTTTTCCCGAAGGGTATGACTATGCATTTTTTGGCATTTAACTTTAGGCCGTGGCTCTGGCACCAGTTATCCATTTCTGTGAGACCCTTCTGAAGGATATCTGTGTCAGATGTGTTTTCTACTATGGCGCCCAGTTTGCAGTCATCTGCAAACTTTGTCAGCCATAACCCTCCTGTGTTTGCTTGTACTTCGGAAAAGTAGATGCCAAACAAGAGTGGGCCCAGGACTGAGCCCTGTGGGACACCACTTGTAACAGGCTTTGAGTCTGACATGGCGCCAGCAACTCTGACCCTGTGGGTTCTGTCACTCAGCCAGTTTGCAACCCATCTTGTGATGTATGGGTTAACATTTAAGCTGATGAGTTTTTCAATGATACCCGAGTGGGGTATTGTATCGAAGGCCTTAGCCAGATCGAGGTAGGCTGTATGGACTGCCTTTCCCTCATCAATGGCTTTGGTGACTGTTTCGAAAAAGTCAACCAAGTTTAAAAGGCATGATCTGCCTTTGACAAAGCCAAACTGGGTTGGATCCAAAGTCTGCAAATTCCCTATGTCTTTATTTATGAGGTCCATTATGATCCTCTCCATGGCTTTGCAGATAAGGCTTGTCAAGTTAATGGGACGGTAATTTCCAGGGTCTGTGGAGGCACCGCCTTTGTGAAGTGGGACCACAGTTGCAGTGCGCCACTCCCTGGGTACGTATCCAGAGGTAAGACTTTGATTAAACAGCTGTCCTAGCTGTGGGTTTAATTCCTCATTGAGTTCGTGGAGCACACAGCCGGGGACACCATCGGGTCCCATGGATGCTGTGTTTTTTGCTTTGGAGAGAGCAGTTCTCACTTGGGCGCTGGAGATGTTTGGGGGGCTGCACTCATTTGGTATAGATATCTCTCCTTTTGGGGGGGAGGGGGGGAGAAGTTTGCACTGAACCTGTCAGCCAGTATGTTGGCAATGTCTGTAGGATCAGTAATCTTCACATCATTTTGAACTAGTTCTGAGCATATATGGGAGTTTCCTCCTAGGTTTCTAACATAGCTAAAGAAGGCCTTATGATTGTCTTTTGAGTCTTTAGCTATTTTTCTCTCGAAATTTGCTTTGGATGATTTTATGAGAGCTCTTAGTTTGTTACTTATAGTGATCAAGGGTGTCTTACCTTTTAAGGATTTTGCTCTATCTTGTAGTAGCTTCCTCCTTTTGTTGTAGAGTTTGTTTATGGCTGGGGTCCACCAGACTGGACGCTTGTCTTTGGTACAAAGAGTCTTTGTTTTGCTTGGGATTGCCTTATCCATGCAGTCCTGCAGGTGCTGGTAGAAGGCGTTTGTAAGTGATTCAGCGGCTTGAGTATTGTTTTCCGCCGCTCGGGGCCTGAAAGGAGACCACACTAGTCTTTAGAAGTGTGAAGTCGGCTTTTGAGAAGTTCTTTACTGTGGTCTTTTTATTTCAGGTGGGGTGGGATGAGGACCTCCAGCGAGATTAGTTTGTGATCTGATCTCACCAGTGAGGGGTATACTTCCGGTGTTGAACATTGTGCTCCCATGTTCGTGATGATGAGATCAAGTATGTTATCTCCTCTTGTGGGGATGGTGACTAGTTGTTCCATGGCATTTGAGTTTATGAATTCCAGGAACTTTTGGGCTAGGGTGTTTGGGCTTGAGTAGTGTTCCCAGTCTATATTAGGGTAATTGAAGTCACCTAGTATGATGGTGTTTGGTGATACATTTATCCCTCTAGTGTTTTCAGGAAGGCCATGTGAGTTTCCTGAGTTTGTGAGGGTGGCCTGTAACATGCTACAATTTGCAGAGCAGTCTTGCCTATGGTTAATTGCACCTGGATGGTCTCCGATGCATCGTGCGTTGCCACCAGTCTTGAGGTGTGGGTGTCCTTGATGAATATGGATACCCCCCCTCCTTTCTTGGTATTGTCCGGATTTTGGGGCCGGAACGCATGATATGAGGTAAAACCTGATAGCGCTGGGGTGCTCTCAGGAGCCTTGAACCAGGTTTCTGTCACAGCACAGACATCGATGTTCTCCATACTGAGAAGGGCCTCGAGTGCGTGCATTTTGAGATTTAGACTTCTGGCATTGAGCAGCATTACCCTTAGTTTTTTCCTTTTTGTGTTCTAGGGTGGTAGGTTTAGAATTTGAGCCTTGCCTAAAAAGGCACTATGGGGGTGGCAAGAGCCTTTGCCAATATCCGAATCCCAGGGGTGACAGGTGCAAGCCGTCCCTTGAAGCAGCGTGGCTTGTCCAGCATGTCATCCCAGGCAGACAGATACTGGATCCCCTTTGAATGACACCAGTGTTTAAGCCAATTGTTAAAGCTGATCATCTTATCTCTGTATTGTGGCATCATTCTTGGTGAAGGTAGGATACTGCTCAAGGTCAGGGTCATACCTGCCTGGGCTACATAATCAGAGAGCTCCTCAATGTCTCTTTTCATGTAGTCCAAGGAGGTACGTCTCAGGTCGCTTTACACCAGCGTGGACAATGACTGAGTCATATTTGTACCTGCTGTTGAGAGACCTGAGTGCTTGCGTTATGTGGCGGATTCTAGCGCCCGACAGGCAGCTTACTGTGACTTTCTCCTTACTCAGTCTGGTGAGCGGGACATCAGTGTGTCTGACTATGGAGTCACCAATGACTAGTGTGTCTGGCATTGTGTTTGGCCTTAAGGGCTGTGACTGTTTGACACTCTGACTGTGAGGTCTATGTGTTGCGGTGTTGTGTTCTGAGGTGGTGGTTGTTTGGGTGTCTGCTTTGGTGGCCTCTGCTGTTTTGGTAGATTTTTGATCAGAGCCTCCGAGTATGTCTTTGTGTGTTTATGTGTATGATTTGAGGTTGTAATGGTACTATGTGAGACTGGGTCTATAGTGTGTGTGGTAACCTTCTCCTCCTGACTGGTCTTGCCAGTCCTATGTTGAGAGAGCTCAGCCTCCAGTTTGGCCGTATAGTTGCATCTCTCGCATGTATTTGTGTTTTGTGGGAGGAGGAAAGGGTTGTCTGTGTACATGAGGCAATTGAAACATTGCCTCAATATTCCCAGGTTCACCAGCTGAGCAGGAGAGGACACTAGCAACTGATCCCTCGACATGCTAGAAGGGTAGACGAAAAACTTTAAAAAAGATTCGGGGACGTGGGTGACCGAGAAATGGGGGTTGCCTTTTTGGGGTACTATCTATGACAAGAGTGCCGTATCAAGGTAATAAGTACTGTAGGAGCAAGTGCTAGGTTTAATAGATAGAGAATAGTCTACTTGGAGTCAAGTAGAGTTGATCTTTTAGTTATAGGATACGCTGATTTGATCAGTAGTATAGTTCGAGGAAGGTAGTTTTAAGGGAAAATTTGAAGAGTGGACTTTAGGTAGCCGAATAGTTTAAACCTGCTTAACCGGCACTGCCCTAGTGTGCAACAGTGGCAGCTCAGCTAAATCGCTCTAAATCGGCTAACGCAGCGTTTAGCTGCTTTATACCAGGGGCTGGCAAAAGCTAGAAACTGGCCCAAAATGACCAATAAACTACTAGTTACTGGCTGAAACCTCACAAAACTGGACAAAAGGCAGCTCAATGCTTCCCACTCCCACTGGTAAGCAAGGTAGCTTCCCTTCCCCAAATAAGGCAAGGAAACAGTACACAGGAACTACAACCAAAGCCCAGGAATCAGCAACTCTGAAACTGGACTAAACTAGTAAAGCAGGAAAGCAAGGTAGCTTCCCTTACCCCAAATAAGGCAAGGAAACAGTACACAGGAACTACAACCAAAGCCCAGGAATCAGCAACTCTGAAACTGGACTAAACTAGTAAAGCAGGAAAAACAAGAGATATTTTTTCTTTTTTTTTCACAAAACAGGCAGAAACAGGTACAGCAAACACTTATAAATGCTATGAATCAGCTACTACAGCTTACACAGAAGAATTTGCTACAAATACAGTCAAATAGTAATAAACAAGGATTCCAAGTGCAATATTAAGTTAAATGCAGTAAAAACAGCTTCAATGTAACAGAAAGGCAGGCGAAATACAGTTGCTAGGTATTCAGATGTGGAAAGCAACAAAAATATACTTAGTATCAAGAAAAGTCGCTTATTCAGCTCTCTGCAGCCTGGATTACTCTGCTGGCCCACGTGGAGTCTGTGCTGAGTAGGTACAAGCTGAAAGTTTTATACCAGGGGGCTGGAAAAAGCTAGAAACTGGCCCAAAACGACCAATAAACTACTAGTTACTGGCTGAAACCTCACAAAACTGGACAAAAGGCAGCTCAATGCTTCCCACTCCCACTGGTAAGCAAGGTAGCTTCCCTTCCCCAAATAAGGCAAGGAAACAGTACACAGGAACTACAACCAAAACCCAGGAATCAGCAACTCTGAAACTGGACTAAACTAGTAAAGCAGGAAAGCAAGGTAGCTTCCCTTCCCCCAAATAAGGCAAGGAAACAGTACACAGGAACTACAACCAAAGCCCAGGAATCAGCAACTCTGAAACTGGACTAAACTAGTAAAGCAGGAAAAACAAGAGATATTTTTTTCTTTTTTTTTCTTTTTTTCACAAAACAGGCAGAAACAGGTACAGCAAACACTTATAAATATCTATGAATCAGCTACTACAGCTTACACAGAAGAATTTGCTACAAATACAGTCAAATAGTAACAAACAAGGATTCCAAGTGCAATATTAAGTTAAATGCAGTAAAACAGCTTCAATGTAACAGAAAAGCAGGCGAAATACAGTTGCTAGGTATTCAGATGTGGAAAGCAACAAAAGTATACTTAGTATCAAGAAAAGTCGCTTATTCAGCTCTCTGCAGCCTGGATTACTCTGCTGGCCCACGTGGAGTCTGTGCTGAGTAGGTACAAGCTGAAAGTTTTATACCAGGGGGCTGGAAAAAGCTAGAAACTGGCCCAAAATGACCAATAAACTACTAGTTACTGGCTGAAACCTCACAAAACTGGACAAAGGCAGCTCAATGCTTCCCACTCCCACAGGTAAGCAAGGTAGCTTCCTTCCCCAAATAAGGCAAGGAAACAGTACACAGGAACTACAACCAAAGCCCAGGAATCAGCAACTCTGAAACTGGACTAAACTAGTAAAGCAGGAAAGCAAGGTAGCTTCCCTTCCCCCAAATAAGGCAAGGAAACAGTACACAGGAACTACAACCAAAGCCCAGGAATCAGCAACTCTGAAACTGGACTAAACTAGTAAAGCAGGAAAAACAAGAGATATTTTTTCTTTTTTTTCTTTTTTTTCACAAAACAGGCAGAAACAGGTACAGCAAACACTAATAAATGCTATGAATCGGCTACTACAGCTTACACAGAAGAATTTGCTACAAATACAGTCAAATAGTAATAAACAAGGATTCCAAGTGCAATATTAAGTTAAATGCAGTAAAAACAGCTTCAATGTAACAGAAAGGCAGGCGAAATACAGTTGCTAGGTATTCAGATGTGGAAAGCAACAAAAAATATACTTAGTATCAAGAAAAGTCGCTTATTCAGCTCTCTGCAGCCTGGATTACTCTGCTGGCCCACGTGGAGTCTGTGCTGAGTAGGTACACGCTGAATGTTTTATACCAGGGGGCTGGAAAAAGCTAGAAACTGGCCCAAAACGACCAATAAACTACTAGTTACTGGCTGAAACCTCACAAAACTGGACAAAAGGCAGCTCAATGCTTCCCACTCCCACTGGTAAGCAAGGTAGCTTCCCTTCCCCCAAATAAGGCAAGGAAACAGTACACAGGAACTACAACCAAAGCCCAGGAATCAGCAACTCTGAAACTGGACTAAACTAGTAAAGCAGGAAAGCAAGGTAGCTTCCCTTCCCCCAAATAAGGCAAGGAAACAGCACACAGGAACTACAACCAAAGCCCAGGAATCAGCAACTCTGAAACTGGACTATAAACTAGTAACTTGTCCTTTTCTGTCAACCTTTTCTATACTCAAATAGCCTTGACATTCTTTAGTAGAATATCCTCTATCAAGGAAATCATTTATTAAACCAGAAAGTGAAGTAACTACGTCTGTATCATCGTCCTCTAATTCACAAATAATAAATGCAGTAATGTAGAGTATGTGTATGAACTGATCTCTTGATGTTTTGCCTTTAAGAACCAAGTCACATGGAACAACGCTTTAGGAAATCCCTTGGCACGTCAGGAATCTAGTGCTAATTTTACTATCGTTTTAATGCAATACATCAAGAAGTTGTCTGTCGCAATGAGACATTCGACAAAGGAAACGGGAAAATATTATCGAATTAAAATGCTAGGTAATGTTGAAACAATGAATTGACAGGGATTATGTCTTAATATATCGTGATAATATGATATGACTGACGAAAGCTTAATGAAAATTGAATGTTTTATAAATATTTTAAAATAAGCTTGAAATCCTTTAAGAACATGAATAATGAGTCGTATGCTCTCTAAGGATATATACTGTTATGTCCTATTGCTAGGGGTTAGCGTAATGTGTTTACTGCAACGAACAATAGAGACAAGTTTCATTAATGTTTTATACAGAAAGGAAAGTTGTTGATATGATCACAAATAATGGTAATGTCCCATCTAAAGGAATGTTTTATGATGCACTGCATACGTATTTTAACTGAAACATTTGATAACATTGGGATGAAAATTGTTTTTTTTTTTTATTTTTATGTTTGTTTATAGACAGCATTATAAGCAGAAGTTACTTAATAGTAGTAGGAGCATGTGGTCAAATGGAATTTTTTTATTGGCCAATTTAAGTTTTAAATACTTGTTTTTAAAAGTTCTATTATGTCTGGTGAAGTATCAAGGTAGATGTGAAAGTGCTTACGTTTGTTATTAAAGATTTAAATTTACTGCCATGTTTGCTACCTCTCCATCCATTTTCAACTCTCTATGTGCTGGAAAAGCCTTGATTGTGAACTGTGGTGACTTTTAAGAATTCCATGGAATGCAAGAAGATCAAATCAGTCAACACATAGTCAACACATAGGGAATTAAATGTGGACTGTTCACTTCAAGGTCTAGTAGTAAAGCTAACACTAAAATACCTTGGCCACATAATGTAACAACAAGATTCAGATGCAGAGAAAGATGAAGGGTGAAGCAGGGGTTAAGATAGGTAGACAGAATGACTGAAATAATGATAAAGAATTTCTAAGAACTTAAAAAGAAGCATTTTTTATACACAGACCTGGTGTCCCAAAGTCCTTTAGGTTACAGAAAGTCAAATTTGACAAAAAGCCTAAACAATAACTGCAACATGGGTGCTATATAAATTTTAAAGCATTTGATGTGACTAACATCTCCTCATTATAAGGAAAGATTGTTCCATAATCTTTGAAGCCATTACACAATGCGCCAGTCTTATTTTTCTGTTTTTTTTTTGTTTGTTTTTTTTTTGTAAGCTACATGGTGGTGTGAACCTTAGCTCTTGATGATTGTCACTGTTGAAGTGACACCCCAATCCCATGTGCAAAAATGGAAAAAAGGGGTTGTGGGTGGATGGATATATAATTTAGTACTGGGTTTTTCCATCTGGTGTTAGTTCTCCTAGCTGCCCAGCACTATATCTCAGGCATAAATGCTCAAATACAGCTAGATAAGGCATTGCCCAATTGACCAGGTAGAGGTCACCTCTAACTATCCTGTAAGAAACAACCTAGGAGGGTGGCGTAATGGTTAAGGTATTTGCCTTACAAACACAAGGTGTAGGGTTTGAGTCTCACAAGGAATAATTGGCTAGGCTCACAAGGGAAGTTAGCCTAGTACTAACCTATGAACCTATAATGATGATTTCTCAAAACAAACCATGGTATTTTTCCTAACAAAGGTCTCATATTTTTTCATGTTGTTTTAGGTGGCTATTTGACCAGTGTTTTCTCACTGAATTGTTAATGAACTAAAAATTAATGCATTTTAGCACATTAACACATATGTGGTGTGGAATATCACACTTCTAGCAGCCCACACATATCATGAAACAAATGTAAATATTTTGTGAGCAATAAAAGCTATAAAACTGTACAAATAGAATGTTATCAGTAAGAAGTATTCACAATGATAATAGCTGGTGCATTCAGTTTTTTCCAGAAATACTATAATATATTATAATGCATACAAACTGCAAATTATATTTTTTTCTAAACTTTCACAAAAAAATTTCATATCTTGAAAATTGTACAACCTAGACATATAGTGTTAGAACATTTGTGTTAACCAAACACAGGCTTTCATGTAACAACAAGAAATTCCTCTATAAGTGCGTGTTCTTTGAGCTATTTACAGAAATATGAAAACATGTTTAATTGTATAATTGGCAATACAAATAATACGGGAGAGCTCATCAAGATGTGCAACTTACACAGCAACTATCAAATACAATTTTCTTCAATAATATTTAAGGTTAAACCTAATGTCATGCATCAGTTTGTAAGTCCCTTTTTTGAAGTATTAATTACATATGGAAATGTTGATTATTTTCATAATTACTAACAAACAACTAGCAATAGTTCCAGTATAGTGTGAGTATAGTGTGATTGTCCTGTCTCTGACATTGGTGTTTCATACCATGCACCTCAATAAAATGTAGGTCTCTCAGTTATGAAAATACAAACATAAATATGAAAATATGAATAATAAGTGGCAAACAAAGCTAAATGTCTTCACTGTAGGACACCCTGTCATCTACTTAGTGTCATTTTATTAATACCACCTTGCCCTTCTGAATACTGCATATTACCAGCTGGTAAGTCACTTAGTCAATGGCTGACAAATTAATTCACTCAAGCTTATAACACCGTTTTATATACTTCTAGTTCACACCCATACTTCCTTATGGTATCCAGAACTTATTTGGTCATATGGGTGTGAGCTGGAAGTATAAAAAAGGTGTTATAGGCTTGAGTGAGTCAATTTCTCAGCTATTCACTAATGTGGATTAGTGTTAAATGCTCTAGCAAGGTCATGCTCAGCAATATGGAATCAGTCTTTCACTGAGTAATGATGTTATTTCTTTCAAAGAATGCCAAAAGACTCAGAAGACAAGATCTCCCCCTTTAACAAGCCCATGTCATACCATGCTATATCTACCAGGAGTATGTGTAATTCTGGATAAGGTCCATTAATATTATTTTCCATTATTTTATATATAACATTGATCAGGCTTAGAGGTTTAAAATTCATACAATGTTTAGGTTTGGTGTAACACCTGCACATCTGTGGATTGGAACATATATTGGCTGCCTCCATTGGTTATGAATGTCTTAGCATGCTAACATTTTATTTAAATGAATGACATGGGCTTAGTTGGTTTCCTTGATTCTCTGTGGGGAAAATACCAAGTATGCTGCCCGGGCTCATGGAATATGAAATTTTAATTTTATTTATGGCAACAGCTATCATATCTTTATTTATCTAACAAATGCCTCCCTTTGTCTCTGTGGTACTCTAACAAATGTCTGTTCTTACTGTCAGGTTTGCACAATAATTTTCTGTAGAACACTCATGATGTCCTGTAATCATATGATCATTTCACTGTATATGAATAACATATTGCATACATAATTTGTTAGAAACGTCTCAGATGTATTAGTGAAACATGCATCTAATCATGGAAATTTTAAAAAAGTTTGTCTTTTTTTGTCATGGATCATGTGAAAAGTAATTTGTGAGGTAGATGGTTGAGCAAAACAATCAACATCAAGTATATTATAAAAGCACAATCAATTAATTTTTTTTTTTTTTTTTTTTTGTATGTTGATACCTAGGATGATGCCTCATTACAAACAAAAGATGACTGACTTTAATAAATTGGCTTAGTTTCTGGTCATTCTAAGGGGATTCAGTACCTGACAGCCTAAGATAACATGATCAACAGACCTTGATGCTTTGCCAGAGATGGTCTTCATTTGTCACCTCTGGGATTTCGATTACTGGCTAAGGCTGTTGCCACCCCCATTATGCCTTTTTTAGGTAGTGTCACAAGGACAAAACTCCCAACATAATAAGACCATCTAAAAACAAATGCAAGGTTATGCTGTTCATTGCTAGGAGTCTAAATCTGAAACTGCACTCACTGGAAGCAGTCCTTACGCTGGAAGATGCTGACATTTAAGGCTGTGGAAAACCGGGTTAAAATTCCTTCCACACATTCAGACCTCAAACTGAAGGTGTGAGAACTAATGGAGGTGGTGTATCAATATTCATAAAAGACAAATACACCTCTAGATTGGTTAAACACAGTGACTCACATGAATACTCCAGGTGCAATTAACTGTTGGTAAGACCACTCTTCAAATCATTGCAAGCTATAGGACTCCCTACCTGGATCAACTTAAGTTGATCAAGATACAACCGAACACCCTGTTATTGGGTGACTTTAATTACCCATAGATTGACTGGGTTAATTATACGTGTACTAACACTCTGAGGTCTGACCACAAATCAGTCTAGTTTGAGATAACAATAATATCAGACCCCCCCCCCCAGCAGCAACTAGACTGAAAAACTTCACCAAGGCCAATTACGGACTCTTATGTGATGGCATAAACAGCTTCATACCCCCTCCCACACTGATGGAGAGGTGCTTTATATAAGCATCTGTACAATTCCATTAACTCTGCCTTACCTGATAGGACCAAAGCAAGATCCTCAGGGAAGAACAAACCCACCTGGTGGACATCAGCCATTAACAGGATATACATTAAGAGGAAGAAATTGCTGTCTAAGAGTAGGAAGTTACAGTCTGAAACCTGGATGCACTCCCTTCTCAACTTAAATAGGCAAATAAGATATGTTGTAAAGTCCTCTAAAGCTGCTTATGAATCCAAATTAGCATCCCTAGCTAAGGAAAACCATAAGGCATTCTTTAGCTACATCCGAAACCTCAAAGGAAAAACCCAGATTTGTACAGAAGTTGTAGTTAATGGTACTACATATACAAAACCTGTGGATATAGCCAACCTGCTGGCTGACAGATTCAGTGCAAACTTCACTCCCCTGTCCCCACCACATATAACACAAAGCACCCTACCACCTGTTCCCCATCCTATTATCTCCAAGGAGCAAGTCTTAAACACCCTCTCCAAGGCTAAAAACACAGCATCAATGGGACCAGACAACATCCCAGGCTGTGTTCTCAATGGATTAAAACAGGAATTAGCAACTCTGCTGGGTTCATTGTTCAAACACAGTGTTAGCAAGGGTTTCATCCCTGCTGAATGGAAAACAGCTATCACCATCCTTTTTCATAAAAGGGGTGCATCCATGGACCCTGGGAACTATAGACCCATAAGCCTAACCAGCCTTATCTGCAAGACCATGGAGTGTGTCATCATGGACCTTATCAACAAAGATATAGGTACTCTAAAAACACATGACCCTACCCAGTTTGGCTTCATCAAAGGGGGAGTGTGTCTTCTAAACTTGGTGGACTTCTTCAAGGCAGTCACCAAAGCCCTTGAAGAAGGTAAAACTGTGTATATGGCCTACATGGACTTAGCCAAGGCCTTTGACTCTGAGACTGCACAATCCATGGGTAAAGGACTGATTCCTGTAATCAGGGATTGTTGATCTTGCATATTATATTAAATCATCAGGCATTATTGATAAACTTACACAGCTGGGTATCAACCCATGTATTGTCAGTTGGGTTGCAAACTGGCTCACCAATAGAACTCATACAGTCAAAATAGGAGACACTACATCCTCCAGCAGACCAGTAACCAGTGGTGTACCACATGGGTCTGTTCTGGGGCCTCTGCTGTTCAGAATATACTTCTCTGAAGTACAGGCAAAAACTAAAGGTCTGTGGCTGACAAAGGTTGCTGATGACTGCAAAACTAGGAGCGGTCATTCAGCCCCCTAACGATGTCAATATCCTGTAAGAAGGACTTACAGAGACAAATGATTGGTGCCAAAGTCATGGACTTACTCTTAATGCAGAAAAATGCATTATCATCCCCTTTGGCAAGGGTGATGCTCCTGCAAACTACTTCATAAATAGCAATACCTTAAACATGCAATCACTGGTGAGAGACCTGGGCATGCAGGTTGATAGCAACCTTACCTTTGATCACCATGTCTGTACAGTAGTAAGAAGGGCATTCTCTGTTGCTCACCTCATAAGTAAGGGCAAAGGCCTCCAAAAAAAAAAAAACAAGGTTATAACCCCCCTGCACTCTTCCCTCATCAGGCCAATAACAGAGTATAATGCCCCCTTTGGTATGTACCTCTCTTAAGCACCTGCAGCAATTGGAAAGACTGCAAAGGTTTCTTACAAAGAAAATTCAAGGTCTCCAGCACATGTCATATGCAGACAGGCTGGAATCACCATCTCTTTATTCTGTGTCAGACAGACTACTCAGAGGTGACCTGTGCCTTGCATATAAGGCAATATCTGACCCTGCCTTAATGGAAATGCTACACATTCGCAAGTCAAACGGTACATGTGTCACATGCCCAAGGGACCTTAACCTAGTATGTGACATCAATAGAAATTTCTGGAGGGACAGATTTATCTGGCAGAGGTTACCTCATCTCTGGAACATACTTCCAATCCATGTTAGCAGAGTCCCTCTTTGACCCTATTTAAGCATAATTTGGATGACTTGATGGGAAACTAAATTTGCCACAGGAGTCCCACCTGTGTCCATCTTAGACAAATACTCTTGGGAACAATGATTAACTTAGCTAGGCTTGTAAGGACTCTAGGGCCATTAGCTTAGTAACCTCCTATGATTCTATGATCCTATATTTTTAGTTTGAATTTTAATTAACATTACAGTAACATATATTTTTGCAAATATTCATCAGCTTATTACAGTATGTGGTTTGTTATGTGATGTTCCATTAGTATTAAAATGTAATGTCAGTTAGTCACTGTGTTCTAAATAAGTTCTTAGTAAATTAAAAGAATGAAAGTGCTGAACTATATTTTGACCTTGAAAGTGCTGAACTATATTTTGACCTTGAAAGTGCTGAACTATATTTTGACCTTCCTGTTCTTTTGAGTGGTCATTTGCTTTTAAGTTCTCAAAGTTCTCTCTGCTAGCTCACCAGGAAGAGTTTGTTTTGTTCTTGATATCTGATAAAAAGTATCAGTGTTCTGCAAATCCTTTATTTGGACTGCAGTAACATAAAGCAACCCTTAGTGTACTGTTTAACAAGTAGCTATGTATGTTCTCCACAGGAAATTATAATAAATGATCAATCCTAACCAAATTTGAAGCAATGGAGTTATAAACAAGTAGCAATACACCACAACCTCTTCTGTTATTTCTGACACATTTCTATTTTTCAAAACCATTCCAAGCCTCTGCCACGGCAATAATCTTATATTTGTCAAATTCAATAATAGTTTAGTTCTTGACATTTATTGTTTGTACTCTGAGCATTACAGAAATTGCTTTTCACAAACTGATCAAGTCATCTTGCTTTGGTATTTCTTTTGTGTTCATTTACCCTAGAAGATGCTTTATATTTGTTAGCAATTTTACAAGATACAAATGCTACACCATAGTTATTCAAATGAAGATAACCTTTTGAAAACACTCTATTGCCCAAACCATAATCCACCTAATGTGTTACAAGTTTGATTTTATAAACCAGACATATCTGCCTCAATCAGTTGTTAAACATGTACGATTTAGTATAAAGATAATCATTCCATCATGGAGAAGAGATTATTTTATGCAGGACTAAACCCAGTGAACTTTTTTCCAACATTTTCATTTCGTTTAGAGAACAGATGACCTGTAGATCGCACCCTGATTGCAGAATGAATGTTCTCCAGCAGGGTGTTAATCTACAGGTAATGCCTGCTGAAAAATGAGTCCTCCACTTCACAGCAGCATACCAAGTTGCCATGGAGCTTGTACTGAAAATAACCTAATGACCACTATTATTTTACACTCGCTAAGTAGCACTTCTGCTATTTAGCGAGTGTAAACAGCTATAAATAAATGCAATCTGAGGGTCATGCTGCTCAGTGATAGAAGTCTAATTCTCAAGATGCACTCACTCGAAGCACTCCTCAAAAAAGAGAGCATCGACATTTGTGCTGTAACAGACACATGGTTTAAAGCAGCAGAAAGCACCCCTGCGCTACCAGGCTATAACTCATTCCACACCTTTCAGCCCCAAAATATGGACCATAGCTCCAAAGGTGGTGGTGTCTCCATATTCATAAATGATATGCACACCTCCAGACTAGTAGCCCAGCATAACGCATGTGAGATACTTCAGGTACAACTAACATTGGGTAAGATGGCGATCCAGGTCATAGCCTGCTATAGGTTCACAACCATGTCCCTAGACTCTCACTCCATCTTCCTAAGCACCCTGGAATCTGTCAAGGTCCAACCCAACACTCTCATACTAGGAGACTTCAACTACCCCTCCATCAACTGGGAAAACTACTCAAGCACCAATACACTGGCCCAACGCTTCCTGGAATTCATCAATTCCAATGCCCTGGACCAGCTCATTCTGACCCCCACTAGAGGAAGCAACATCCTTGACCTGGTTATTACTAACATGGGTGACCGTTGCTCTACACCAGTAGTCAATCTCTCCCCGGTCAGATCCGACCATAAACTATTCACCATGGAAATCCACATTTCACCCACACCCCCTGCAAAGGTAACCACCTTGAAAAACTTCTCCAAAGCTGAATTTGGGCTCCTACAAACAGAGCTGGCTAACTTCACGGCACCCATGCCAATGGACAATAGCTGCATGACTACCAAATCATACACCAGTGCACTGTATGAACATGTACATAAATGCATGAAACTAGCCATACCCAACAGAACAAAGATGCTCTCCTCCAAAAAAAAGAAGCCAATCTGGTGGTCCCCTGCCATTAATAAATTCTACAACAGAAGGAAGAAATTGTTGCAGAAAAAGGTGAAGTCCCAAGACTGGAAAAACTCCCTTATTAGCCTCAACAAAAAATTGAGATCCGTCATCAAATCCTCTAAAGCCAGCTATGAAGGCAGAATTGCGGCAGACACTAAAATCAATCACAAATCCTTCTATAGTTATATCAAGAACCTCCACTGCAATACCCAGATTTTCTTTGAGTTACTGCACAATGATACCTCCTATACTGAGCCAACAGATATTGCAAACATACTGGCTGACAGATTCACTGCCAACTTTACCCCCCCCCCCCACTAAAGGACCAATCACAATACCGGAAGAATGCCAGGCACCCAGTATTACTGCAGCACAGGTTAAAGCTGCATTGTCCAAGGCCAATAATACAACTTCCATGGGACCTGATAATATCCCTGGCTGTGTTCTACATGAACTAGAAAGTGAACTGGCACCACATCTGTGTGCCCTCTTCAGTCACGTCCTCACCTCAGGCTTTGTCCTTACCGAATGGCGCACTGCTACAGTCATCCATCTCTATAAAGGGGGAGCAACTACAGACCCTGGGAATTATTGCTCCATTAGCCTGATGAGTCTGATATGCAAAGCTATGGAGCGCGTCATCATGGACATGATTAACAAAGATATAGGAAATAGGTTCATAGATTAGTACTAGGCTAACTGCCCTTGCAAGCCATTTTAAGCCTAGCCAATTATTCCTTGTGAGACTCAAACCCTGCACCTTGTGTTTGTAAGGCAAACACCTTAACCATTAGGCCACCCTCCCAACTCTCCAAACTCTAGACCCCACACAATTTGGCTTTGTGAAAGGGAGATCGTGCCTGCTCAACCTGGTCGACTACTTTGAGTCAATCACCAGGGCTGTGGATGAAGGTAAGGCAGTGCATACAGCCTAACCCGATCTGGCCAAGGCCTTTGATACCATTCCTCACTCAGAAATTATTGATAAACTCATAAAACTAGGCCTCAACCCCTATATCACTAAGTTGGTTGCAAATTGGCTCACAGATAGAACCCACGGTGTGAAAATATTAGACTCCAAGTTAGACTGCTGACCAGTCATAAGTGGAGTTCCACAGGGATCGGTCCTGGATACTCTCCTGTTCGGCATCTACTTCTCAGAAGTCCAGGCCAACACAAAAGGACTCTGGGTGACCAAGTTCACAGATGACTGCAAGCTGGGAGGCATTATTAACTCCCCAAGTGATGCAGACTTCCTACAGAAAGGCCTCACTGAGACCAATGCCTGGTGTCGAAACCATGGCCTTAAGCTTAATGCCAAAAAATGTGTTGTCATCCCATTCGGTAAAATCTAAGTTCCCACTAATTACCACATCGATGAGAGCCCACTGAACACTGAAGGTGTTATAAGAGATCTGGGGACACAGGGTGACAGCAATCTCTCCTTTGACCACCATGTTGCCACTGTGGTCAGAAAGTCCTTCTATGTGCCACATGTCATTACCAAGGGTTTTGCATCTAGGAAGAAAGAGGTCATCATCTCTCTCTCTACTTTTTCCTCATTAGACCAATCATCGGGTATAATGCCCCATTTGGCATGTACCTCACTAGACACCTGCAACAGCTGGAGAGGCCACAGAAGTACCTCAAGAGGATCCTAGGCATTAAACACATGTCCTACACGGACAGACTCAAAAGACTCCAGCTATTCTCTGTCTCATATTGCCTACTTAGAAGTGATTTTTGCCTGACTTACAAAGCCATGTCTGACCCAGCTCAGTCAGAAATGATGCATCTAAAGAAATCCCTATCCCTCCGCACCACACGCTCCAGAGACCTCAACCTCATTACCACAATCAACAGAACATGCTGGAGGGACAGGTCCCTTACCCAGAGACTGCCCATGCTATGGAATAGACTTCCCATACATGTCAAGCAGAGCACATCGCTGTCCCTCTTCACGAAAAATCTTGATGAGTGGATGGGTATGAGAAAGTTCATCCCAGGGATCACTCCAGTGGCTCTACTTGACAGAGGCACGGGAACTAACGTCAGGCGGCATGATGCCAGGGCACTTCTATGGGCTAGGCTTGTAAAGACTCCAGGGCCATTGGCGTAGTACACACCTATGAACATATATAAAAAAAAAAGCAGTAGCAGCAGCAAAGAGGTTTGCATACCTCTCAACCTTTTAGCTCAAATATCTGCTTACCTCTGAACCTCTTAGCACAAGAAATTTGAGCAAAGCCTAAAATAATGGGGGAACAAAGGACCAAAAATAGGGACATATTTTAAATATTGCTCTTATAAACTTAGAAAGTTGATAGAATAATAGGATTCGTGGTAGCAGGTGTTTCTGACGGATATGAAGTCTGAAACTCTAATGTAAGTCATTATTTAATGACTTCATTCCTCAGTGATTTGCCAGAAAACCACACATTTTATGAGAAACAGACCAAAAATAATCGCCAAAAATCTGGACAGTTGAGAGGTATGTGTATCTGGATAAAGCCTAAAATAAAGTGGGAACAAATGCTCAGATTTTAAATAGTTATAAAAATCAGAGTTGCTTTAATAATATGACTTGTGTTAGCATGCATTTTATGAAGTACACGATTGTGTGTATATGAGAGCGAGAGTGAGATCGCATGAGATGCATAAAACCCTCATGCATCAGGGGACTATACGTTTACATTTAGAAGCCTGTCTGCACTTCCATATAGTTCCCCAAGGCATGAGGGTTTTATGCATGCCTACTTACGGGGACCGTTAGCCTGAATTATTGGCACAATGACAGGAAATAAACCTGGAGACAAGTTACCAGTACATGCGTCTCCTGGTGAACTTTTTCCTACCAGAAGAGCAGAGGCTGATGAAATCTATTGAACAGAAGCAGTCTGAAACGGAGTCTAAATTTCGTAGTGATAATTATGTGGTTAAGATGGACACCTTATATTGTGCAGTTAGTGCCTACGACACTAAGCTGCAGCAAGTAAAAATGAAAAAAACTGAAGAGAGACTACTCTGATTTTCAGCTCGGCAACATTTTTGTATGGCCAAGGAGTCCATCTCTTTCATCTGGGAGAACTACCAATACAGTCACTACCATGGATAGAACTCGATTAGGTGACACACGATCTTTTCCATTCTCCGACAACCAGTCAGCGAGGAATTCCATTAGGTGGGTGGATATGAGGATAGGAAAGTGTACTCCCATAGAGTCACAGAAGGAAGAAGTGCCATCCGACAAGCAGACCGTTGTTCAGTCCACCACCTCTCGTTTACAAATGGATAATAGTGATTCAGGAATGGAGCTCACATCGGCACCTGTGGAGGGTGTTAGCGAAATGGTGAACGGTGGGCCTGTCCACTGTGATGTTGCCAGTTCTAGTAACATTGGCATTTGTGTGAATGGTTCCTCACCTTCAGCTACTACAGTGGATGCCAGTATTCATAATGACTCTGAAAGAGGGGATCGCAATATAGCACAAGGGGCCTGCCCCAAAACTCTCTATTCGCAGCTGTTTTTTCACCCGCTGCCAGTTGCCGTAAGGAAGAAGAAAGAAAACAGACTCCAGTTACAAGGGAAAGGGTTTTTGAAGAAATCAGAAAGTCGAGAAAGGAAACAAAGGAAAACTTCAATATGACTACAGGTACTGATAATCTGGTCTATAATTTGTCTAGCTTTAAGCTATCTGATACACAGTTACGAGCATTGAGTAGAGGCCTTAATTTTGTTCCAGCAACCAAGCATGTCTTCACTGATGTGATGATTGAGTTGGAACAATTTGGCAGGAATTTGCAAATAAAGAAAATGTTTGGCAGGGTTGAGAGTACCTCTGCCTTGGGTGCTAACCTAATGGTGATTCCATAGTAGATGTGTTCATAAAAACGTGGTGACCAGTTACATAGTTTAGAAAACTACAGTTCTAATAAATGCTTTTATAACCTCACTCAAGAAGAGAGATCGCCTTTAATAACTTTACAGAATAATCCCAGCTTGGTTATAAGGCCAGTGGACAAGGGTGGGGCTATAGTCCTGTTAGATCTTGCATATTATAATGGTAAAATTGAATCTATGCTTAGCATCAATTCCACTTATGCTAAGATTGATGGAAGAGAAGTTAGTCACATAATTTTACATGTTAAAAATGTTTTGATTGAGTTAAAGGTGTCAGGAGGTATTACTGATGAAATTTATAATTTTGTTCATGTAGAACATCCTGTTGTACCTGTCTTTAAAGCATTGCCTAAAATACATAAAGATTTGAGTAACCCACTCTCAGACCCATAGTTTCGGGAAGAGGGTGGGTTACAGAGAATTACTCTATGTGGATAGAGTTTAAACTAAAACCAGTTGTCTATGCTACACCCAGGATACTTAAAGACAGTGCACATTTTTTTACCAGTTTATATGCATTTTTAGATAGTTACACTTTTAACGGTTTGTATTTATTGGTCACTTTGGATGTAAGGAATTTGTTTACTGTCATACGCAATGGGTATGGCCTTGGGGCTGTTAGCAAATTCTTACAACAACAAGAGTCTGTTAGTAAGCAAGAAGCACAACAAATCAAGTGTCTTTTAGAATTGGTGTTGGAACATAATTTTTTTTTGTTTAATGAGAAATATTTTTGGCTGTTTTTATATTGTGGACAGGCACTACTGAGTCTTTGATTCAATTTGTTTCAATTTGTCACATATCTTGAACAGTCCACTGACTTTTTTAGTTTTTTTGTGAACCATTCTTACATAGAGATGGAGTTCTTAGATATACAGTTAATACAGAGTGATGATGGTATTTTTCATTCCAAGGTTTATAGGAAACCTTGTTGGAAGAATGAGTTGTTGGCCAAAGATAGTATGTGCCCAGGATATGTGTTCCGTAACATTGTTAAGGGACAAACATTGCGTTTGTCTAGGCTTTGCACTGATGATGATGCCCTGCATGATGAATTAAATATGTTCAGTACTAGACTTATGACCAGAGGCTATAAACAGTCAGATGTTGACCACATCAGTCAGATGTTGACCACATCGTACAAGATGTGGTCGACATCAGGGAAACAGAAGCAGCATCCTGGTTCTCTCATAGGGGGATATCGAATAGGACTGACACTGGATGGCTTAGGAAACAGTCAGATAATAGCAAGAAGAGCAGGATTCCTCTCCATGTCGCCTATAGTAGTGACATTCGATGGGTACAGGATGTGATTAGGACAAACTGGAAAATTTTGCGAACTGAGGACTCCCTGAAAGATTTGGTGGGAGAATATCCAGATTTTTGTCTTTAAGAGAAATAAGAATTTAGAACAGATCCTTTGTTATAAGCAACCAAGGGTGGATAGTGGTTATACTCAGGTTGGGATGTTCCCATGGCAACATTGTAAGGCATGTATATACATTAGTAGGAAATCCCACTTTGTACATCCCTTGACAGGGAAGCAATATAATATTAGAGCTATGGTTACTTGTTTGTCCAAGAACATTGTTTATTTAGCGATCTGCACTTGTTGCCACACTCGTTTTACGTGGGGAAGACAAACTGCAGTTTGAAGGACAGAATTTTGAGGCATATGTCAGCTGTTAGAATTAAAGACAAGCGCAATGCACTTTCTTTGCATGTAGAGAAACATCCAGGTCATAGCTTTTTATTCCAGGCCTTACAACACATTAATGTAGACAATAGGAAGAGTGATGTTTCCAGTTACACAGAATATTGTGAAACAAGGTGGATTATTAAACTGGGGGCTAATAGGCACCCAGGACTTAATGGTGTGGTGCTTTTAAGACTGATTCTGAATAGGCATAGACCTTACATCCAAAAAGACTAATTCCTAATTGACTTTTATTGGTTTTAGAATGTGATTGGTGTAAGTTTATTTAAATATCAAGTGAGTTGTTGAGTATTGTATGTCTGAAGAAGGGTTTTGTACCCAAAAGCGCTAGCATCTTTGTTTGGTATATTAAATTATATTTATCTATAGCCTGTTTGGTCTGTGGATCATTTTTTTCCTGCCATTTTAGAAGTAAGGGACCAAAAATAAAAAAAAATTCTAGATCTTTAAAAAAAAAGATTTATTTTGGATGTAAAATGCTTCCTTCAACACTGTTTACATATACCATATCAACTTTGAAACATTAGGCGGAGGAACTATTTTACATCAAAAATATACATTAGAACCTCCATAGTTGGCCACCTCCCTACATCGACCACCTCCTTAAGTTGACCTAATTTTCATAGACTGGACATGTTCCACATGTACTCAATGGAAAACCGACATCTCCATATTGACCACCTATGTAAGTTGTATCTTGATCACTTGGACTGTGACACACAATATTAATTTACCCTGTATAACTTGACCATTTGAGTCTACTCTACACCACGGGGTAGAAGGTGGGGGCTTTGCCCCTTAGTTGTATTATTTTTTCTTTAGTATAAGTTCTTTTTTCATGTTTTATTATTACCACATGTTGGATTAGGCCTAACATTCTATTGTTTATCATGTGTTGCTTAAGATTTTTTCAATGTGAAGGACTGGTCTGAATTGTAGGTAATTACCGAAAAAAATTTACAGTTAATTGAGACATGATGGCCCAAAGGAAAGAACTCAAAGAGCTGACATTGAAGGAAAAGGTTGATCTTCTACATTTTGTGGAAAGCAGCAGCCAAAGAAAGACAGTGGAACATTTTGGTGTTAGCAAGACCAGAGTTAGCAATGTCCAAAAACGTAAACATGAGTACTTGGAGAGATATGGTAAGGAAAGCGGAGACATTCAGCGGAAAAGAAGGAAAACTTCCCTTAATGAAGTCAGTGAAGCCACATTAAGCTGGTTCAAACAAATGAAGGCAGTTAAAGTCTGAATCTCTGGGCTGATGATCCAAGAAGTTGCTCAAAAATTTGCACAGAAACTCGGGGTGGCAGATTTCCAAGCATCAAGTGGTTGGCTCAAGAAATTTAAACTGCGTCACAAGATCTCCCAGAAAGTCTTGTGTGGTTAATTCAATGAAGTTCCAATATAAGTTGTGGAAGAGTTCATCAAAAAGTTCCCGGACTTCACCAGAGGCTTCAAAGATGACATCTTTAACATAACGAGTGCGGACTCTTTTTCAAGGCGATCCCTGAGAGGAGCCTCATCATGAAAGGTGACAAATGTAAGAGCAGAAAACTTTCCAAAGAACATTTCACAGTTCTGCTTTGCACTAGCTCAACCTGAGAGAAACTAAAGCCCTTGGTGATTGGTAAATTGGCAAATCCACGTTCATTCAAGAACGTGAAGCCCGAAGACCTCCCCGTCACTTGGAGACCAAACAAATGCTCATGAATGACTGGTGCCCTTTTTGAGGAGTGGGTAAGGGGTATTGACCGAGAAATGAAAAAGAAGAAACAGTCTATTAAACTGAGAGTAGACAACTGTCCTGGCCACCTGTAAGTGAATCATCTCACAAACATGACACTGAAATTTCTGCCTCCAAACACTAATCTAACCTCTTGACCAAGGTATCATTAAAACATTTAAAATGCACTACCAAGCCCAGCTCCTGCAGTGGGTCATTACTAAGACACAAATCTTTGGTCTGCCTATGGAAGCAACTTCATCCGCTGCATCAGTTAATGCTCTGGATGCTGTCCTCTGGATCAGTTCTGCTTGGAATAATGTTCAGCCAGAAATTATACAGAAGTATTTCAAGAAAGTTGGATTTGTCATAACCCAATAGCACAAAGTTTTGGCCCCATCAGACAGTCCATCTCCCATGGCAGAATTCGAAGGAGTAGATTTTAAAGGTTTTGTTGCAATGGATGATGAGGTGGCAACCTGTAATGAACCTGACCCAGAAGCAATTTTCCAAGCGATATTGACTGAAGTACAGACCAGCGTAAAAGTGCGTGAAACAGCTGATGACGTGGAAGAAGCAAGTGAGGATGACACAGAAATTACAAAGAATCCAAAAGAATAGAATATCAGGAATCTGATAATGCAGTTGAATTCATTTGCTGTGAAAAAATGCCCAGGTATACTGACTGGTGTAGTCAGCATTGAGAGTACTTTCTCCATTTACCTTTGTAATAAGAATAAGGAACAGACCAAGACTGACTCTTTTTTCAGAAAGAATAATTAAACCATGAAAAACCAGTAAATGTATTGATTTTGTATTACTGTGTTTTGATTGTGTATGATTTCGTGTGATATTCTCTAATAAAAGCTGTACAAGGAAGTAAAGTACATGTATGCATCAATACAGTAGGCCTAGTTCCTTATGGTGACAACCTCCATATGTTGACCAGTTTGTTACAGTCCCTTGGGAGGTCAACATATCGAGGTTCTACTGTATAAAAAATAATAAGAGCAATAAAAAATAAATAAGTAAAACAACTATTTTACAGACAGACCATTCTCTAAGCACAGTAATGCCTTCCAGGGTGTGTGTTATTGTGGAAATAATACCCTTCCAGTGTTGTAGAGGCAGTGGGCATTATTTCCATATTAACACATACCCTGTGGGCATTATTGCTTACTTAATGATGTGGAGTGTAGGTCATTAGATCCTTCATGCATGAAAAATTGTGTGTACTTGGGCTTGACTTGTATTCGCCTGTTAACTAAACTAATGGTATGAGTCAATCATAGGCCTGGAAGTGCAGAAACTGTAACATTTTTCTTAAGTAATTACAGAAGCGTCTAATGGTTGATCTAAGTATGGAATCAGCAAAAATTAGATTCTCACAATCCTCTGTGGTTTTAATTTCTTGTGTATAAAAACTGGTTTCTAAGCCAGCAGTATAGTTATCCTGCACATTAGAAATATGATCCAAACTGTCGATGTCAGTGTTCCATTTTTTTATTTTTTTAATGGATTGCCAGTCACCCTTATCACAACTACCAGTATTTCTCTCTCTTCTTACTTACTAGCTTTCAATAAATATTTCTTGATAAAACACAGTGGGAAAAACATATTTGCAAAATCAACATTATTAAAAGGTTTAGTTACACAATTCTTTAGTTTTGCACCCAATAGTGTTGTCTTCTAACGTAGAGTCTGTCTGTTACTTGAAGTTAAAAATAGCAGACTAAATGTCAGAACCATCCTCAGATTTATGCTCAGTTTTTGGTTTACTATTTTCTCCTTTATATTTATTGCCAAAGGAGTTTTTTTCAATGAATACAATTCTCATTGATTTTGGTATTGTTTCCTTTTGTTAGATTGAAAGCTTCGGAAACACTTCTATTATGATGGTCAAGTATATAACTTCCCTCTACTTCTTCTTTTGACTCCTTAATATTAACTTCTTGGGTATATCTAATCCAGCTCTTTTTTTTCTTTACTATGGGGCAATGTTTAGTTGATTAAGTATAGCTGCATAATTCCTGGCTTGATAAATGATACATGATGTCCTCCTTCCATGTAGTCACAAATTCTGTAATTCTCCCAAATGCTACAACATTGATACAAGAACAATTGGATACTATCTGTTTTCTTCCCCTCCAATATAGTTATTAGTTCACTTAATTTTCTGAAATTAGCACAGATTGTGGAGTTTATACACCGCACAAGCAGCATATGATTAAGGGATTATTTTTATCAGATTGTCAAACACATACAATTTAAAGAAATCATTTCTTACAACATGAAATATTTGATGAGCTGCAGAATTGATTGATGTATTTAAGACAGAAAAATATATGGCAGCATTTAAAATAACAGTATTTTGTGACAGGAGATAATAGGCAAACTTTACTTTAATCTCTACAATGAAAAATAAATAAGAATTCTACCTTCAGATTTGTCTAGCTGCATAAAAAGTAGTAGAAATGGTGTAGTGAAACAATACTGTATACCGTAGGTGCCGGAAGCTGTTGAAGACGGGGGGGGGGGTGTTGGGTGAGAGGGGCACTTAGTGATCTAAAAAGGGCATTTTTTTATAACTATTTACTACCACAACATAGGTTCACTTGGAGGACATTTTAAGCGTAGCCAATTCCCTTTTGGTGCTTTAATTAACATTTTCTGATTGGTCTTACCTATCCCATGGCTGATAGTTGTATATTAGCCCTAGTGAGAATAACTGTGATCATACTATACATAATTTGGGGGGACCCATGTAAGGGATGCAGCATTTAGGAACTATCTCTATCCATTATTGGCATGAGGGGCAGTCTCGGAATACATTTTCTATTACCCATCCTTAGATCCAAGTTGCATTTGAATATGGAGGGATGAGCTTTGTTTTATTTTTATGGATAGTCTGTTCTGGAACAGTGGTAGCCTCTGTGATATATATCCAGCTCTCACAACATTCAGTTTAGATAACTGGAATGAGTATTTCTGATGCCATTTGACTTGCTGATGTTCAGTAGGTCCATCTGTATTAAGTCGAGGATGCCTTGTATGCCAGACATGTCACCTCTAAGCACTCTGTGGGATACTGAGTATAGTAATAAATCTTTGAAGTGGTCCATGCAAGACCTATTGTTTAGGACTTGTATCCTTTTAGTAAGGTTATCTCTGAAGGTATTCCAGTTGTTGCATGGGGCTGGACAGATACATGCCAAAGTGGGCATTATACAAAATGATTGACCTAATGAGAGCTTTGTAAAGGGGGACAATAACATCTCTGGGTCATTATCAATTTGTTTATAAGCTGTGCAATATAGAAAGGCTTTGACCAGAATTAAAATTCTCAGAAACAGACTGATACTCTTAAGGAACTATTACAGCAACACCATACAAAAATAACAAATATAGAGACTTCTCTAAATGATATTGAAGGGAGACTCGGAGAGGAAGAACTCCAAAAAGAATTTCTGCTTGAACAGAATACATGCCTGCTTAACAAAATAGATGACTTAGAAAACAGGGAAAGGAGAAACAACATAAGGATCTCTGGTCTGCCTAAAAACACTGAAGGCGAAGACATTATTTCATTCTTAACAACCTGGATTCCTGAATTTTTAGACCATGTGTGTCCAACCCGTGGCCCGCGGGCCGCATGCGGCCCTCAGAGCTCTTCCGTGTGGCCCGTGACCCTAGTTCAGTCCAAAAACAAAAATACAACATTTTTTCCGTTTTTTTTTTCGCGCCATTTTTTTTTCATGACCGCAACCTTTAACCTCACATTGTCGGTGTGCGCATGTGCCAAGAGCACCCTTGCCGTTTATTTTTTTTTTCATGCCGAAATAGGACTTTTGTGTTCGCGCCGAAGAGCTGAAGTGGAAGGATTCATTGTTTGCACCGAAGACCTGAAGAAGAGGGATTAGCCATTGTATTTAAAACAAACAGCAACTCCTAACTGTATTGACAGGTAAGTATGAAATGCTGCTGTTATTTATTTTAATTATATGGTTTGCTAGGATTGTACACCAGGCTATGATTTTTGAGGGTAGAGAATTAGGGCAACCTTTACAGAACAACCCAAACCACTCATGGATAATGGTTTGCTAAATTTGTGACTCTGACGTGAGGGTGTGCTTCTTCACTGTGCAAGTACGCTGATCTTGAATATCGTCTCAGTAAATGTGCTAAGGTGCTGAAGTTTGTAGTATTACCAGAATGCTAGAAGAAGACCAGTTGTACAAAGGTGTGCACATATCAAGAGTCTGAAGGTTTGCTGTGGCACTGTATTTGTTTTCTGATAACTTTGCCTCCAGGTTTTCAAGAGCTGCCCTATCCAGTTATCCTTTTAGCTTGATACAGATTGCTTGTATATCTGATAAATGTTTGGTTAGCTTGGCTGTGTAGTGCAGAGGTGACATGTTTTGATAAGTATAAGCTGAACAGGCTGAGTGAAGTGAGATGTTTTGCACTGCTGACTGTTCAGGTGCTCACCCAAATACAAACTTGACCACTCATGCAAAGAAGTATATCCTGCTAAAATTAACACAGCTGTCATTTCCAAGACTAGGTTAAAAATATATATATGGCAGGGACCTGCTTGAAACTGTGACCTGCTTGAACTATAACCTGTCTTCAGCCCATCATCTCAGCTTTATTGTGACACCTTTAAAATTGCTGCTTTGCAGTAATTTGTCATACTTTCTCTGTTTTCTCCTATCAGGCTTTCTTTTTCATTTGCTGTTCTGCCAGTGACAGTGTTTTTTCCTCAGTGCAACATAATTTTGTCCAGATTGTAGCTTCAGTGTCTTCAGGAAAGACAGATCACTGGCTGTGCACTTCAACAGTGCTCAGTTTTCAGTGAGCTGCTGGAAGATGCTTCTCTGTTTAAGTATTTATTTTAAAAAGTGAACTACTTAAAAATGTTTGTTTGCAGTAAGATTTTAATCTGATTCCCACTTCTTTACTGCTTTTAACTGCTGTGTACTTGAATGGAGTAATATAACAACTGTGCAGATTTTCTTTTCTCCTTCTACATATGGCATATATTAGAGACCTACAGAAACAATTTTGCTTCAAAGGGAAGTGCTATAGTTGCCATACATCTCCTCAGTACTTCTTTATCATTTGTTGTTTTCACTAACTAGTATGTCAGCATTTTTAGTGTAACCTAGAACTGTATACTTAAAAAAAAAAAAGGTGTTCTGTGTAGTGTGACTGAGGACTTTGCTTCACCTTTCTGTTTAATGTTAAGTACTGGTCTCTTGATTGATGGTAATGTCTTCTGTTTATGAAGAAACTGCTGGGAGAGTTGAGGCCATAAAAAGACATTTCATACTATAAAGGTGTTTAATATATTTTGACTTTGTTCTCTTTCTACTAGTACACTGCTCATTGTGACGGCTTTGGTTATACTTGAGCAGTTCATTGACAGCAGGTATTGAAACTAAAGGAACTGATAAGAGGATAGACATGTATGGGAAATGTGTTTCCATTTTGGGTTTCACCTTGTTATATGATGTTGCTTTATGAATTAGTACTACTATTCATATGATCTTCGCTGATTTTGTTTGGGAGAAGTGGTTTTGTAAACTAGGTGTCACGCTAGTGGCAGAAGCAAACTCCAATAGTTTCCTATGATTGTTGAAGTGGAAAGTCCACCTACTTTGGCTAGCCAGTTCTCTGTAACATCATTTGCATAGAAAAGAGCCAAATGAGCTTCCTAATACTAACAGAAGTGTTTGTCCTATATGCAAATGATTTTATAGACTGAAGCTTTGATTTTTTTTGTGCTCAGTCCATATACTTAACATATGTCTTGAAGATGTTACATTAATGTTTATATATGATTTGAAGGAGGAAGTGTTTACACTACAGAGAGAAATGAAAAAATAACCAAGTGGTAGAACTGTGAAAAGTGAAATGGCCATCACTAAGGACCTCAGATGGTTGGATGTGATCAGCATGTTGCTGTGTGCACTTTAATATTTTTAGGAATGTGGTATTTTTTGGTAGGCTGCGGTGGTGCAGCGGTTAGTGTTGTCACCTCACAGCAAGAGGTTCTCCCATTTGATTCTCGGCTGGAGTGCCTTCTGTGTGGAGTCTGCATGTCCTCCCTGCGGTCGAGTGATGTTTAAAGACTTGCAGGTAGGTGCGTGCGTGAATGGGTGTGCCTTCTTTGAAGGTTGGGTGTCGTGCTGGCAACTCGGCACTGTAAAAATCTACTGCCAATCATTAGCGGACCGGAGTTCCGCTGTGGCGACCTAACCAGGAACAGCCGAAAGACATTGCTTTGTACACCAGGCTATGTATTTAGAGGCATAATACATATGCAGTGAAATGTACGGTATAAGCCACAAGAAGTATGCAATCAGAAGCATACTTTGTTAGAAAGCTTATTACACCTTGGGGAGGAATCTTTTGCAGTCAGTGGAATATATAGAAATGCAGAGTGGTCCGAATGCAGGAGAAAGATAACTGAAATTAATGAGGGTAATTTGAAGTCAGGCTTTGCTGTTACTAGGGTGGACTTCTTTTTTGATTAGCCCGTATACCTGGCATACGGGCCAATCAAAAAATCGCTAAACACAGAGCTTCTTGTGTTCTGCCTTAAACAGAAGTAGCTCCGTGTTTAGCGCTTTTTGATTGGCTTGTATGCCGGTATATGGGCCAATCAAAAAACACTAAATATTAATACACTAAATACGGAGCTACTTCTGTTGAATGCGGAACTGCAATGCTTCTGCATTAAAAACCTTTTTTTTTTTTTTTTTTTGCTCTTCAGTTTACGTGAAAGACTTTTTTTTTTTTGGGTCCTCACTTGGCCGTCTACAATGATATATTTTACATGCGGCCCCCAGACCATTTCTGTTGACTCAATGCGGCCCTTGCAACTGAAAAGGTTGGACACCCCTGTTTTAGACTTTAAATAGGGACTTTCATTTGGAATTGAAAGGGCACATAGAGCACTGAGGAAACCTGCTTCTAACTCAACAAATGCTCCACCTAGATCCATAGTTATAACATTTCTTTCATTTCTGGACAAGGAACTAATATTAAAATCTGCTTGGAGAAAATCACCCTTAAAATACAATCAAATCCTGATAAGGTTTGACAATTCTTCCAGAATAGCAGAACAAAGGAAAAAATGTCTGGCCAATAATAAAACTGTTAAAACAAAACAGCATTAAAGCACAGCTGACCTTTCCAGCCAAGATAAAAATACTTTTTGCCAGTGAGATGAGGACCTTTAATGATTTAGAAGAAGCTAGTACGTTCATCAAAAACAACATATTGTCTATCCCAGAAGGAATGGAATGGATGGCCCCATACTCATAAAAGAATAAAAGAAACAAATCCCTGGACTGATGCTAGAAAGACGAAACAAAAAAATTGACTCCAAGATAGCTGTCATTAAAAAATAACTCTTACAACTACATCTCTCAAAGTATCAGCTGATATGGTACATCACTTGTCATCTGTTTTATTTAAAAAAGGAGGGTTTCTTAAACAACTGAGAAACAATAATGATTTATTCAGAATGTTCAGAGTCCAATAATTCTTCACAAACAAAGGTAAGTCAAGATGGGTTACTATTTACTTTATATATAAGCCAAACAAAACAACATATAATGCAAACATAGAAGTTTCAATTCCCCTACTTGAACTCAATGAATATTTATCTTGTTCATTTTTCATTGATTTTGCTTATAATAATTTAAGTAATTAATTAAGTCAACGAGGTACCATTCATCAGAATCCAGACTCAAATGTAACAAATTAATATCATATATAACAGCAGTAACAGTAGAGTGTTTTGAAAAAAAATGCTGTCATGGAGAATAATGCCTTATTCAGTTAAAGTACGATTTACAAATGTCATGTATATCCTGGCTGAGTAATAGTAGCAAGCTGTTAATATAAATGTCATCATTATTCTGTCTAAATATAGTTAAAATCAGTTATGACAGGTATCATAGCTACGAGTGTTGTTTGATCAATCCTGATATGGTGTGCGTGGATGCAGCCTTGTCTGGCAGCTAGTAAAATTTTCATTATTACTCTGTCTAAACATAGTTAATATCATTTATGGCAGGTATCATAGCTTTGAGTGCTGTTTGATTAATCCTGACATAGTGTGCGTGGTGTGTTTGGCAGCTGCTGTATGTTGCCACATTCGTCTCCGGGAAGCTGTGGGATGCAGCTTGTGATTGAGGGTTACTGATGCTTGTGTATTAGGAAGAGACATTTGGTGTTTTAGCCTGGATCCAGGGGAAGGGGGTGGATAAAACTGTGATTTAGGATGTTTTGGCAGAGAATAGTTTGTTTATACATCTGCCGAGTGAGAGGTGGGAAGGCTGGAAGAATGTGTTATCACTTGTTGTGGCAGCTTGTTGGGAGGTTTTATTATTATTATTATTTTTTTTTATTTGTTTGCTCTCCTTTCTTTTCCTCGCTGAAAGGGAGGGAATTTAGGCTTGAAGTTGCAGTGAAGTGAAGCTTTGCTTCAGGTGCATTGTGACCCTCTGGTATGCAGTACATAGACACACTAACAGAAACAGAAGCTCCCAGGTTGCTATGGTAATGGAGACAGAGTGACGGTAATGCTTAACGGCTCTGAGGAGACTCCAAGATGATTCTCGGCAATGAAATTTTTGTTTTTTTAAAAAAATATATATAATAAAAGGGCTGTTTTAAGCCACATGTACACATATTGATGGTCTCCCAACACTTCGTTTAGCTCATTAAGATGATTCTTATAGGTTCATAGGTTGATAGGTTCATAGGTTGGTACTAGGCTATTGGCCCTAGGGCCTATATAAGCCTAGCCATAACAATTCCCTGGCTATTTCTTCACACAATATTTACTTCCCTGGATCCCTGTCCAGCAGGGTGACTGACATGATTTCTGGGGTGAATTTCCTATCTCCCTTCCAGTCATCAAGGTTCCTTTTGAAGAGAGCCAAACAGGTACTCTGCTTGACATGTATGGGCAGTCTATTCCAGAGTCTGGGGAGTATCTGGTCAGGAACCTATCCCTCCAGCATGTTTTGTTCAGTGTGATGACAAGGTTTAGATCCCTGGAGCGTGTGGCTCTGAGGGATTGGGATTTCTTTAAGTGCAGCATGTCCAACAGCTCTGGGTTTGACATGGCTTTGTATGTTAAGCAGAGCTCACCTCTGAGTAGACGATATGTGACAGAGTATAGCTGGAGTTTTTTTAGATGGTCAGCATAGGGCATCTGCTTTAGACCTGTGATTCTTTTAGTGAGGTATTTCTGCAGCCTTTCCAGTTGTTGCAGATGTATTGAGAGGTACATACCAAATGGGGCGTTGCATTCTATAATAGGTCTAATGAGGGATGACTACAGTGGGACAATAACCTATTTTTTTCTGGATGAAAAGCCCTTAGTGATGAGATGTGCCACATAGAAGGATTTCCTGACTGTTGTGGCAATGTGGTTATCAAAGATGAGACCACTGTCACCTGTGTCCCAAAGTCTCTTATCACACTTTTGGTGTTTAGTGTACTGCCACCTATGTGGTAATTCACAGGTACATGTTTTTTTCCAAAGGGGATAACTGTACATTTCTTGGCATTGAGCTTGAACCTGTGGCTCTGGCACCAAGCATCAGTATCTGTAAGGCCCTTTTGTAGAATATCCACATCATCTGGGGATTCAATAATGGCTCCCAGTTTGCAGTCATCTGTGAACTTTGTTAGTCAGAGTCCCTTAGTGTTGGCCTGTACCTCAAAGAAGTAGATGCCAAACAAGAGCGGTCCCAGGACTGAAACTTGAGGTACTCCACTTGTCACTTATCTGGAGCTGGATTTGGAGTCAGCTACTTTTACAGTCTGGGTTCTGTCAGTAAGCTAGTTGGCAACCCATCGAGTGACATAGGGATTAATGCCCAGCTTAGTAAGTTTATCTATGATTCCAGAGTGGGGGATGGTGTCGAAGGCCTTGGTGAGGTCCAGATAGGCTGTGTGGACCACCTTACCCTCGTCCACAGCTCTGGAGACTGATTTGAAGAAGTCAGTCAGGTTCAGGAGACAAGATCGGTCCTTCACGAACCCAAACTGGGTGGGGTCCAGTGTTTGAAGGTTGCCAATGTCTTTGTTTATAAGTTCCATGATAATACATTCCATGGCCTTGCAGATCAGGCTCATCAGACTGAGGGGCGGTAGTTCCCAGGATCCAAGGTGGATCCCCCCAGGGATAACTGTAGCTGTGCGCCACTCAGTGGGCAGGAAGCCTGAGGTGAGGCTATGATTAAACATGACACTTAGGTGAGGTGCCAGTTCATTTTGCAGTTCATGTAGTTCACAACCCGGGATGTCGTCTGGTCCCATGGATGCTGTATTCTTAGCTTTGGAGAGTGCATTTTTTACCTGTGTGGCCAATATTACCAGAATTTGGCAATCTTTTTGTATTAAAATGGGCCCTTTAGGGGGTGAGAGAGGGGTGAAGTTGGCACTGAATCAATCTGCTAGGATATTGGCAATATCCTTGGTGTCAGTATATTTAATGCCATTCTGTTGTAGCTCAGAGCAGATCTGAGCATTGCCATTTAGATTCTTGACATAGCTATAGAATGCCTTGTTGTCTTTGGAATCTTTGGCAATTTTATTTTCGTAACTAGGTTTGGAGGATTTTTATGAGGGATCTCAGCTTCTACTGAGACTGATAAGAGAGTTTTTTGCATCCTGGGATTTTCCTCATTTTGCAGCAGTTTCTTCCTTTTGTTGTAACGTTTGTTTATGGCAGGGGACCACCAGATTGGCTTCCTTTTTTTTGGAGGAGAGCGTCTTGGTTCTATTTGGGATGGCATGATTCATGCACGAGTGGATGTGCTTGTACATTGTCTTAGTGTAGGATTCGGCAGTCGAACTTTCAGTTCCCGTCTGCATGGGTGTCATGAAGTTTGTCACTTCTGACTTGAGTAGCATGAAGTTGCCTTTGGAGAGGTTTTTTACAGAGGTTTCCTTACTGGGGGGTGGGGGACAAATGTGGATGTCAAGGGTGATTAGCTTATGGTCAGACCTGACTAACGAGGGGGAGACCATAGGTGTAGAGCATCGATTTCCCATGTTGGTAATGACCAGTTCTAGGATACTGGAGCCCCTGGTGGGACTATGGATTAGTTGATCCAGGGCATTGGAATTTATGATTTCCAAGAACCGTTGGGCAAAGGTGTTGGTACACGAGTAGTTTTCCAGTTAAAGGCAGGGTAGTTGAAATCGCCCAGTATTAGGGTGTTTGGTTGCATCTTAATATTTTTCAGTATGTTTTGAAATAGCTGGGTAACTACAGCAGAGCTAGTAAGGGAGACGGCTAAAAAGGTGATTGGTATGACATCTGGACAGAGGAAGGATGACAGGGAGACATGGTGGTGGAATGAGGAAGTTCATGAGAGTATACAGAGAAAGAGGATGGCAAAGAAGAAGTGGGATTGTCAGAGAGATGAAGAAAGTAGACAGGAGTATAAGGAGATGAGGTGCATGGCAAAGAGAGAGGTGGTGAAGGCTATGGATAAGGCATATGAAGAGTTGTATGAAAGGTTGGACACTAAGGAGGGAGAAAAGGACCTGTACCGATTGGCTAGACAGAGGGGCCGAGCTAGGAAAGATGTGCAGCAGGTAAAGGTGATAAAGGATAATGAGGGAAACATACTCACAAGTGAGGAGTGTGTGTTGAGGAGATGGAAAGAGTACTTTGAGGGGTTGATGAATGAAGAGAATGAGAAGGAGAGAAGGTTGGATGATGTAGGGATAGTGAATCATGAAGTACAATGGATTAGCAATGAGGAAGTAAGAACAGCTATGAAGAGAATGAAGAATGGAATGGCTGTTGGCCCAGATGACATACCTGTGGAAGCATGGAGGTGTTTAGGTGAAATGGCAGTGGAATGTTTAACCAGATTGTTTAACCAGATTGTTTAATGAAATCTTGGAAAGTGAGAGGATGCCTGAGGAATGGAGAAAAAGTGTTTTGGTACCGATTTTTAAGAATAAGGGTGATGTACAGAGCTGTAGTAACTACAGAGGGATTAAACTGATCAGTCACAGCATGAGGTTATGGAAAAGAGTAGTGGAAGCTAGGTTAAGAAGGGAGGTGATGATTAGTGATCAGCAGTATGGTTTCATGCCAGGAAAGAGCACTACAGATGCAATGTTTGCTCTGAGAGTATTGATGGAGAAGTACAGAGAAGGTCAGAAGGAGTTGCATTGTGTCTTTGAGGATTTAGAGAAAGCATATGACAGGGTGCCTAGAGAGGAGTTGTGGTATTGTATGAGAAAGTCGGGAGTGTCAGAGAAGTATGTAAGAGTAGTACAGGATATGTACGAGGGTAGTGTGACAGCAGTGAGGTCTGCACTGGGAGTGACAGATGCATTTAAGGTGGAGGTGGGGTTACATCAAGGATCAGCTCTGAGCCCTTTCTTATTTGCAATGGTGATGGACAGGTTGACAGACGAGATCAGACAGGAGTCCCCATGGACTGTGTTGTTTGCAGATGACATTGTGATCTGTAGTGAGAGTAGGAAACAGGTGGAGGAGACCCTGGAGAGATGGAGATATGCTCTAGAGAGAAGAGGAATGAAGGTCAGCAGGACTAAGACAGAATATATGTGTGAGAATGAGAGGGAGGATAGAAGAATGGTGAGGATGCAAGGAGTAGAGGTGGCGAAGGTAGGATGAGTTTAAATACTTGGGGTCAATAGTTCAGAGTAACGGTGATTTTGGAAGAGAGGTGAAGAAGAGAGTACAGGCAAGATGGAGTGGGTGGAGAAGAGTGTCAGGAGTGATTTGTGACAGACGAGTACCTGTAAGAGTGAAAGGGAAGGTCTACAAGAGGGTAGTGAGATCAGCTATGTTATATGGGTTGGAGGCAGTGGCATTGACAAAAAGGCAGGAGTTTGAGCTGGATGTGGTAGAGTTAAAGATGTTAAGATTTGCACTGGGTGTAATGAGGGTGGACAGGATTAGGAATAAGTATATTAGAGGGTCAGCCCAGGTTGGAAGGTTTGGAGACAAAGCCAGAGAGGCAAGATTACATTGGTTTGGACATGTGCTGAGGAGGGATGCTGAGTATATTGGGAAAAAGATGCTAAGTATGAAGCTACCAGGTAAGAGGAAAAGAGGAAGGCCTAAGATAAGGTTTATGGATGTGGTGAGAGAGGACATGCAGGTGGTTAGTGTGACAGAGCAAGATGCAGAGGACAGGAAGAAATGGAATCAGGGATCCGCTGTGGCGACCCCTAATGGGAACAGCTGAAAGAAGATGATGGTAAACTTTTTCCTTAAAAGACACTATCCCTCTTCTATAAAACTCTATTAGAAATTCAGTCACAAGCTTTAATACCACCCTCTTGGAGATATTCCTTAATCACACCAATCCTAAAGGAAACAAATCCCCAAACCTCTGTAGCTCATGTAGACCTCTATCATTATTAAATAATGACTATAAGATATTTATGACAATATTAACTAACAGAATGAAAATACCACTATCCAAAACAATAAATAATGATCAAAGTAGATTTATATATCATAGACACACACGTGACAATATTAAAAGGATAATTTATTTTATAGATTATGTTAATAAAGAAAATAAACACTCATAATTGGCTTAGATATAAAGAAAGTCTTTGATTCCCAAAATTGGGACTATTTATTCAGAATCCTAATGCCATTTGAATTTTCTGCATCCTTTGTTCATCCCCTAAAGAATATATATATATATTATATATACACATACACAAAATAATTTAGCGTATGTCAAGTTAGGTCCTTTTACCTCTATATCTATACTTATAACAAAAGGCACTAAACAAGGATGTCCCATGTCACCGATTCTGTTTGCTCTGGCTATTGAAATATTGGCAGATTCAATTCGTAACAATATAAAAATCAAAGAAATAGATGTTTATGAACAATACAATTCTAAAATAATGCTATTTGCTGATGACATATTACTAACATTATCTACTCTAAATGGAACGTTAGAAGAATTAGATATAGTAATTGACAAATTTTACATGACTTCAGGACTCCATTTCAATAAATCAAAATGAAAATTGTTTTTAAATAAAAAAAGAACTGCAGACTAAGGGGGAATCACATCATAGGGAAACAAGAATCTACCTTAAAATATCTAGGAATTGAGTTATACAAGGATAATAATTAATTAGTCTGAAAAAAAAACTACAATAAAATCATCAATACAATTAAAATCTCTGTGGAAAAGTGGAACAAAATAATATTAACATTTGAAGATAGACTACAGTTAATAAAAATAGTTTTACTACCCAAGATCCTATATTTAGCTTTAGCAATACAACCATTACCAGAAAGGAATATACTTAAAGAAATAAACTCATGTCTAATAAAATTTTTATGCTTTCCCAAAAGAAACAGAATAGCTTTAATACATCATATCAGACCATGTAAACAGGGAGGATTAAACTTTCCTGATAAAGAACCATATATAAAAGCATCAATATCTAATACAATCTCATATTGGATAAGTCCAAATTACTCTGCAAATTGGAAAGAATTACTAACTCTCAATAAATTAATTTGATTTACAAAAAAAATTCACACAACAGATAAAAGCAATTTGCCATGGCACATATTATGTATTAGTATGCGATATAACATAACTAAGCCCACTAAAACTCGTATGATTAATTATTACATTGACTCATTTAGGAACATTATTAATGCAAATATAGATTTAAAAATCTGGTTTGATCTTTTAACACCATTTATAGTCACAAAGAACTTTCCACATAAAATATATAGATAAATTATTAATTCCTGGGAACAGAAATGATTTGTTTGTTGGCTACAATGTATCAAAGAACTAAAAGTATTAAATATGCAAGTAATAAAAACAACATACAAAATTCCACAACAGGCATGGCTAACTTTACAGAGTATCCTGTCATAGTTGCAAGATTTAAGTAGAATAATTAACAATTCTTCATTTAAAGAAATACCTAAATTTATGAAATACATATATGAAATCATATATAATGAATTTGGCATGGGAAAAAGTATTTCAAAATTTTAGAAAATATTGATAAACTATAAAACAACACCCAAAACCTCATGTTGGGAGTATATAACAAAAGGACACTCAATACAGTAAACTGAAGATATTAAAACAAATATCTTATTATCGATAAAATATGAATCCTTTTCACAATACTGGAAAGTTTTTAACTGGAAATGCTTGCACAGAGCATTCTTAACCCCAGACAGAATCAGTAAAATTTGTTCTTCCATAAAAGGAATATGTTGGAGATGTGAACAAGTATACAATGCAGATTGGAACCACAATCTCTTTGGTTGTGTTAAATTTAAGCCATTTTGGAATGGTATTAATAACTTTCTACAAGCTTTATTTAAGGAATCATTTTATTTAACTAAAGCTCTTGTATTATTAAATGTGAACGAAGGTCCTCATTTGAATAGGTCAAATATGTACCTAGTATGGACTATACGTGCAATTTCAAGGAAGTGTATAACAAGAAGATGGAATACAAACACAATACCAACTTTGGAAGACTTCTACAGCCTACTGAAGACCACAGCATTATTGGAAATTAAAATTAAATAACTAAGAATTTATCCAAAGCCATTTATCAACAACCCTTGGGGAAAATTCTTATCGCTGAACAATAATTGATCAGACACTCGGATAATGGATTGGGCATACTTATAAAGTAACTGTATACATTAAGATCTGTTTTAGTGTCAGGCTAATGCAAATAGTGTACATAGTTATTTAAGATGTTATGTATAAATACTACGGAATTTATTCAAATGTATTTGAAAAATAAAAAAAATTGAGAAAAAAAAAGAATGCAAACCAGATAGATAGATAGATAGAGAAATAGACAGATACTAAAAATATTCCCAAAATTTGAGTGACTAGAAGCTTCAATATTTTTTATCATCTATCCTTCTTCTTGATTTAGACAGTAATCTCTTACAGAAATATGAAAAATGGTAAATGTCTTGGTCTTTTCAGATAAATGTTTTCTAATTTTCCTTTCCATGTTAAAAAAACTGCAGTATTATATTATAAGCACATAATAAAGATATAAAGCAATACAAACAAGTCTTGCCCTTGTAATGACCACATCTGACCCACAATACCAATGAATTCTACCTAACCTCATTGTTCCACTCCAACCTCACAGACTATTAACTATACCACCTCTTTAGTCTCCTCCCTTTATTCACAGTCTTACTATGAAATGCACCCTTTCCCTACTACTTTCACCTCATGTATATATGTAACTATTACTTCTCCAGTTCTGAATACCTCTCTCTATTTACTTAAATCCATATAATCAATTGCTCTCTCTATGCAAGGTCCACTGCTGCTCATTGTTTCATTAAAAAAATATGATTATTATACTTCACTGTAGCTTTTTCATTTTGTATTAGAGTTATGTTATTAACTATAGCTTATGTATTGTAAATGTATTGTCTTATTTGAATGTACATCTTATGTACCTTAAATCGTCGGTACCGTAGCTTTTCTCATCAGGCCTCCACTGAAAATGGGCCTCTGGCCCAGTTGGACTAACCCAGTTAACAAATGTCAGATAAATAAATAAATGGTCTGCTTCTGCCTGAATTTATTTACCATAGATGTATTTGTGGGATTTATTGAATCTATACACTATTTCTAATAGTCAGGTAGTTTTTCCATATGTGTATCTGAAAATACATTTTTACTCATAGGCTGCTTGTCTGTTCTCCTATAGGATCACAGGTTGGTAACCATTTGAAATGTCAGAACATGGTAGAGTGAGTCCCAAAATATGGAGACTGACTGGCCGAAAAAGTGGATTTACATATATTAAGTCCAAGGCTGCCATTTCCCAGAATATTCCCTTTTCTCCAAGGTATGGTGATCTTGGAGTTCAGGAGTGTGGGGGAAGCTTTCCCCACATCAGGGGGGAAAAGTTCAAAGGAGAAGAGTCCAAATTCGCTCTTCTCCTGCATTTTTAATTTTTTTTTTTTTGGGGGGGGGGGATCTGTCGGCACTAGTCATTATGAGTGCCAACATTTCAATAGGAAGCCTCACAGCTCCTATTGTTTGCATCCTGACTGCTGTCTACTTGAAAGACAAATACCTTATTTAGATAATAGTATTCTAATACAACATATTCTGCAACTAATTTCATGACCACTGAAAAACTGTTTTTCTGTTCATGTTTCCATTGCTGTGGTACATCTTGCTCTATCATCTGTCTTAGAAGCATAGTTACCTCAGAAGTACTAAAAACACACTTTAAAATATGGTTTACCATTCCTTGAAACCTCTGTTGTGCCTTCGTGTTCTAGCTTTGGTATTTCAGCAGTTTCTCAATTTCCTGATGTTAGAATATGACCAATATACTTCAGACCAGTTGCTTTTATTTTATATTTACTCTTGTGTAACTTGAAATTAAACTGTCTTAATTTGTACAGCAGTGATATCAGTCTGTTGTCATGTTTGTGTTTTGTCTGATGCCACACAAACTCATTATCTACAGTTTCCAAACAATTATCTCTGCAGCAGCTCCTTAGAATAGCTCTTGTGATGATGAAATGCCAGACTGAAGTTAAATAGGTCTGTCTCTTTCTAATGATGTATTAAATATACAAAACATGAAGCTTCCTTTCCCTGGTTTTATTTGTCAGAATAACTGATTTGCATTTATTCACATTGTAATGACTGTCTGTAGTTGGAAAGCATGGCTTAATATTGCTATTTACTCACTGTATTCTCATTTGGCGGTAAGTACAAAATCAAAGTATGGTGAAGTATAATATAAAACCAAACTAGGTGGGGGGCTACACCACCCACACACCCGAACTATGTATACTTACTCCAGGATCGGACTACAGTGGGGAAAAGGGCATATACCTTTTACTTGCCTTACAGTACTCTACACAGCACCAGTACTTCACTTGACTGAAATGAGATTCGGTGAAATGAGTTTTCAGTAATTTGAGCTTTCAACGATTTGATCAGGGTGAATTCAAATTCAGTGAAATGAGCTTTCAGTGAAACAAAGTAGACCCATATACATATATGTGCATGTGGCTAGGTCTATGTGATATATATGCACATATATTTATACATCAGAAATCAATTTTAATGCATTTTTTCAAGGTAAAAGAAATTAAATGTTTCATATCTGTTGCAGGAAAGGTTTTGGTGCTATGTTACGGTCATACCTGAGATATTTGTTGTGGAACGTGTATTTGCTGCATCAGTTAAGCTTTGTTACTGTCATATGGTGGAAGTAATTGTTCTATAGTAATAGCTTCATAAAATGTAACTGCTTAGTTGTAGCAAAAATTCAACTTATACTATAATATATATATATATATATATATATATATATATATATATATATATATATGTATATATATATATACACACACACACACACACACACACACATATGGATAGGTAGATACACACAAAATGTATGTATGTCTGTGCACAGAACTATGAAGTATAAATAAATTAAAAAAAAATAAATACAATATTTGCTATAAACCTCTGGCCTTCCTCCATGGACTTCTGTAACTCAACTGGACAGATGTTTTTTTTCTCCAGCTTTGCAGGCTGACATCACAGATATGATTCATGCAGTAGATAGAGTACAAATTTAGCCTTTCTTCCATACTAGCTTGGAGCTCAAATCTGGGCTTTAACAGATGCCATCCATCCAACATTCCAATACAAGAATAAGATGCATCATTCTAATGCAGTGGATACTTGGGTATAAACAACAACTTCCTGGAGTATTATATCACTCTGGTCACCTATTCACACATATTAAAGCTGTGGAAAAGATTGGTTTACTAACTGGACAGTTCCATTTTTAGCTTTTTCTATTTTCTTTCGTAAATAAATGGTAACCTTCTTGGAATGTAATATCATTACAGAGGTTTGTCCCATTGAGTTTTTTTTTTCTTTTGTTTAATATTTTAGTGTTATTTTTTTAAATATTAATATTCTTTGAATATCATATCACAACTGTGTTTTACATGTATTCAAGGGTGTTCATATATGCTGAATTTGATTCCTGTAGCACATTTTAGACACAGGCATGCACAATCATTTTTCAACAATAAGGCTTTTTATATTATGTTTGGTTTCCACTGGGGTGGGTATATGACTCCTACCCAGGATGAGGAATGCATTTGAGTGTTCATAGTATAGTGATGGCAGGAAAAATATCATGTGGCAAAAGCTAATAAGATTGAGGTATACAGTGAGGAAATTGGAATCTAAAGATGCAGAAATTGTTATATATGGATTGACTTAAAATAATATAAATAGTGTAATACCGACTTGTAAATATATTGTCAGAAAAATATGTAGAAGATTTTATCTTGAAGAATACAGTATGGCAAACACAATTGTAGTGAAATTTGACCTCTTTCAATGAATATTTGTTAGAACTGTAAGGTGATAACTTCATTTTTTAAACGCTGAAGCGACACCCACTGGGAGTTAAAGGTACACAGTCTAAAGAGTTGTACCGGAGGGAATGAGTTAAGAAGCATGAAGTTGGCTTTAGAGAAATGTTTTACTGTGGTTTAATGGGGTGTAGGGGTGGGATGTAGATATCAAGAGTGATACGCTTATGATTGGATCAGACCAACGAGGAGTTGACTTCATGTGTGGAACACTGGTCACTCATGTTGGTAATGGCTAGGTCTAGGATACTGTTGCTCCTGGTGGGAGTGTGGATAAGTTGATATAGGGCATTGGTGTTTATGAATTCCAGAAAGCGTTGAGTTAAGGAGTTGGTACACAAGTAGTTTTCCCAGTTAATGGTGGGTTAGTTGAAGTCGCCCATTATTAGGGTGTTTGGTTGAACCCTAATATCTTCCAGTACATCAAGAAAAGAGGAGTGGGAATCCTGGGGCATGGTGGGGGATCTGTAGCAAGCTACAATTTGGATTACAGTTTTGCCCAGAGTTAGTTGCACTTGGATAACCGTGGATGCATTATGCGGAGCAATTAGCCTGGTGGTGTGGATATCCTTAATGAATATGGACACACCTCCGCCTTGCCATGGAGGAGTGAAGGGGCCAAGTTCAACATGCTGGCCAAGTGGTTACTTACCTGTAGTGAAATGTCAGTGTTCCAAGTGGTCTGTCTTCTGGAGTTTTATTTTTTTCCTCTCCGTCTTTTGAAAGTCGGGTAAATGAGCTTTCGGGTTTCTGAAAGAGACCCGTGTATGTGTGTGTGTGTGTGTGTGTGTGTGTGTGTGTGTGTGTGTGTGTGTGTGTGTGTGTGTGTGTGTGTGTGTATGTCTTATGTATATATATGTGTGTTTGTATACATATCATCATCATGTTCTCATCATCTTCTTTCGGCTGTTCCCGTTAGGGGTCGCCACTGTCCTCTGCATCTTGCTCTGTCACACCAACCACCTGCATGTCCTCTCTCACCACATCCATAAACCTTATCTTAGGCCTTCCTCTTTTCCTGTTACCTGGTAGCTTCATCCTTAGCATCTTTTTCCCAATATACTCAGCATCCCTCCTCAGCACATGTCCAAACCAATGTAATCATGCCTCTCTTGCTTTGTCTCCAAACCTTCCAACCTGGGCTGACCCTCTAATATAATTATTCCTAATCCTGTCCACCCTTGTCACACCTAGTGCAAATCTTAACATCTTTAATTCTGACACATCCAGCTCAAACACCTGCCTTTTTGTCAATGCCACTGTCTCCAACCCATATAACATAGCTGGTCTCACTGCCCTCTTGTAGACCCTTCCCTTTCACTCTTACAGGTACTCATCTGTCACAAATCACTCCTGACACTCTTCTCCACCCACTCCATCCTGCCTGTACTCTCTTCTTCACCTCTCTTTCACACTCACCGTTACTCTGAACTATTGACCCCAAGTATTTAAACTCATCCACCTTCACCACCTCTACTTCTTGCATCCTCACCATTCCTCTGTCCTCCCTCTCATTCACACACATATATTCTGTCTTAGTCCTGCTGACCTTCATTCCTCTTCCCTCTAGAGCATATCTCCATCTCTCCAGGGTCTCCTTCACCTGTTCCCTACTCTCACTACAGATCACAATGTCATCTGCAAACATCATAGTCCACGGGGACTCTTGTCTGATCTCGTCTATCAACCTGTCCATCACCATTGCAAATAAGAAAGGGTTCAGAGCTGATCCTTGATGTAATCCCACCTCCACCTTAAACGCATCCGTCACTCCCACCGCAGACCTTACTGCTGTCACACTACCCTCGTACATATCCTGTACCACTCTTATGTACTTCTCTGACACTCCCGACTTCCTCATACAGTACCACAACTCCTCTCTAGGCACCCTGTCATATGCTTTCTCTAAGTCTACAAAAACACAATGCAACTCCTTCTGACATTCTCTGTACTTCTCCATCAACACTCTCAGAGCAAAGATCGCATCTGTAGTGCTCTTTCCTGGCATGAAACCATACTGCTGATCACTAATCATCACATCCCTTCTTAACCTTGCTTCCACTACTCTTTCCCATAACTTCATGCTGTGACTGATCAATTTAATCCCTCTGTAGTTACTACAGCTCTGCACATCACCCTTATTCTTAAAAATCGGCACCAAAACACTTTTTCTCCATTCCTCAGGCATCCTCTCACTTTCCAAGATTTCAATAAACAGTCTGGTTAAAAACTCACTGCCATTTCACCTAAACACCTCCATGCTTCCACAGGTATGTCATCTGGGCCAACAACCTTTCCATTCTTATTCTCTTCACAGTTAACCTTACTTCCTCCTTACTAATCCATTGTACTTCATGATTCACTATCCCTACATCATCCAACCTTCTCTCCCTCTCATTGTCTTCATTCATCAACCCCTCATAGTACTCTTTCCATCTCCTCAACACACTCTCCTTGCTTGTGAGTATGTTTCCCTCATTATCCTTTATCACCTTTACCTGCTGCACATCTTTCCTAGCTCGGTCTCTCTGTCTAGCCAATCGGTACAGGTCCTTTTCTCCCTCCTTAGTGTCCAACCTTTCATACAACTCGCCTTATCCTTAGCCTTCGCCACCTCTCACTTTGCCATGCACCTCATCTCCTTATACTCCTGTCTACTTTCTTCATCTCTCTGACAATCCCACTTCTTCTTTGCCAACCTCTTTCTCTGTATACTCTCCTGTACTTCCTCATTCCACCACCATGTCTCCTTGTTGTCCTTCCTCTGTCCAGATGTGATACCAAGCACCTTTCTAGCTGTCTCCCTTACTAGCTCTGCTGTAGTGACCCAACTGTTTGGTAACTCTTCACTGCCACCCAGTGCCTGCCTTAACTCATCCCTAAGCTCCACCTCACAATTACCCTTTTTCAATTTCCACCACTTGATCCTTGGTGCTGCCCTCACACTCCTCCTCCTCCTCTTTTTGATAACCAACGTCATCCTACAAACCACTATCCTATGCTGCCTAACTACACTTTCTCCGGTCACCACTTTACAGTCTCCAATCTCCTTCAAACTGGCCCTCCTACATAAGATATAATCCACCTGTGTGCATCTTCCTCCACTCTTGTATGTCACCCTATGCTCCTCCCTCTTGTTAAAATACGTATTCACCACAGCCATGTCCATCCTTTTCACAAAATCCACTACCATCTGACCTTCTGCATTCCTTTGTTTAACACCATACCTACCCATCACTTCCTCATCCCCTCTATTCCCTTCACCAACATGCCCATTGAAATCTGCTCCAATCACCACTCTCTCACCCTTGGGAACAGTCATCACCACTTCATCCAATTCACTCCAAAATTTTTCTTTCTCATCCATTGCAGACCCAACTTGTGGAGCAAATGCACTAACAACATTCATCATTACACCATCAATTTCCAGCTTCATAAACATCACTCTATCCGACACTCTTTTCACCTCCAAAACACTCTTTGCATACTGTTCCTTCAGAATAACTTCTACGCCATTTCTCTTCCCATCCACACCATGATAAAACAATTTGAACCCACCTCCGATACACCTAGCCTTACTCCCCTTCCATCAGGTTTCTTGCACACACAATATACCAACCTTCCTTCTGTCCATCATATCAGCTAGCTCTCTCCCTATACCAGTCATACTGCCAAAATTCAATGTTCCGACCCTCACTACCACAGTCCTAGCCTTTCTCCTCTCTTCCTGACTTTGGCCATGTCTTCCACCTCTTCTCCTCCTTCGGCTAACAGTAGCCCAATTTCCGCCAGCACCCTGTAGGCTAACAGTACTGGTGGTGGTCGTTGCTAACCCGGGCCTCGACTGATCTTGGTGTCTGCATGAAATGTTTTGGCGAAGTTTTACGCCGGATGCCCTTCCTGACGCAACCCTCCCCATTTATCCGGGCTTGGGACCGACACAAAGAAATGCACTGGCTTGTGCATTCCCAGTGGCTGGGTTGTGTGTGTGTGTATATATATACATACATACATATATATACATATATATATATATATATATATATATATATATATATATATATATATATGTAGTTGTATAGTTATATAGTTGCAAGGTATGTAGAGGGTGCAGGGAGGTGTCACCCTCTGCAAAACTACTTACTTTAGTGTTATTTGTGTTTTCATTTAAACATTCTGTTGATATAACTGCTTTGATGGAATGTTGTTTTTTCACACACAAACACACACACACACACACACACACACACACACACACACACACACACACACAGCTTTCATTTTCCATCCTTTAGGGAAAATTACAATAATATTTTTGCTAAAATTAACAAAATGATGGGGAAAAATAGGGAATGTAAATCTAAAAAACTTGAGAGGGGCAGACACAAATATGATGAAAAGTAGGCTTCCCCTAAGCGTAGTTCATCACTGATACTGCCACTCCATTTTTTTCTCAGATTGAAAATGAGAAAGCCAGAAGAGATTTTCCATGTGATGTGGATTATGACCCAACCCCCCATTTTTAGACAGTTTTTAAGTGAGATGGTCAGAGTGGCTGGCAAATCTGCGCTCCACTCAACTTCACTACAAGAACAATTTCCCCAGTCACCATGGCAGGGGCAAGGGGAAGGGGAATGGACATTAACTAGTTGTTTATATGATAGTTAAAACAGAACGTTTATGTCATTCAACATTACTAGTTTTAAGGTGTTTAATCTGTCCAACACTTCATTTTCAGAAACTTCTTCAGCAGTGTTTAAAAAAGGTTTTAACTTTGTTCCCAGTTTTAAATTAGATATTATAAAAGCATTGATTCAGTTGAAACTTTTTACTAGGAATTTGAATTTGAGACTTTTTTCAGCTAAACCTTCTGACAATTTTGAGTTAAAATTGAAAAGGAAAAGATTGTTTTTTTACCTCCACAAAAACCTGTGGTGGCTGCCTTTGAAAGAGTTTGTAAAGATCACTTCAGATAATTATATATGCGAAAAAGCTATTTTAAAGACAATCTTTCAGGTTTGGAGGACAAGTTTTAAATAATTTAATGAAAGATAGGAATATATATACATGTAATCAAACCAGAAAAGGGTGGTGGGGCAGTGTTGATGGACAATCTTGATTATTCTTTTAAACTGTTAAATCTTTGGTCTAAGTTAACATATAAAAATGTTTCTAAAAATGAAATCAACATCGCCTACAGCAAGGTGGATTGTTTGCTTAAAGATCTAGTGTTGCAAGGAACCATGGAATGTGAGAGTTTTGACTTTCTCAAAGTAGTTAAACCAAACATTCCTTCTAGCTTTGGGAGTCCAAAGATATATATGTGCCAGACAATCCCCCCTTAAGACCTATTGTGGCTGTCAGGGATTCTAAAACTGAACTCTTGGCTAAATATATTGAATGAAAGTGTTAATGTTTATTAGAGACAAGATTGCATATATTGTGAAACTCTCAGCACCTATTAGAAAATTTAAATTTGATTCCCTTTGATGACAAAAACGTTATTTGTCACAGTGGATGTTATTAATTTATTCACTGTGATACCACATGCTGAAGGTTTGAAATGTTTCTCTATCTTTTTAAATGCTTAGAATAAAATCACCACGACTGATATTTTGATGCTAGAAACATTTCTTGAAATGGTGTTAACCAAAAATTTCATATTTTTCAAGGGTAAATACTTTCACTAGATATCTGGCGTAGCTATGGGGCAGCATGCGCCCCAAAATATGCAAGTGTTGTTTTGGTAGTTTTGGAAGAGTTGCATGTATTTACCTCTGATTACACATCTTAGATTCATACCTATTATAGATTCCTGGATGACATCCTGATACTATGGAAAGGATCTGTTGACCAATGGGTGGCTTTTAAGTCATTTTTGGTGAGTACTTCAATTTTTTTTAGGTTTATATACCAAGCTAGTTTTTCGAGCATCAATTATTTGAAAGTCGCCATAGGTAAGACTTGTGCATCTGAAAGCTGTATCTCAACTATTTATCATAAGAAGCCTTTTCAAATTCTTACTTACATTTTGAAAATTGCTACCCTTTTCATAAAAAAAAGGTATTTTGAAAGTTCATATGGTTCGCTTATCTAGACTTATCACTGATGACAAGGTTTTTGCTAATGAGCTGCATCATCTTTGGTTAATGTTGTATGATATGGGTTACCCCAAGTCTTTACTTCAAGCAATTAAGGAAGAAGTGATGGTAAGTAGAACCAACAAGTTTGCCTCTCTTCTTCAGATAAAAATGGATGAGGATTATTGGTAGAGAATTTACCCGTGGATGTAATTCAATCAGTTAGAGATAATAATCCATCACTAGTACTCCCTTTTAGTATGGATATTTCAAAATATATTAAGTCTATTAGGAAAATTTGGAATTTAGTGTTTACAGTTGTTTTGAGGGAGAAATTGGATGAACAGCCAACAATAATTTTTAGTATCTGTAAAAGTATCAAAAATGTGTTGAATGCCAATATTGGTGATGTAAAGTATCCTGGACAGCTTAACCAAATGCATTAATGTGGTAGATGCAAATACTGTAGGTTTATTCATGAGGTCCCTATGTATTAGTGGAGGGGTTTTGATAGGAGTTTAGCTTGTATAGGTAGATGTAATTGTGACATCACTGGAGTGATGTATCTAGTGACTTGTACTGAATGTCCCACATTTTATGTTGGTAAAACCAACAGAAGATTAAAGGACAGGATTAGGGAACACAATTATATTAGAATGAATAAACTAACTAATGCTTTAAATAAGCATTGAGCACATTGCCCTTGCTTTTAAAAATTTTACTGTTTTGTTATTGACAGGGTACTATGTCTTGAGAGAGGGGGTTGGTGATTCCAACAATCGTTTGGATTGTAAAGAACTTTCATGGCAAATGAGGCTCAATGCCTCTATGATACCAAGTTTTAATGGTTATACATCTCTAATGAGTGTGCTAACGATTAATTTAATTTTGAAATACATGTATATGTTTTTAATTTCTTTTTAGTTTGTATAGTGAAAAGTAAGCAGTTTTTATTGTTACATTTTACAGGTAGTTTAATATATTTGTTATTTCGTTATCATGTTATGTTTGTTTTTCAGTGTGCTTACATGATTAATTAGTTATCAATAAGGCATTTCGTTAGTTGGATTGTATTACAAAGGAAGTGGTTGGTGACCATACAATTACTCTAAGTCCCAGTGAATTATAGGGGATGAAAGCACTTAGTATTTTGCTTTTGGCTGTTGGTGCAATAAAGTTGAGTGGAATTTCCTGTGTTCCTTATTTCATCTTTGGACATTAATTTTGTATTTCCTGGTTACTGATTTTCATTAATGTATTAAAACCAACCTGATACCAAAGGGTCTGAGGTTCCACAAATTTCCCAGTGGAGTCAGTTTAAATGATGAACTATTTGAAGAATTAAATTTTTTTTTGAGAGAACAAGTACAGAATGCCTTCTAATTAAAACACAGTAGGTGTACCTTAACAAAGCTGTCAAGGAAGAAGTGCATCACCAAAGACTTAATGGTTTAAAGCAACAAAACTGAATACAATAATATTTTTCAGTAGGTTAGAAAAATATGGAAAACAAAGAAACACAAAGATAAAAAGGTGGCTAGGAATCAGAATGAATATGCCGGTTTTGTATACAAGATCACGTTTTCACCAGCTAGTAGAGCAGACAATTTCATTTGGGTTATGGTGACCACTGCTACTAATGAGACTGTCAATGTTTCATCTGATTTTTTTTTACAGAATCATCAGTGAGGATTGCAGAGCAGATGAACTGATGGAACAATCAGGAGATGCTTGCAGGAACAGAGGGGGATCAATTCCATTCTAGGAAACAACAATCAATGGAGTACTGAGACATAGGCTCACAGATAAGCACTAGGCTAGGTGCCCCTGTGGGCCATTTTAAACCTAGATAATTTTCCTTTCAAAAGTGAGTGTCGAACCCTGTACCTTGTGCCTTTGAGGTAAACACTTTAAATGTTATGTCAACCCCCAACTGTAATCAAACATTTCATTCATGGAAGATGAGCAACCATCCCTATATTACACTTTAGGTACTGGTAATGCTCACTTTCAGATTCACAATTTTAAATATTTTAATATAACTGAATAATGTATAAACTTATTTAAAAAGGGGAAGTTAAATTTATACCAACCAAATGCCTGAACTGCATTTATCCAAGCAAAATCAGAAGACACAACCCTCAAAAATGACCAGTAACACAAAGCACAGGGTTGCAAGGAGTCACTAAACCACAGACACAGCTTGACAAAAAGGATTTAATGTCACTTCCACAAGTAAATAAATGCCAACACTGCACATACGTTTTCATCCCTCTAAAGACTTCTTCAGACTGAAATAATACATTAAACACCAACTAAGGCTTATATAGAACCTTCATCACTAATCAACCAATAGAAATCACAATAATTTTAATTATCACAAGTTTCTTAAACAATCCTAACTAAAAAATACTTAACTAAATAGAAACTGTATAAAAATCAGTAAAAATACATAAATTGATAGGATGACAGTCAATGTAAACAACTTCCTATATTAAAACATTTTAAAAAATCATTTTAAAAGACTAAAATGACATTTTATTAAATTTGTGAACTGAATCTTCAAGCATTACTATAATCAATCTCCTCATGAATGTGCTACCATCTAGTGGTCATAATAAATAATTACTAATAAATTTACTACCTAAAATAAATATTTAAACTGTACCTAAAACCAACACATATAAATATAAAAAATATATAAAAATCAAAAACTTTCACTCTTAATCACTTTGTGAAAAGTCATAATTTTGCTGCCCTTAGTTTTAACAGTGGGGCAATAGAGATGTAGTCATTTAACTCAGGAAATCTACCTGCATCCAAGGTGACCTGCCAATAAACCTCTTGGTACTCCAATTTTGCTTCCCATAAACTCCCTCGGATATCCTTGGGTACTACTTCAATAACAAAAAATAGGAATTTGGTGTGATCACATTCCAGGGAATGTTTGAACAGAGCATTTTTTTTTTCATTTCTTGTCCGGATATCATACCCATGCTCGTATATCCGTCTTTTTAATTTTCACTCAGTCTTCCCCATGTAAAAAGCTTGGCACTGACAACACGTAGCCAGGTAAACTATTCCACTGGTATTACAATTACTAAAACTGGAACTGTGTAAGACCTTGTCTCTATCTTTAATCTCCATATAACTCACATTAGAAATAAAACTACACTGATCACACGTCCCACATTTAAAAGTACCATACTTTCTACCTCCATCATGACCTAATAATGTATTGTGTCTTTCAAACAAATCTTTTAAATTTCTTCCCCTCCTATATATATAATCCTAATTGGTTGTTCATGTAAACCTCTAAGGTCTGTTAAGGACCTAAACCTGTCCCATTCCTTGGAAAAAGTATTTTGAAAGATCCTAGAATCGAAATTATATTCCATGGCAAAAGCCATCTGATAATCATTATTGTTTATATTTACCAAGTGGGTAGTAATAGTATCTGCCTTCTTCCCCAAAATAGGAAAATATCTAGTATCTCTAAGGCTCATCACATAATCCCTAACATCCGTCAACATTTCCTTAGGGTATCCCCTTTTGAGAAATAACACTTCCAAATATTCATATTCTTTTTTAAAATCCTCATGTAAATAAGTCAACCGGCTGGCCCTAACGAGTTGGCCCTTATAAATGCTCCTCATGCACTCTGAAAGTATAGGTGTGAGTTTGAAAAAGTTTCCTTATGGAACACCCTGGATTTGATACCCCCCTGAATTTTACAAATACTCACATCCAAAAAATCAACTCTATCATGTTGAATATTGTGAGTAAATTTAAGAAAGGAGGTAGTACTGTTAATATACTTTATGAAGTCCCTCAGTTTTTCTTCATAGTCCTTCCAAAAAATACAAATATCATCAAGAAACCTCTTACATAGGACCCAACAATTATTGTAATCAGAGTTGAAAATAAAAGACTTTTCCCACCAGGCCAGGGTAATATTAGCGTAAGTGGGGGCACAATTGGCCCCCATAGCTACCCCCTTTACCCGGTGGAAAAATTCACTACAAAAATAAATAAAATTATTCTTTAATACTAACTCCATAAGACACAAAATAACATCTAGTTGGTCACTAGGTATGGGACCTGTTTCCCCCCAAGGCCTTTTCCAGCCAATCTAAGCCTATATCATGGGGTATAACTGTAAACAAATCTTTTACATCATCAGTAACAAAAATAATATTGTCATAAGATTGTTCCAAATCAATATTTCTAAGAAAATCCCATGAATCCTTCAAAATAAAATTCTCCATACCCAAATGGTCTTCAGTTTTTTGTCAGCATATTTGGCCAGAGGAGTAGCCTTGGAACCCTCTGCAGAGACAATGGGTCACAAAGGGAGGTCAATTTGGTCCTTGTGAACATTTGGAATTCCAAATATTGTAGGAATTCTGGGTTGTGTCACATTAAAATATATTTGAAAGTATTCAAATCTATAAGTCCCTCCAGTAATAAATCATTAATAGCCAAGACAATTTTTTTTGTAGGTTAAATTGATCTCATTCTTAGAGACCCTAGAGTAAGTACTGGAGTCGCCCAAAATGTCCATCATCTTACCTTCATAGATCACATTGTCCATAATAACTGATCCACCTCCCTTATCAGGAACTGCATTTATATTACTAGTCTACTGATAGCAGTTTGCATAGACACTCTACAGTGAACCCTCCTTTACATCATTGTTTTTTTAATTTAAGAGAAAATGTGTAAAAAGGATATATGGAATGCTTCTAAAAATAAACCATATGAAAGCTTGTCTAATGTGACAAATGAAATGGAAGTGCTGCTTAATTTGTGTATAGACAGATCAATTTGTATGATGAAGGCAAATAAGGGGGGTTGTAATGAATGCCACTGACTACTGTTATAGGATGCTGGACAATCTAATGAACAATGAGTTTTCTCATACTGTTTCCTTGAATAAAAATTGCCATGCTTTAAGAAATATTGATTTCATTCTTAATGAGCCTTTACTGAATAGCTTTATAGACTCTGAAGTGTTTGGATTTATTTATGTTTAAGAAAAGCGTACTATATATATATATAGTGATTTCTGGTATCCATAAGGTGCACAGTGACTCATTTGAGCCTCCTGCATGTCTCACTGTTTAAACAGAGAGACCAAAACTAGAACCTCTTGCTAGATATGCTGATTATATGTAGAAAGGCATTTCTGAATGTTTCTCCTGTGTCCTTTGAGACTCTTGGGATCTTTTTAGACAAGGTTCATAATGTGAATTTTGTTTCAGGGAATCTTTCACTTACAGCTGATTTTAATTAGCTCTGTATAGAAATTTCCCATTCAATGGTTTGGATTGGTTCAGGGACTGCCTGGTTGAGAATTCTAAACAAATAGCACCAAGGTGAAGATTCTTTTCTCTTTTGTGGAAATCATTTTGATTTTTTTTTTGTACTTTTGAAGATGAGTCCTTTAAACTGATTTCAGGTGTAGCCATGTGGGCTCCCTGTGCACCTACATATATGCTAGCACTATCTTGTACCAGTGGGAGAAAATGGTTGTTAAATATTGTGCATTTGCAGAATATATGAACTGTATCTTAGTTTTTTGGATAGCATTTTTATCTTATTGTCTGGTGATCAAATAACCCTTAAGAAGTATTTTTAGTATTTGAAGATACTACCAAGTTTTTGAATTTTACCTATTTTTTTCAGATGTAGCAATCAATTTTTTGGATTGTCACATTTTTATAACTCCTGAAAGTCATTGGGTTCACATCAGTCATCTACAAAAAGCCACATTTTCTAATAGTTATTTTCTTTTCAGGAATAATCATGCAAAGAAACAAAAGAAGGGCCAGTTCATTAGGTTATCCAGAATAGTTTCAAATGATAATTTGTGCCTTGAGGATTGTCAGTATTTAAAGCAATTGTTTTCAGAGACAGAATATCAGAGCAAGAATCCCAGCAACCATTGTGAATGTACAAAACTATTTTTCATTGATATAAGAAATATATCTGAAGCTACAAATTTGTTTTAGGAAAGTGCTTACAAAATCTTGGGACTGAGTTCACATGACTCTTCACTTGTGCAAGTGCTTTTAGAATAAAAGTTTCTAGAGTTTACAGGATTGTAGGAAATATGTTTTGCAAATGGGGATCTGAAGATTATATATCCTAGACTTAGGTACTTCCAGAAGGAGGAATGAGATAAATTCCAGCTTTAGTTGAGCTAATAAAAACTATCTACAGTTCTTTGTCCTTCAATGCTACAGGGTCACATCAGATAACATTTTTTATTTATTTATTTATTTTCTTTTTTACTAAACATTTTGTACCTGTGTAAATAGTGTAACGTGCTGCTACTCTTAAATCCAATACCCTTCCTGCCTGGGTGATAATTTATTATTTCAGTTACTTTTTACAGCACTTCTCTCTCATTCCCCTTTCAGAGACCTTAATGTAATAATTGTTTTTGTCTCCATCTTTTCATTTAGTGACCACTGTCCCTGCAAACGGGTTCTCTTTCAGTCCCCCACTTTCTGAATCCTTGGCCATTGGTGCATCTGCAGTGGAGAAACCAGCCATAAGGACTCAAGGGCTTTGGAAAGAAGATAGGTTACTGTAGGTGTCTAGCTATGTTTCCCTCTTAGCCTGCTGCTGTAGAAAGTACCTGGTCTAAAGCAGAAATAACTGGCTCTACCCATGGCTAGGGATGGCATCTGCATCCCCACCCCCATCTGCTGTAATACATTCCCCAGTTAACTTTTTCTTTTTTGTTATCAGTAAACCAAGATAAAGTTCTAGGTGAAAAAAGTAACCCAGTAGATACACTGCAATTGCCCACTTGTAAAATAGAGTCAAAAAGGTACTTAAACTGCCACTTTTTGTCTGCTTCATACTAGTTATCTACCCAGAAAGGACACAGCTGAAATCAGGTCTATAGATTGTTTTTCCCTACTACATTCTAATAACTTCTAGCAATTTGGCTATTTAGACACTTACCCTGCAATCTTTAGCCTGGGGAGGGGGGTTCTAGCCCGCTCCGTTTGATATGCTCACTTCGCTCCTCTCCCTGCCCCCTATTCCCACCCGCCCCAATATCTCTACATTTATTCTTAGCTTTAATCCCACCCTTAATTGCCAGCAATTAGGCTACACCACTACTCACCCCCTCCCCCTATAGCCAACACAATCATGCTACTACCTAATATAATAACAATCCTAACCTGTGTAGTTCTAGCTCACATTACATCCTACCAAGGCTCCACAGTCACATGCCCCAGCAACTTCCACTGTACTCTCTCAACACCCTCACTCAAACATTTACACTGTAACTACACAACCCTTGCCACCAAAACCATCCTTCCAATACACACACTCCATTACCAAACACCTAACACACTCAAAAATAAAATATCCCTAAGATACCATAAGCAATTTACTATATATATAAAACATATCCTAAACACTCTCTATAAACTAGCCCTTGCTGGAGACATCCATCCAAACCCGGGTCCTCCCAAATCCAACCCAACCACAAACCCTAGTCCAAGCAAACCCCCCCCACAACTCAACTCCTAGCCAATAAGAAAATAACAGACTTACTTATAATGTCGCTAAACATCAGAAGCATATGCAATAAAATCCAAGACCTACAAGCCAGCATAAGCATATATTCCCCAGATATTTTCTTCCTAACTGAAACCTGGCTCAAACCTCACATCAGAAGTGAGGAAATACTTCCACCTGAATACAACATCCTTCGCATAGACAGACTGTCCAAAAAAGGAGGTGGTGTAGCATTGATATTTAAACACCACCTCAATATTCATCTCCTGAACTCATCTGCCCCTCACCACAACAATGAAGAAATCCTTTATGCCAATCTCAAACTAAACCCAGACAAAACAATCAATATCATAGGATGCTATTTCCCACCAGGGCAAAATATCACACCTGTAGAAAATCTCCTGAGCTGGGCTACTCTATCTCTACCCCAGGAAACCATAATTCTCGGTGACTTTAACATCGACTGGCTATCCTGTAATAACAGTCTTCCAACCATTCACCTTAATCTCCATGGGCTCACTCAACTCATTCAATCCCCTACCCGAATCAACAAAAACCCCAGCAATCATACCTTACTTGACTGGATCCTAGTCAACAAAGCCTCTCACTCTTACCTAGCAGGCTGCTTACCTGACAGTCTTAGTGACCACTCCCCCACTTTTCTAATTCGGCACCACACAAACAGTCTGAAGCCCATTATCCAGAGGCAAATACGGAACAAGTCCAACTTCAACCCCAACTCCTTCATCTCCCTGCAAAAAATTAACTGGTCACCACTAAAATACCTCAACCTAGATGAGGCTGTCCACTTCTTCAACAGTACCTTCCTCTCCATCCAAAACACCCATGCTCCTGTAAGAAATGCCAGAGTCAGATCCAGGCATGCCCCATGGTAACAAAAGACCACCAGAACCCTAATGAAATCCAGAGATAAGGCCTGGGAGCACTGGCATCTAACAAAAAAATAACTCAGATAGGCAATCATTCCTTGAACTGCACAATAAAGCCAAAAAGCATATAAAATTAGACAAATCCCTGTACTACAAATCCACCCTAAACCCTACCAACCACAACCCTAAGCAATTCTGGTCCACTATTAACAATATCCTCCACCCAGGTTAGGATAATACCCCCCCAGCCATTCATTCCCCCCTCCTCCAGCAGTATTTCTGAATCCTTCAACAAACACTTCACTGAAACTATAACATCTCTAAACAAACAACACTTCCCAACAACAGCCCCCCTAGCTCCTAACCCTAAACCCTCCACTCCTCTTTTCTTCTTCACCTCAGTACCTACCTCCAACATAAAAAGACTATTGTCAAAACTTAAACCCACCAAACTCGCAGCTGACAACCTCCCCTCTGAATACTTGAAAATTGTATCTGATACACTAGCCTACCCAATTTCAATTCTAATCAACCATTCCATAACAGAAGGCTATGTTCCCTCGATACGGAAAATATCCTACATCATTCCCCTCCACAAAGGCACCCCCTCCACTGACCTCTCCATTTACCGCCCTATTGCTATCCCCTCCCCTCTCTCCAAGATACTTGAAAAATATATCAACACCCAAGTCTCCAACTACCTCCTAGCTAATAATCTCCTCTCCAAAACCCAACATGGTTTCAGGCCATATAATAGCACTACCTCCACTCTGCTCTCCTTCACCAACACTATACTTCATCACAAAAACAATGGCCTCTTATCTACTGCCATATTTCTAGATCTCTCAAAGGCGTTTGATATGGTATCTCATGAGCTACTGCTCTCTACTCTCCCCAACCTCTCCTTCTCACAACCAGCTTGCAACTGGTTCCACAGCTATCTGTACGGATGCCAGCAATCAGTAATCTGGGGCAATAACACATCACCTTGCCTCCCAGTTACTCTCGGAGTTCCCCAAGGGTCTATCCTTGGCCCTCTGCTATTCTCACTTTTCACTAACAACCTACATACTGCCACCACACAAGCATCTCTTATACAGTACGCAGATGACTCTACTCTCATCTGCTCTGTCCCCACTTTACCAGAACTACAACAAATCACACAGGAATCATTCTCTTCTGTAGAAAGCTGGCTATCCAATGCTCAGCTCTTACTCAAACCAAGTAACACAAAACTTCTCCTGTTCCAACCTTCCAAAGCCACCCAAAACACCCCCCACTTCAACATTCTTGCCAAAGACAATACCATCATCTCTCCATCTGAACATACAAAATTTCTTGGTGTGGAAATAGACAACAAACTTAGATTTGACACCCACATATCTCTCACAATAAATAAAGATCACAAGAAACTTGGTGCATTATATCGAAGCCACCAATTCCTAACCAAAGTGGCTAGAATCTCCATAGCCAATTCCCAGCTAATCTCCACCTTACTCTGTGCATCCCCCATACTTACTAACCTTAGACAGACAGACCTACACAAGCTGGATGCTTGTTACCACAAAATTGCTAAATTTGCCACTGGAACCTCCTACCGCAGCCATCATTGTATCTCCCTTAAAGAACTAAACTGGCTAGAACTCCCACAACTCCTTCACTTTAATCAACTCACCCTCTCTCATAAACTTATTAACCACCCCCTTAACATCTCTTCCCTTTAAACCTTTCTCCAATCCTATCATCCCACTAGGCCCCTAAGATCAAGCAACAAAAATCAGCTCACTGTTATCAAACCCAAAAACTCAGCAGGAGAAGCCATATTTTCATGTACCATATCTAAACTTTGGAACAATCTTCCACCCTTTATAACTACTCTACCTTCCAGCAGCCTTTTCAAGACTGCACTCAGATTATACTTAAATTTGCGCTGGCTTTGTCCTTGTTCTAATCCAGACTAACACCCCCACCCTTACCTCCCCCCCTGAACCTAGACTCTTAACCCAACTATACTACCGCCACTACTAACCACAGTCAGAAATAGCTAGTCGTCTTTACATAATTTAACATTTTGTCTGACAACTTTGTTACTAATATTATAAATGACAAGAAACTATCTTAACTTGCAACATTTTCTGCATATACTGTTGATAATCAATATCTTGTTATTGTATTAAAGCCAACAACCTGTAATGTTGTTTACAATTGCTGCAACTTTGTATCTCTATCATGTACATGATGTGGAGCTTTTCTCCCCGGGCATCCACTGAAAAAGGACCTGCGTCCAGTCGGAATTTCCCTGTAAATAAATAAATAAACGTATTTTAGTTTGTTTACAGGGGTAGTGCACTGATCACTATAGACCCTCCGCAGGCACAGCCTGGGTAAATCAGTATTATCAGAAGGTCAAAAACTGTGGAGTTTCCTCAGGATCAGACTGTTATGAGGTAGAAGGTAGTAGCACCTCTCCTAGCATTGCTGGCACTGTCTTCTCATTATCTTTTCCCAAATAAGGCAACTTATACCTATATTTAGTGTCAGTTATTTCTACATTATTCATTTTCTTTGTTCCTTGTTTCTTTCTCATATAAACCTAAACCTATAGAACCAACCTTTTGTGCTTAGAAATCCAGATTTCTTGATATTGGATAACCATCTAATACCTTTATTATTCCATTCCAGGTCTTTCCATTTGTTTCAACAACTTAAAATAGGAATTATACCAAATGGGTATAGCTATCCCACAAATAGCTTACCATGAAAGGGCACATAATGGAGTCTTTAAGGATAAATGCATGAGAAAATTAGTGTGCCATTATTTTAAATGCTTAGGTAGGGCATTGGGGTGTCAATTTAATCCCTATGAAGAACATGAGTTAAGAATGAGAGATTTTAAATGCATCCGTCTTGGAAGAGAGTCCTTATTAAAGGAAAACTGATATGACAGTAGAAAAAGCCCAAGAGTATGTACCCCGACTTGGTATGCCAAGTTCTGAGCATTGGTCAGAAGTTAAGGAATCCTGCAGGTTGGCTCAAGAGAATATGACTGGGGCCCTGTTCAAGTATATCTTGTTTCTTGGTATGCACTTCTTTATCTGTCCTTCTCTAGGTTGTTCTCCCTGTGTCTTAGTGTAAGTGAGCACTACCCTCTCACTTTATTTCTCTTCACTAGTTTGCTCTCTTTCTCTGCAAAAGGTATTTTCAGAATAAAATGTGCTGAATTTTATTTTTTCCTTGCCTGCAGACACCTTTTCCCTAGAGTCCTCTCTTATAAGAGTTTTCTGTCTTAAACTGATAGATGACTGTAGCCCTTTATCCAGTAGTATTTCTTCCTCTTTTACTACACCAGTGAAGTATTTCTTACTAATACATTTCTCTGTCTCAGCACTCACTTGTTGTTTAGAATTCTTCATTTCTGCGGCCATTTGTTTTAGTTTGACAAAATAATTAGAATTTTGCTCAGGTTCTGCATTTTCCATAATTCCTAATTTCCTTCCCTTTGAATTTATAATTTCATTGAGTGATTCCTTTTCTTTTATTCTGCTAGTCACTTCAACTCCCTACTTTGCCACACTATCAAGCTGTAATAACACTTACATTTCCTGATTTATAATACTTTCAGGCTTCAGTATTTAGCGTGTACCTCCTTTCCTTCTTCTGGTTTGGCTCTTGCAGGTTGCTCTGTCCCAGATGCATGCTACATATCTCTTTAAATTGTGTATGTTTTTCTCTCAATATCCTTAGCCATCTTTCATACAACTTTCCCAGATATTTGTTGGCTTCATTTATTCTTAAGAGTGTGTTTGGTAGTTTATCCTCCCCTTTTTCTAAGTTAGATAGAGGTGCACCTGTAGGTTTATTCATTTGCTTATTCTCAAAATGCATCAAAAGGTGGTGTATCAAAACAAATTATCTTCTTCTCATTGCCTCCACAAATCTTTACTGTGGACAAAATGATCCCTGTTACCACATCATGTGTTAAACTGGGAACTTTGAAAACAAGATGAACTATCTTTTAACTCAGTTTGTATTTCTACTTGAGTAATAATATATTGTTTCCTACCTCCATGAATGCAGACCACTCCAAATGCTTATAGCAAGGGTCTTTGTTTTACACATATAGAGTACATCTTTATAAGCATGACCATATGGACTGACTCTAGCAATCCTGGTTGCTTTCTCCCATCAGTAAAGACATTGCACTTAATTAACTATACAGTACTACAACAGCAAAAGACTGATTTAGCTATCCTTACAGAAACCATATTACATTCCATAGGCTTAATATTATCAGTAGGATCCTCCATGGTGGTTGCAGTTTGCAAATACATAGCAATACTATTAGTAGAGCAAAGTCAAGCTATATGACTCCTTTTCCCACATTTAAAATAGACTCTGGATAGATCTAGATTGTTCAGTTTTAACCATAATTTCACTCTGTAAACATTTAGTTACCAGCACATCATTATTGTCAGTTTGATCACACACACTTTTATTAAAAAAAGCTGTAAATGTATAATGGCAAGTATTTTTAATTATTCACTTTTACTTTGTTAACCATTATGATCTAGCCATAATGTAAGTACATGTTTTACATCACATAACTGAGATTTTACCATTTTATTAGGAAAATATGTCCAGCTTTGAAATTTGTGAGATTGTGCCTCAGAAGTAACACCAGCTCTGGCTAACCGTGCTTTTTTATTTTCTAACTCTCCTGATACTCTATCCTTTTTTTATCCAAGAAGGCTTTTAAATGTTCTCACATTAACTGTCTGAGATGATTCTAACTCAGTAACAACAGTTTCATCCCTTCTGGTGGGTGCACTGTTGGAAAGCTACAATGTACACTTCAAGATCTTACTTCCTGGTTAGTTTGTTTTTTTTAATTAGTGGAAATATCTTTGACATTTGTATGGAGTTGGCAACCATCACCATCTCCTTGGTAGAATTGGCAATGGTCTGTACATCAACTCCACAGTTAAAAAAAAAAAACAAAGAACCTATTAGTCTTAAAACTTCGTTGATGAGCTCAGTTACAATAATTTCCAAAAATCATGAAACCCACGTAGTGTTCCAAAGCAACAAGCCTTTATCCATCACTAATGTTAAACATATCAACTTTTATATACTTACAAGTAGGTGTGGAAAATGTACATATTGTTTAATTTTAAACCATAATTCCATAGTTGTTATCTTGACAAAAGGACAAACACAGATGCACTCTAAACAAAAGTTCTCAGCACAAACCACATGACTGCTTTCCCTTTAGCTGAGATAGATTTGCTCCAACAGTTCTGCTGACGTCACACACCACAGGAATGCTGTCTCAAGTTGAGGAAAATATACTCAAAGACTTGGCTTTTCTGTAGGCAATGAAAGGTATAGACTTAAGACCTTTGGCATGAAAAGCATATAAAAATATAGCAGAGACCACCAGTCTATAAAATAATGTGGTTTTATTGCATACACTGAAAAAAAAAAAGATTCTTCTGAAATAATCATGTGGAATGACAAAAAGTTAAAGTAATTTTAAGCAGAGTTCCATACAGCAGAGGAACAATTACTCTTAGTAAGTCTCTCTAAACTTTTCAGCAACTCTGTTTCTGCTGATTGTCCTTGGGAAGGGAAATTTTTCCAGGTTCCTCCTAGTGTCTTCTTCCAGGTCTCTTTTTAATCTGCAATGCATCACCCAGAACTATGGCTGTGGACACAAAAGTTCTCTCCAGGAAGACCCAATGATTCCTTCCTTTTGTATACTATAAATCGACTTCCTTAATGCTAAAGTAAGGCTTCTGTCTTTCTTAAAGGAATAGCTCTCTTTAAATTAATAGCATTATTTACAGATAAATGGTCCAATAGTTTATATACTTTATTAACAAAAGCATTATATATGTAATTTTATATCATTTTCACTTCATTTTGACATGCTGTTCATACAGAGCAATCACACTATACAAAAATAGATATCCACTGGTTGTCCCTGACAGCACATGCATTGTTATGACCACGACCCTCAGCAAATGGGTTTCCTTTTCTACACAGTCCTTCCTTCCAGATTCCCACAGCAGTAATATATGTTACAACTTCTCATGAAAATATAAAGACAAATAATTTCCCATAACCAGTTGTGCTTCTTTCTCCTTTTTAATCATCATCATAAGGATGAAGCTGCCAGGTAACAGGAAAAGAGGAAGGCCTAAGATAAGGTTTATGGATGTGGTGAGAGAGGACATGCAGGTGGTTGGTGTGACAGAGCAAGATGCAGAGGACTGGAAGAAATGGAAACAGTTGATCTGCTGTGGCGGCCCCTAACAGGAGCAGCTGAAAGAAGAAGAAGATCATGTATCACAGCAACATTTTTTTTTATATATCCTTCCATTATTTTGCTATTTACTATCTGGCTTTTCAGACCAGTGTGCATTTGCTAGACAGTTAGCAGACCTGTAGTAGAATGCAGAACTCATCCAGTCAATTAATATCTAAGTTTGCATGTTTATTTAGCAAGAATCACTGCCCATATTGATATTTTCTGCTCAGGTTCATCACTTTGCAGATGTTTTTGAAACTGGATGTGTGCTTGTCCCTTCCTTTCATGGTCTGTGGTTGCTGAGTGTAGCTGTCATCACTATTACGTTAGTAGCACTGCATGGCAAGTTTCCTTCAGTGCGCGACTAGTTAACACTCACCCTGAGCTGCTAAGATCTTAGAACAGTACCTGTAATAACAGGCACAAGACTATTTTAATAAATGGCTACCAGTAAATCTACTGAACCAAATTAATTACCTGGCCAAGACAACTCTATTTCAGCCACAGTTAATAAAGACCACTGTATTGCCATTTGATCTGTAATTATATTGGAAATGGAAGTATAGTACCACAGATTGATGACTACCTTTAAGTTAATTACCTTCAGTACAAGCAGTTGTTTTTCCAGAATAAACCTAAGTGGAAGAATAGACTAGATCTGCACTGTCATAAGTGACCAGTTCAGGGAGGACTTTAATTAAAATAGGTATGTACAGCTTCCTGGTATTCATCAAAATATCGATACATTTTCATGAATTAACAGAAATGAGTTTAAACAGAAGTGCTAGTACATGCTAGACTGAATAGGTAGAAGTCACAACATTTTCCAAATGGTGATACTACCTGGGAATAGGTCTTAGCAATGTGTCAAGTCAGCATGCTGTAACCACCAAATATTGCTGTGTTGTTTGATGCTTTCTTTGCATATAACTGCAATTATGTTCCTTTGTTTGTATAATTCACAACTTTATGCATTTCTTTATTTTTATAAAGATGTCTCCTAAAGGCCTATCATGACAGACAATTGAAAACCTACTCAATAGCAGTAGAACAATAACGGGCTTTGAAATACTGCAGCAGTCTGGATTTATTTAGTGTACCCTGTAATGATATCACTGTGGTTTGCTGGAATTAGAAATGAAGCACTTTTGAATTTACTTTCCAAGTCTTCATTCAATTTGTCATAATGCATCATTTTTGTTTCCAGGCCATTTTCTTTTAGGGTATATTTAAAACTTCCTGCATGGTTAGCCTCCTAGATTATGCTCAGTAAAATTTCATTTAGTACTGTTACTATTATATGTCTGCAATAAAATTATCTCCTTTCAGAGAAATCACTTCATACTCTATTAATGATATGGAAATGTAATTAGTTCAATAACATGCTAAACTCTTAGAGATGAAATAAACCATTATATCACATTTGAATAAGTACACAAAATGAAAGTAACACTATCTATGTACCAGTGTCAATGGATAACACATGATTTATAAAAAAGTAATGTTTATGCATTTCCTTATTTTTATAAAGAGCTCCTAAAGGTCTATCAGGACAGGCAGTTGCAAACTTACTTAATAACAGCCACCAGGGTTAAAAGCCGGGCAACCTCACTACTGAATTACATTGCATGTATGTTGTTATATTTTATTTATTTCTTTGAATAACAGATGCTGTTAAGCCCCAACTTATGCTGCATATCACTGATGTTCTAAACTCCAACCCTTCCCTCTAAGCTGTCTTTCTCTTTTTCATAGTGTTGAAATGCTGATGCCTGCTAATATCACTTATAGATTTCCTTTTGCTCATATCTCTATCTTGCCTTTTTACTTTTATGCTGCACTGGCTTCTGCTCTCTGCTCCCTCCTCTCTCCTGCCTTCTTACATTTATTCTGCACTATTTTCTGCTCTCTCCTCCCTCACTGTTAGTCCCTGTAATAGCTTCCCATTTAAAAAGACCACTACTACAGGTATATTTTTTCTTTTTTCCTTTAGATACAAGTGAACTTTCTGCTCTACTCTCCTACTCTAATAAACTCTGCAACTTGTGCATATTATACGAACATGCATTTTTAGCTATCCCTCCAAATAAGCTCCTCACCACAAGCTATCTTTTTCAATTTTTACTAGATAAAAAACAGGAGTGCTTACTGATAGTTTTTTGGTAAATTCTGCTGTTTCTTGAAGTCCGCCCACCCCACTCCATTCGCCCTCACTCTGCTTGGGCTCACTCTGCTTCCCTACTCTACCCCCATTCCCATCCACCCCCACTTTCCTTACATTTATATTCTCTACACCACACCTCTTCATGTTACTCAAACCAATCAGCTTTCTCCACCAATTAGCAATCCTCTCTACTTTCCCACTCCTACCATAATCTCCTCCCTCCTAGTATCACTAAATATGTCTCTCCTCTCCTTGTAACATTCTACTCAACCTCTATCTCCAATAATCCTACTACATATAAGTAGCTCCCCTGTACCTCAATATCCTCATTCGTACTTACTGTTACCTATCTTTAAGCTTTCAGTCCTTATATCTGACTCACAGCTCATCTTTCATCATGCTCCATGCATATCTTTTTACTTCTCTTCTCTTACTTTCTCTGTCAGCCTCTTACCACATCACACTCTCTTATCAAAAAACACCACCCACTCTCTCCATCACACACATTTACAGCACCATCCTCCACTCACATCTAATCTCTCCATCTCGCTATAATTTCTCACCTTCACACCTCTTCAAGGTTAACACTTTTCCAAACATCTCACTCTCTTCTACTCTGAAGTTAAGAGCATCCGCTACTACAAACTTCTTCACACATCTTATTGCTTTCATAGATACACTTCTCCTGGATGGGGATGTCCATTCCAACCCAGGTCCACCTGCGACTACCTCTCACAATCACTTACCACACACCTCACCCCCTTACTTCTCACCCCCCATCCCTCTCCTAAAACATTAAATATTTACACTTTAAATATTCAAAGCCTTGTAAATAAGATTACAGAACTGCATTCCTGGGTTGCTAACACTTCCCCCCATATCTAACCCTGTTAGAAACCTGGTTAAAATGGGTCTATATCATATAGTTGAACTGTTAAAAGTTTGAATACGAAAATATCGAACTTCAAACTCCGAATTGTAATTAGTTTGAAAACTCACAACTTCTAAGATCGGAACTCCAAATAGGAACGGTCAGCCAAATTTACACCCATACTACCTCAAATAATGAAGATAACACACAACCACTATACCTGTGAAATATTGCATACCACAACCCATCCGCCACATGAAGCTACACTACCCGGAAGTTTGAAATGTAAGAGCTCCCAACATTCAGAACAGTGATTTGTTTCCTAGGGGAAAAAATCGCTGTTCTGATACACAATGTCAAAACACACAAACACATCACACTATTACTAATGTGGGGGGCTTCGGCCCCCACACCCCCCAACATTTGGCGCTGTGCCCCAAACATCCACCCTACTTAAATATACCAACTCCGAGATTGCACCACAGTGAATACTTCATGCATGTGCATGCTTTCACAATGACGCTAAACATCATTGAATATGGAAGGGCCAACTATAACCATTCGGAGTTCCGATCTTCAATGTTTTGTGTTTTCGAACTATTTACATTTCAGAATTTGAAGTTTGATATTTTCGTATTCAAACTTATCACAGTTCGACTATCTGATATAGACCTGGTTTAAACCACATATCACAAACACCAAAATCTTACCCCAGGTTATAACATCTTTCTCTCTGACAGAATCAAAAAGAGGGGTGGAGCCATTGTCATTCTCTACTCTGACCAACTTAATCTCTCCCCACTTTGCATTTCTATACCTAGCTTTCAGCCTGCTGAACTTCGTATAGGTTCATAGGTGCATAGGTTGGCCCTAGGGCCTATACAATCCTAGCCATAACAATTCCCTGGCTATTTCTTCCCACACTATTTACTTCCCTGGACCCCTGTGTAGCAGGGTGACTGACGTGATCCCCGGGGTAAATTTCCTTTCTCCCATCCAATTATCAAGGTTCCTTTTGAAGAGGGCCAAAGAGGTGCTCTGTTTGACATGCATTGGCAGTCTATTCAAGAGTCTTGGGAGTCTCTGGGTCAGGAACCTATCCCTCCAGCATGTTTTGTTTATTGTGATGACAAGCTTTAGATCCCTGGAGCGTGTGGCTCTGTGGGATTGGGATTTCTTTAAGTGTAGCATGTCCAACAACTCTGGGTTTGACATGGCCTTGTATGTTAAGCAGAGACCGCCTCGGAGTAGATGATAAGCGACAGAGTATAGCTGGAGTTTTTTAAGGCGGTCAACATAGAGCATCTGCTTTAGGCCTGTGATTCTTGTAGTGAGGTATTTCTGTGGCCTTTCCAGTTGTTGCAGATGTCTTGAGAGGTACATACCAAATGGGGCGTTGTATTCTATAATGGGTCTAATGAGGGATGAGTACAGTAGGACAATGACCTCCTTTTTTCTGGATGAAAAGCCCTTAGTGATGAGGTGCGCCAAATAGAAAGATTTCCTGACTGATTAAACTGTCACCTAAACTCACACAAAACATTTTCTATAGCCTCTATCTGTATCCCCCCCAGGGAACAATATTCCTCTCATTGAGAACATACTGTCATGGATCGCTCAATATGTAATGTACAAAACCATCATCCTTGGTGTCGTAAACATAGACTGGACTAAACATACAACTATAGCTCCTAATCCCAGCATCAACTTTCATGGCTTCCATCAACTCACCAACTTCCCTACTCACACTAACAAAAACTCCATTTCTGGCCCTATCTTAGACTGGATCCTCAATGCAGATCCCAACCTTTATCATAACCCTGGGACACTTCCAAACTCTTTAAGTGACCATTTTCCTACCTATATCCGAAGATACTGTCAGCCACCACTCAAAGACCTCCTATACAGAGACTGTCATAAACTGACCAACTTCAGTCCAGATACTTTCAACTCTAAATTGTCCAGCATAAACTGGTCTTTCCTTCATTATCTCCCTCTCAATATGGCTGTTAAATCATTCACTCAAATCTTCCTACACAAACTAAATTCACTAGCATCTACAAGAAAAATCAGAATAAAATCTACCTTTGCCCCTTGGCTCACCAAACATACCTACTCCAGTATGCATAAAAGTGATGGTGTCTGGAAAGCGTGGGTCAAAATCAAATCCCCTCCCCTGCTTCAAAAGCACAAAGAGCTCAGAAACCTTTCAAAATCTAGTTAACAATGATAAGAATAATTTCTTCTACTCAACCCAATCAAATTCGCAGAATAATCTAAAAAAAATTCTGGACAACCATTAATAAACTTCTTTATCCTGGCAACCCTACCACACCCAACCTCTTTCCCCATAACACTGCTACTGAAACAGCCACTCTCCTAAACAACTACTTCATAGAAATAATCTAAAAACTAATGCAAAATAACACTTTCTCTACCCCTCCTTCACCCCCCAACAAAACACCTTCCAATAGCTTCTCATTTAAACCAGTTCCCACCACTTACTTCAAATCTCTCTTGCTAAAACTCAAACCTAGCTCCCCTGACAAACTACCTTCTTACTTTCTCAAAATTGCTACAGAGTCTATTGCCTACCCTGTCTCAATACTCATAAATAGATCCATTAATGAAGCCTGTGTCCCTGACATATAGAAATCCTTCTTTACAATCCCACTACATAATGGCAGCAACTCTACCGACCCTTCTAATTACAGGCCCATTGCCATTCTGTCCCCTATCTCCAAAATTCTTGAGAAATGCTTACATACCCAGTTACTCAAGCACCTGCTTGACAATAACCTGCTAACCTCCACCCAGTGCAGTTTCAGGCTCCACCACAGTACATCCATTACATTACTTTCTTTCACCCAAACAGTAGCTGAGGCCCGTGATAACAACATGGTCATCTCCTGCTTATTCCTCAATCTCACAAAGGCTTTTGATACTGTTTCTCTCTGTAAACATCTAAATAAACTCTCTCAGACCTCAACCTCTCCAGCAGCTCAGTAAACTGGTTCTCCACTTACCTTTCCAATAGGCAACAATCTGTTTGCTGGCAAACTGTCCTTCTCCCCCTTCCTTCCAGTCAACAGAGGAGTTCCTCAAGAATCAATCCTGGACCTCTTCTTGTTCAATATTTTCACAAACAAACTACATCCTGCTTGTAAACTTTCTACTCTATTACAATAACCCAATGATTCTACACTTATCTCCACTGCCCATAGTATTCCTAATCTTCTCATCTGTCAAAACATGGCTGTCCAATAATCAGGTAGTATTAGAGCCTAAAAAAATAAAACTCCTTCTCTTCTTTCCTTTTATACAGGTACAACACAAATCATCCTTTGTCATCAACTCCCTCAACAATACCATCATTAAAATTGAACCGCCTACCAAACTACTTGGCACCATAATCGATGAACTAAAATTCAACCTACACATCCAACAATGTATTAAAAAAAACACCAGTACTTTACAGAAATCGGAAATTCCTTAGACCTACCTCCAAACCTTCTCCAGCTCAGTCACTCCTCTTACCTTGTCTACTTTATGCTGCCCCTATCCTTACTAATACTCAATCTATTCTATTGTCCAAATTAGACCAATCATACAATAAAATAGCCAGATTTGCCACAAACCTTTCTCACAATTCTCATCATTGTCTCACCCTAAAGAAGCTTCAATGTCCTGAAGTCTCTCATCAACTACTACTTCCTCAGTTACATATCACACATTCTCTTCTCTACAATCCCTCTTCCTGCTCCTCCCTCTCTAACCTAGTATCTTACTGCACCCACCAACACCTCCACACAACTGACAAACATCTTCTTGACATCTACAAACCCAAAAAGAACATTGGAAAGTCTCTTTACACGTACTCAGTAGCACTTTTGGAACACACTCCCCCTCAATATAAGAAATATCGCCCAACACCACCAGTTTAAAAGAGAGTTAAAATGCTATCACCAAAAGACTTGGTCCTGCTCATGCCAAGCCCCTACATGACGTTATTATTGTCTACACATCCCCTCTTTTGGACTCACTCCTCTTCTGTTCTATTAGAATTATCTCCTTCTATTTCTTTCACCCTCTGACATGTAATGCTGTGTTTTTACACTCTTGCATCATATGGATGGATCTTATGCCACTGCTTTGTCTCTTTTGTTAAATACATGATTGCACCTCTTTTACATTGTATATTTTTGTAATGGGAATTTTCATTGGATTATTGCGTTATTGTGCTGTGGTGCTTGTCCCCTCGTGTTATGGGAATGTACTTTTGACCATTATGTTATTGTATATCTATTGTATGTTTGTATGTAGATTGGAACTTTTCTCCTCAGGTCTCCACTGAAAATGGGTTCTTGGCTCAGTTGGACCAACTCAGTTGACAAATGTCAAATAAATAAATAAATTTTAGCCCTATCTCCCTCACACTTTGACAAAGAAAAGTATATAAAAAAAGAAGGTAAACTGCGCTACTGCGAGTGAACCAATATATTGTAATATGAAATGTCAGGTTATCTGACACTAAAGTAATCCATTAAGAAAAATCTTTCAAAAATGCAATGATTGTAATGAATGTAATAGTACTAAACATAAACTGACTCACCTGAAATGAAGCACACATGTACGCAAGTGTGCCATGTGCTAGTAGTTCATCTAAATTAGTGCACAGTAGATGTTCAAGCAGATATGTCAGAAATACCTGCCGATATGTCAGAAATACCTGCACATATGTCAGAAATACTCCCACCAAGAGAACATAAGATAGCAAGTGAAATAAATCAACACAAATGGTCTACTGGGAATCCTAAATATGTAGCTTACCCTTTACTTTGGGAAGTGTAAGTGACAGCAAAATACACTAGAAAAATAATGTCATCTTTGCTGCAATTAAAATGTCAGTCGGATTCACAAGAATATTTTGTACTTTTCCCAGTAATTTAAGTGTAAACCAGTAACACTCTTCAGACACCCTTTTATAGTGTCAGAAGCCTTAGGACAAAAACTGTACTTTATCATAAAACCCAGAACTCTTTTATCAAGAAAGCATGGCTTAAAAGTCTAAGCTCAGTTAATAAAAAGTTAGTAATGCACTCAGGAAAACTGAATCAGTGTAAAACTGCATAGTCACAACAGTACAGACAATTCTTATAATCTTATTTGATACCATGAATCCAATTATGCTTAATTAGATGGAGAAGTAAGAAAAGAAAATACTAGCTAGCAATACTATGCCTGGGTTATAGTAACTATTAGGTTTTATAATTTTTAGGAGTTTAGCTGCAGCTACTGAATTTTCAGCTGTACTGTAGAGTGGGTCTCTTGTTTAACAAACAGTGGTGCCCTTTTTATTATCATTAAGCACAGATAGTATTTCTTTAAACAAAAGTAAGTATGTAAACATTTCTTAAATCAAGGCTAAGATTTCACACAAGCTAGGGAAGCAGTTCTCCAAAGACTCTGAAAGTGGCACAGTCAAATGGGGAAAAGCCAAAGGAATTTTGCCTGATCATGAATGTCTTACCTCTCTCAGTTTTATGTATGTGGCTGGTCAATTACCTTTTATGGTTTCAGGATGATTACTAAACTAATTAATGTTAATAGCATTGTCGCCTCACAGCAAGAGGTTCTCCGGTTCGATTCTTAGCTGGGGTGCCTTCTGTGTGGAGTCTGCATGTCCTCCCTGCGTTCGTGTGGGTTTCCTCTGGGTGCTCTGGTTTCCAACCATGTTACAAAGACATGCATCTGAAGCATTTCTCCCTGGGCCTCCGCTGAAAATTGGCTTCATTCCAAGTCAGACTTTCCTGGTCAATAAATGTTAAATAAATAAACTAGGCTATGACATCCAGGAATTTATCACATTGGCAGCTTAGAACACTCACTGCCACAAGTACCCCTGCTACTACTTTGTAGCCTAAGGGCCATAACAGAGAGAGTTTCATGTTTTCTACCCTTCAGTTGAGCCGGGCAGGTTTGGAAGATATTCTGGAAATAAAGTAAATCTCACTAAAATAAAAGTAGTAAAAATACATTATATTCCATCACAGCATCTCATTAGATATTTTCATTTTTTTGCAAGGATATAATACAATAATATGCTTGACCTTCATTTGTTTAAGCCCTATCATTGTCAGTTATTACTGCTAGGGTAATGTAAGTAAAATCAAAGGTCTGCTGTCAAAGATGAAAACACCTCTGTCTGGACATGATACAGACAGTTTATACAACAATATGATGCATCCTTAACAGGGCCTTCCTGTAACTCCCCTGCAACACTTCTGGAGAAGATTGAATTCACATCTTTGGGGTTTTCTTGGGGAAGGAGAAAAAAACAAGGCTAAAGTAGTAGCATCTCACTCTTCCTTCCTCCCATGGAGGGCTTGGTTTGACAAACCCAGAATTATATGTAATGTCAACCGGGCTTAATTTATTTGGGGAACTGGTAAATGCAGATAAATTTGTCATTTGCAGCAGGGTCTTAAGGTCTTACACAGGAGGCTCCACAGGTTTGTTTGGTGAAACGGGTAGTAGGAAGGAATCACAAGTGAGATCTTTCACTTGATAAATATGGTTCAAAAAATGTTTAAACTTGCCTCCACTACCAAATGGTTGGCAAGTATTCTCCCAATACACGATAAAAGGCTTTTGGAAGATTGGGCACCAAATGTTGTAAGGAATGTATAGAGATAAACCAAAAACTTAGAAAATACAGCAACTGCAAAAGCTTGACAAAGGACTACACCAAAGCAAAGAAAGCACAGAGAGTGATATTAGCACGTTCATTCACTTTATTCCTGTGGACTTCTTCAGAAAACCTAAACCCAACCTTCACTTAAATATAAAATTCATGTCACGTGCCTCATGATGTCATTAATTAAAACTCCATTAATTTCAAAAAGTACTTAATAATGAATGCACAGTTTATAAATACTTATTTTGCAAATAGTAAAAACATCATATATTTACACAAAAATAATCAAACTATTTGGATTGCAAAAAAACATTTGATATTAATAGTGTCATTTAAACCTGGCTCATGATCTGCACCTAGGTAAATTTGCCACAGAGATTCTTTACACTCCAGCATTAACTTGTAAACACATGAGAATGAATTACAACTAACACTATCTATAACAAAAAAAAAAGGAGATTTTTTTAAAAATCACCACATACATTCATGTGCCTAGCCAGAGCATTAGTTAACTCTTTCTTCTTCATGGCTAGGAGGTGTTCATAAAATATAATGAATAAAGTAAATGAAAGAGCTAATATCAGTGTCCATGCTTTCTTTGCTTTGGTGTAGTCCTTTGTCAAGCTTTTGCAGTGAATGTATAGAGATGTGTGAATCTGCATTACTGGGAGCAAATATTAGTAGATGAATAGTTGATATATTGGCCAGGATTTGAAACTACTTACGGCTTACCATATAAATGTACTGAGTTTTATAGGAAGTTAAAAGCCAAAGCAGACTCCCTAAAACTACAAAACTAAGACAGAGGCTTGGCCTGGATGGAAAGTTTGTTTGATGGAAGTGAGGGAAGTAGAAACTAATACGATAAAATCATTGGACAATGATTCAAATTATTACTGGGTCTGAGGGAGAAGCTCCTGAATAAATATAGACCTACATGAGAAGGGGATCTAAAATTTCAATAGTTGATTTGCTTTGGCACAGTTTGTTGCCTACTCCAAGATTCACATAAAAGTCCCATAAATTCCATTTTTTTAGCTGGAAATGTAATTTTGTATACACCAGTGAAGCTGGCTATGATATATCCAGAAGTAGTTTTTGGTTGTTGAAGATGATATTCAGGGTCACTAGGGAATTTGGAGATGTCCCAATTAGTAAAATGTAGAGATCTGTTACCACAAAGTTGTAATTTACTGTGGCAGAGTCAGGCTAAGCTCATAGAATCAATGTTTTGCTTAGGTTATTTTAGAATCAATGTTTTGGTTATGTTATATTCTACTACCTTTATTATGTATGAAATCCTGTAAGTTACTGGAAACAGTGATGTTAGTAAGAGAAGAAGTGTATTACTAAAAACTGGAAATCCACTATGCCACCATCTTTTACTGTTCTTATTACATAATTGAAAGAAATTTCAACTTGCGAGCTAAGTAAAGAAGACTCAGAACTGAGAGGATGAAAGCTGGTGAGAAACGGTCTCCATGCATAAACTATTTAGATGTACTTTCAGTTACACTCATTACTCATTATGCCAATGCATATTTTTTATAAACCTTGTTTTATTTGTTTTGGATCAGAAGATCCTTAACTGAACTATATGCTATTGCACGATGTTATGCATTGTTGGAAATGTTTTTGGTTTTCTTGTCATATTTCTTCTTTCTATTGCATATTAATGATATATGTGTTTGACAATATTATTAATAAATTGCATAAAGCCAAAAAATAGATTTTGAAAAGAATGCTGAAAAGAAATGTGGATCTATGTATTATTTCTAGCCACTTGGTGTCATTAAGTAGACAGTAGTGCTGTACAAGTGCATCTGCTAGAAGAATGAATCTTAAGATTTTGTTTTGTGTGAGTTGTAATCTTGGAATATTGGAAGAAAAATACAGAGCCAGCAAAAGCAAAATCATATTTAAGTTTAAGTTTTTGTGAATTCCAGCCCATGCAATAGGTAAACAAAAGTGTGTGATGCTCTAGCAGTATTTAGTTGTACCACTGCGTCATTGGTGATTTCATCTGTGTGAGTGGTAAATCAGAATGATGTGTCAAGTACCAGTCCAAGGCATTTCTGCTTTGAGACACTGAGAATGGTGTTGCCTTGGTTGTCTTTCAATAGAAGGGAGGGGGAATGATGCCGCTTTTGAGTACTTTCAAAGACCACTGCATTGGTTTTCTTAAGTCTGATTAAGAGTTTGTAATGAAGAAACCATCAATAGACCCATCTACAGATGGCCATCGCCTGCCTACTTAATTTCTAATTAGCTATCTAATACATTCACATTAGTGCTGTGCTCCTTGCTTGTCTGTGACTTCCTGCTGCTGTCACTTAATCAGATGAAATATTCAAAAAAGATGCTCTTAATTTTTCTAAGCAAAACATTCCTGCAAGAAGCTGATTGCATTTTAACACACTGAGTCAAGCACCGCTTCTGTTGCTAACTAAATGAACATCATTAACAAATTTAAGGAATTTATGAGGAAAAACTCATTTTTCCAAATATTCTTTGAGCATACATTACTATTTGGTCAAAACAGCTTGACTCACCTCTATAATCACTGAAATTTATCTGTTGTTCCAGTATCAGAAACGTTAAACTGTCACATTTCCAGAATTATTTCACAGGAATTTCCTGAGAGAAACTAGAAAGGACAGCCTGCACTGACTGGCCAAATATGTTATTGCTAAAACAGATGCATAGGCACAATTACCATATACACATTGTATAAGTGGGTCTTCTTAAATGTAAATGGTGTGCACATGTACAGAGGGCCTAGTCAACATTACCCTACCTAATATCCAATAAAAAAACTGTCCAATACTTCTGTATAAATGTATAACTCAGGATTTACCCTAAAGTAGCATAAGAACAATAGCATGTATTTGCTAAACATAGCCTTAATAGCTGCCATTTAATCCTGCAGCTGTTTCCGTTCACCCACTGCCTTTCCCATCACACTCAAAGGGAAAATTCAAGCACCCTTAACTCAAAGGAGTAAACTCTATCTAAGAATATTACACTACACTGTTAAGCATTATACAGTTTAAATCTGCTGTGATTTGGACTTTTATATCCTTATATCTGTGTGCAATAATTGGATTGAAGTACTGACCTGCTATGAGTATAATCCACTGATTGTTTATTTTGGTATTTCCAAACATTATCAGTATGTTTATCCTGCTCTGTTTACCCTCACTTTGCTCAGGTTCACTCCACACCTCTACCCTGCCCCCAACTCCCACCCACCCTCTTTACTCTACATTTATTCTGTATCTATTCTACATCATACTCCTCCCCCTAACAGACCTGACCACTCAATGTCAGGATAGTATAAAACTCCACCCACATATAATTAATTAATGTCTTAATCATCTCAGGCTCTCTCTCATCCATCCCAGCCAAACTCTTCTAGGTTTGACCACTCAATGGCAAGACAATTAAAAACATATCACCACAACATATTACCTAATCTCTTAATCATCTCAAACTCTTTCTGTACATCCCAAACAACCACCATCTTTTTATCCCACTCTCAATCCTTCACTTTTACATCTAAAAGACTTTTTCCTAAACTCCACCCTTCTACCACCTCTCCCCATGATCAATAACTCTTGTAAACAAATGCTGCTCCTTATATTATTCTGTCATATTCTAGAAATGACTTTCAACTTAATGAACTATCATTTTCTCTTAAATCAGACAAGCACAACCCAAACTCTCTAAATTCCAGCGTCCTTCTTAACCTAGACAATTATAGTAATTATTCTACTATATCTCCTAGCCTCTTAAGATTCAATTGTGTGGGGACATTCACCCATACACTGGCCCTATTAATCTAAACACAAACCTCAACACCACTATTTCCTGCAAGAATCATAACAGCTCAGATAACACCCCTCCTTCAGTTATAAGCTACCCCTCCTCTAATGCATCCTTTACTCCTTGTACATAGACATTCTCCACCCAATGTAATTCTCATTCACATATATACCATCCACCACACCATCAATTCTGGCCTAAATACTAAGTCTTTTAACATTAAATCTTTGTAGCATTCATAATAAAATTATAGATCTACTTGCCTGGATATCACTCCATTCCCCAGATATCCTAACCATCACTGAAACATGGCTTAAACCCAATATGAAAGATACAGTAATACTACCTTCAGGCTATAAAATTATGAGGACTGACCAAACCCAGAAAAAAGAACGAGGAGTCACCCTACTGCACCCCAGCTCCTACAACCTCTCTTCCAATTCCATTTTCATCCTCAAATTTCACTTAGCCAAAATGATCATTATACTTTTAAAGCTAAACTCTAGAAAAAACACTCTGCATTAGTATACTTCACATTTCCCTGGAAAATAAATACCCATTCTAGAAGAATTTCTCTCCTGGGTATTTAGTACTATTATGAAAAAAATCATTCTGGGTGACATAACCCTTGACAGTCCCTTACCCTGCACATATCTATTTGGTGTGACTCAACTAATCACAACACTTACTAGATACAACAAAAGCAATAAGGGCACAATTCATGAATGGATTTTAGTCTCAGTCCCCAGTAAATATACTATCAGGTGAACCTATCCTAACACCTTAAGTGACCATCTCTCTGCATAAATACACACACAGTTACAACTCATCACCCCAAAACCCACAAACTTAAACCAAACAGGAATCTCACAAAATTTAGTGAAGACTTATTCAACAGTATCTTAACGTCCTTTAACTTGTCTACACTAAAATCTCTCCAGTTAGATGATGCAGTTACAACTTTTAATACCTGTTTTATACTCCCTAAATAACCTTCCCTTCCATATATAAAAAGGGTAGGAGTAAAACACTCCCCGCGGCTATCCACCCTCACCAAAAACATTATGTATACCAGAGACAAGGCTTGGAGGGAGTGCTAAAAAAATCCCAAAACTTTCAGTGATGCAGGGGACTTTGAAATTAAGCTAACAAACAAATATACAAAGATAAGAAATAACACTATGACCAGCTACAACTTAATCATAAAAATTATCCTAAACAATTTGATCCTCTATTCACAATTTGCTCAATCCTAGCTCAAAAAAAGATCCCTGTCCCTCCCAAACCTGCTCCTCCCACCTTGAAATAGCAACTACATTGAATAAATAAATTATAGATAGCATTGCTGCACTCACTGACAGCACATCATGCTCCCCTACACAAACCCATAATATATTACAAACTGCCCCTCCAGTACCACATTTACCACAGAAAAAATATGAATCCAAACAATCCTTAACCACAAATGTTAACACGTTTACTTTAAAACCCATAAAGATATTTACTATAAAAATGCTACTTAAACTTAAACTTCGCTCCACAGCTGCTGACAAACTCCCGCTCAAATACCTGATGATGGCAGCAAAAACCATACCTTACCACGTAGTAGTACCTATCTTAATAAATAAATCCAATCAGGAACCTTATGTCCCAGCTATTTGGAAAAGAGTATATATCACCCCACTGCATAAAGGGAGGAAACTCTACAGAAGATTTTTTTAACTTTCATCCCATTGTAATTCTCTCCCATCTCTCAAAACTCCCAGAAAATGTATCCATGCTCAACATCTTTACCAACTCATGCCAGAACAACTCTTAACCAATACTCAACAAGGATTATGCCCTGGCTATAGTACAATTAGTGCACTATTATCATTTTTATATAATATAAACAAGAAAAGGGACTCTGGCAAACTAATCTCTTCCATATTTATGTATCTGTCCAAAGCCTTTGCTACAATCTCACGTGGCAAACTCCTTCAAAAATTGCTCCACCTTGGCCCATCCCCTCCTTCACTTCAGTGGTTTAAAAGCTACCTGTCTGATAGAAAACTGTTAGATGGCAACACACTTTCTCTCCTTATCTCCTCATTCCCAATTCTTAGTCCATTTCTCTTTAATATTTTCATCAATGACCTCTATAGTTCTTCTAAGCAAGCATCAGTTACACAGTATGCTGATGATTTGACACTAATATGCTCACCTGACGCTCTGGCGCATCTTTTTGAAATCACACAAGAGGCCTTCACCTCTGTTGAAAACTAGCTTCATGATGCCCAATTATTACTCAACCCCCCAAAAACAAAACTATTCCAACTCCTCCCCATAGCACATCTGAAAGACAAATCCAGCTTCAAAATCATCTCATTTAACAATACAGACATAGAAATTTTATCCTATACAAAACTGCTTGGTGTGACAATTGATGACAACCTTAGATCTGAGCTCCAAATTTAAAATAATATATAAAAAAATTACCAGAAACATGTCATGCTTTATAGACATAAAAATTTTCTTACTAACTCAGGTAAAACCACCCTAGTAACCACTTACCTCCTTTCTTCACTCTTATATGGTGCCCCTAGCCTTACCAACTTTCAGGTATCTTTCAAAACTAAACTTGAAATATTCTACAACACAGCTGCTAAATCTGCTGCAATAAACAATACTATACACATCACTGCAAGGCCCCTAAAGATTAGAACTGGCTTGAACTACCCCACCACCTGGAATTCATATAATTAGCTACGTCCCACAAAATCATTTATAAACTATTTGCCTGTCCTGCAACAAGCTCTATTCTTCCTTCCTGTCACCCAGAAAGACACCTTTGTTCTAATGATAAAAAACTTCTCACAATCTGTGATGCCCATGCACTGGCCCAGTAATCAAAAAGCCTCAATCCTCACCAGTAGCACCAGTGAGGGACGTACACATTGGGAGGATGACAAATACACACACACAGTAAAGTACAGTCTCTCTTAAGAGCCCACAGAAATCACAGTCAGTCTGGGGCTGGTTTCTGCCTCTTTCTCCAGATCCCCAGTGAGACTCCCCACTGGCACAGATATAGGATTAAGATCTCAGCCAAGTGGTCAAGCAAAAACCTCCAGCACTCAGCACTCTCTCTGTCCAACCAGTGCTTTGTGTCCATGCCCAAGTAGCTGACAAGCACATGCACACTTTGAGATCTGATTTATATACAAACATGCAGACACTCCTGGGTAAGGCAGGCAAAGGTTTACTACCTATTCCCCCTTCTACCCAGACTATAAGGTAGTTATCACTGCCAGCAACCACTACTTATCAGCTACTCTAGGGCCCTTACAAAGGGTGTGCAATCCTATTGTGTAATGTTGCTATTATCTAAATGCTAAGTGTGACCAAGAGCAAGGCTATTGGAGTGGACTATACAGTGTCACCAAATACGTATGCAAGTACTCTAAGAGCTTAAACAAACCATCTACAATTAAAAGGTTTAAATATACTTAATAATAAATAATAAAAGAACAAGACAATACTCAAACAACACAGTAACTACAGAGTTAAGAATCACAGGAAATATTTTAAAACAACATTGCAGGACAATCTTATATAAATACAGAAAACACTGAAACTGAGATAACACAATTGTAAAACAATTTCCACTTATTTTCTTGAAGTTTTGCAAGTTAACTCTGTATGTTCCAGTTTCTACTATTAAAACATACATTTGCACAGGTGTATAGTTTATATACATTTCTGTTCTTTTCCAGTAGGGTACACTGTGGACACAATCTTGAAGCTCAGTACATAACATACAGTTCAACACACATTTCTGCACCAGTAGTTTAATATATACATAACATATAGTTCTCTTACGTTTGTAAGACAAGCATTTGAATCATATTAATATTCACAAATAACACATGACTATCCACAAAAATTCGAGATAGCTGGGCTGGCAGTGTCACACAATCTATAAACCTCAGAAAGCAATTGGAAATAACTTTAACTGCTATGCTATTGCCAAAAAATGGAATTCTATTCCACTGGCTATTAGAACTGTAACTTCTTCCTTTTTCAAGCAACTTCTGAAAGACCACCTATCAAACTCATTGCTCCGCTCATGCTATACACCTGGTTGAACATCAACCTTGTCTAGTTTTCTCCACCCCTAACTGTACAGTTTATCTACCCATCTCCACTTCCTCATCTTCATCTGGCTATCCTTCCCTCTCACACTTTACATAACCTCTTCCTATTACCTCCTCCCTGTTTATACTAATCTGTTGTAATCTATCTCCCCATTTTATAGCTACAATTAAACTAAACACATGACTTTTACTTATTACTACTGTGACTTGCCAAAAGGATGTTCTCCTGAAGTGTATATAGTATTTTCTTGTTTTTTTCTCATTGTTCTCATTGTAACATGTTGTTGCATCTCTGTGCCTTACGTTATTGTTGATTACCTTTTAAATGCATAATTTTCAACTGTTTTTTATGTAATTTGATTTTTTTCTCTGTTAAATGAAGCGTTTCTCCCTGGGCCTCCACTGAAAATGAGCTCTTGTGACCCAGTCAGATTTTTCTGGTCAATAAATAAATAAATAAATATAACAAACTCTTCACTTATTTAATACCTTTCTAGACTTGTTCATGGATCTTATCAGGTTCAGAACTTGAGGGATTTCAAACAATTATTCATTTCAAACCACTATGGGTATATAGTACCCTTTTATATTATTTTATATATGCAAAGGGCTCTAACCTTCCTTCTTATCACAGATGTGTCTGTGAGGCTCAACCACTGTTACTTACAGTTTTTAGAATGCAAGCAGGCTTTTCTAATATATACGACTTAGCTATACTTAACAGAGAATTAAAGTTGTACATTCCAAAAAAGGAAACAAATATTAGTTCTGTACATGATTCCTCAACTACTGTTTTAATCTGCTTGTTAACTGTGTGCTTACTGCAGAAAACAGTGTGCCAAGTGGAACTCAAGAGGGTCCTGTTGTTAAGATTTTCCTTGCCTTTCAACAATCATCTATGTAATGCATGAAGCCATACAGTTGGAGATAAATGTTGTCAGCTACAGTGAGAACAGTGTATAACCAAGATGACTTTCATACCCTGTGTTGTAAATTTGGAATCAGGACAAAATGGGCCAGCAGCAAACAATGCAGTACTCATTCATCTTTGATCTAGCTTTACTTAGAAGACATAAAGTGACAGATGGAATGATCTGGTAATTAATTAGGAACTCAGTACTGCAAGATTCAAAGATGTATGTGATATTTTCTATCAGTAAGTAATCCTTGAACATGAAACATATCTAGACATCACCAACAGTAAAAAAATATGACCATGTCTGAGGCAATCCGCAGAGCATCAACAAAGTCTTAGTACAAACTAGCAGAAGTTAAGTAGGCAGACACTATGTAAGAAATTGTGCACATACAAAAATGGATGTTTAAAAATAAAAGTCAACAACAGGGATCGTTCAACAGCATCAGGTTAAAGCAATGCTCTGTTATTTCCTTGTTTATAGACAATTATGAAACCTCTGAACATATTGCTTCTATATTTGAAAAACATCTGTAACTTTGTAGAATGTGCCTTGCTAAGAATACCTAGTTTTCATTTATTTATTTATTGTCATTTGTTGCACATTGTGCTTTATAAAACATGTCATTTAAATAGCAAATAATGATATATAACTATCTGCAGACAAATGGACAGACTAGATATTTCCAGGTACAATGGTACAGTAGTTAATACTGCAGACCCAAACTACTTGACTCTTTACATCACTTCCGGACTGGAGTGCCTTTTGAGCAGGGCATGCATGTTATCTGTGTCCATGCAGCATCTAGTGGTGCCTTCTACATCCCAGAGACGTGGCAGGTAGATTGCCAAGGTTACAGACTACTACTAAGTGGGTGAGTGCAATGTGTGTGTGTGTGTGTGTGTGTGTGTGTGTGTGTGTCTGTGTTTGTAAGCTATGTAACATGGTTGAGTTCACTTCAAAAAATCCATACAGAACCCCAAAGTGTGCTTACAGTCTGTAAGGTAAAGCATGGAGGTCATATTTAGTGACAGTCAATTGGAAGTCAGGAGCAGGGTCAATCATGATAGACTAGACCCTAGCAATGGGAAATGTATCCTTATAGAGGCAATACCACCTTACTGCTGAGCAAGGAGCAGGAACTTTTGCAGAATGTTGAAAAGCAGTAGGTAGATTTAGTTCATCTTTCCCATGCTCTGCATTGGTTCTGGTACCAGAATTCTGGAGCAGGGATGGTCTTTCTCTCCTTCTGGAGCTGATCCATGAGGTGGACTCCAAGATGGGGATACAGAATACCCAAAAGCCCCCCCGTCTGTGTGCTGTCCAGTTTAACTTTGTCTCAGTAGATGATAGGGGTTACAGGATCAGAGGTAGGATATACAAGGCAGTGTTAGACCAGAGGCCATGGACACCTTGCCAATACCCACCCACCCTCAGGTTGTACCACCTTTTGTAAGGAAGGTAGCATTCCAGTGGCAAATTTAGGTGATTATGAGCTGCAAAAAGAAACGCTTTCTTTTTCTTTTGTTGTTAATGGATGTGCACGTAACATCTATTTGGAGCATTTGACCTTTTTTAGAGACTTTACATGGGGTTCTAGAAGAGGCACAGTCTAAGAATGAAGCACATTCTTGGGGTGACATTAGTGGGAGGAATGGCTTACCTGATCTGAACTTCAGTTGTAAAATGTTTTTGTACTTCTGTCAAAATGTTTTTTATTTTTGTTAGCAATCAAACAAAAAGCACACTCATAAAGGTTTTGTAGAAAGTGACAGCAAATGAGAGGCTACATGGCAGCTAATACAGAGGATTTAAGGCTATGGTCTTTGGAAGTACCCAACAGTGGCTTCATTTCCCTCCCTTCTATTGAAAGACAACCAAAGCAACACCATTCTCAGTGTCTCAGAGCTATGATATTAATGAGCAGCTTCCAGTAGCCAGGGATAAAGAATTTGATTCTTGCACCTTCATTTGCCTAGTGTTTGAGCATGTTCCTTAACCAGTGCTCCCAGCTCACCCTTGTGTCCAGCAGGTTTACATGATTAACAAATGTAACACAATTTAACTACCAGTTCATCTTTGGCCAAAGGCCAATGAAGAATTTATGTTGTTTGACTTAAGGCTGCATGCTCTGATACTAAATGGGGTGTAGAGCTATCAAATGATCACCATTTGGTACAGGGGTGGGTCATACATGCTGGGTAAAAGCTGAACAGACCCAGGAAACCCAGATATACACTGAGGATGTACCTGTACTTGTGTATAAACAGAGAGCACATGCAGGCAGCAGTGCCATTTTGAGAGAACAGCCAGAGTGTTAACATGTATGAGTGCAGTAGCCAATCTGTTTATAAGTTTATTTAAGTTTAAGTTACTAAGCCTCAATTCTGATGTGTTTGTATATAATAAAGCTGCTTGAACCGAATGCACAATTGTTCATCTGTTTTATCCTGACTGGATGTGAAGTCTTTCAGCATGCAATGGAGCAAATTTTTATAGGTTATTCACATGCTATAATAGTAGACAATTTACTAGTTGGAGGAAATGGTGAAGCAGAGCATGACAAAAAACTCAGGAAAGTTCTGGAAAGAGCACTCGAAGTGAATCTAAAGCTCAATCCTCTGAAATGTAAATTCAGACTACCAGAAGTTACTTATGTAGGTAATTTATTTACCAGTTCAGGGTTGCAACCAGATCTTTCCAAACAAACAGCTATTCTTTAGATGCCAGCTCTAGACAATGTCCAAGCCTTACAGAGTTTTCTCAGTGTGGTTAACTATTTGGGCAAGTTTATATTATCAGCAGTAGGACCCTTAAGAGAGCTGATGTACAAAAATGTTACCTGGTCATGGGTGGAACAACACCAGAGAGCATTTGATAACCTGAAACAGAAAATTGTCAGTCCACCTATGTTAAGATACTATGATATCCACAAACCAGTGATTCTTTCCTGTGATGCTTCAAAGTTCAGTCTTGGTGCAGTTATTTTTCAAGAGGACAGACCAGTATCCTATGCGTTTAGACCTCTTACCTAAACTGAGATGCAGTATGCTCAAATTGAGAAGGAAGTTTTGGCAATTGTGTTTGCATGTTCGAAGTTCCATGATTATATTTATGGCTGAGCTATCCAGACTGAGACTGATTATCAACCTCTAGTCACTATTTTAAAGAAGCCTATGCATACAGATCCAGCAAAACTACAAAGAATGATGCTCAGATTACAAAAGTACAACTTCAAAATGGTGTATACAAAAGGCAAACTTCTTTATCTGGCTTATACCTTATCCATATTGCCCAGAAATACCACAGAAAGGCACGATGCAAAGAATTTTGACTTCGATGTCATGGAAGTGCATAATTTTTCTACCAAAAGACTTGATCAGGTAAGAGATCATACAAAGACTAATCCAATTTTGCAAAAGCTCAACAACTTCATCAATGTTGGATGGCCATCAAAGCAATCTAGTGTACCAACAGAAGTGCAACCTTATTTTCCTTACAGAGATGAGATGTTGATGGAAGATGGTATCATTTTCAATGGTCCTAAAGTTATTGTTCTTACTTCCTTATAACATGAGTACATCCAAATTTTGCATTGTGGCCACCCAGATTCCGAAGCTACCAAAAGAAGTGCGAGAGGACTAGTATTTTGGCCTTCTCTGTCAAAAGATATCGATAAAGTGCTTTCATCTTGTTCAGTATGCAATAGTCCTAAACCGCATTTAAAAAAAGAGCCACTTCAGCTAAGCCAAGTCAACAGTAGCCACTGACATATTTGAGTGGAACAGTCAACATTACTTAGTGTTTGTAGACTCTTATTCAAAGTGGTTCGAGACTGATCTGCTACAAACCTAATGTCCAGTACTGTCATTGCTAAGTTGAAACATCATTTCACAGTCCATGGTAGTCTACACATAGTTATTTCTGACAGTGTCGCCCAGTTTACCAGTCAGCTATTTCAGAAATTTGCAAAAGAGTGGGACTTTATCCATGTTACCAGTAGTCCTGAGTACCCGCAGTCAAACAGACTAGCTGAACGTGGAGTACAAAGTGCAAAGCAATTACCAGAGAGGTCAAAGCGTGACAATACCAATGTTTTCTTAAATTTGCTTAATCTTAGAAATATACCCCATAACAATATACTTGGCTCACCTGCTCAAAGACTTCTGTCTAGGCAAACCAGAACAACCTTGCCTATTAGTTCCAGTTTGTTGGTGCCTAATACTAAAAACACCAGAGCAATCAAAGCCCAACTATTTAAAAAGCACTCATTTCAGAAGTTCAACCATGAAAAAGAAACAGAATTCTTCATCCATTAAAAGAAGGAGAGATAGTGAGGATGCAAACGGTGAAAGATTTTGATCGAATTGGTCAAGTGAGAGGTATATTTGCCAAGTCGAGATCTTAGTTAGTGGAATCTGAGGGTATAAAATGCAGAATAAAATGCAGGCATCTTTTTCCGGTGTCTATATCGCAGCATTGTACCTGTGACACAGACTCTAGATCTCAGAGCACTCCAGACGATGTTCCTGTTGAAGGACATGTCTCATTACCTATTCCCATTCCTGATGATATCCCAGATGTCCCTGAAGTTGAACATTCATTAAAGACATCCCCTGTTGCTAAACCCAGTCCTAGTTGTATGTCACATGATCAGGTCGTATTTCCAGACCTAGTGTAAAATACAGAGCAACCTGGACATGACTGTTTCATTTGTAATTAGTTCTTTATAACTGCATGTCAAAGGATTATATCTCTACAATTGCATGTCAGTGATCGTTGTCATTATTACTGTGCGTGACTTATTTCTCAAAGAAGGAGGATATAGAACAGAGTGGTGTTGTAACTTTAAGAAGCATTTCAAACTGAGGGCATATGCGTACAAATAGAGAGCACGTGCAGGCAGCAGTACCATTTTGAGAGAACAGCCAAAGTGTTAACATGTATGAGTGCAGTAGTCAATCTGTTTGTAAGTTTATTTAAGTTTAAGTTACTAAGCCTCAATTCTGATGTGTTTGTATATAATAAAGCTGCTTGAACTGAACCCACAACTGTTCGCCTGTTTTATCCTGACCGGAGGAGTGACACCAGGGACTAGCAAGTGGACAGCAATGATAAGGAAAATAATCAGGTTAAAGAATACAGTGTTCTGTGGGTTTGACTGATTAGTACCAAAAAAACAGGAAAGGTGTAGATCGTCACTGAAGCAAAAAACTTAGGCACAGGAAAAATTTAGTGAGGCCTTGGAGAATAATGGTTAGGTTGCCTCAAAGAGTTTCTGGGAAGTCATCCAGTGACTCAGCAGGACACTGGCTAAGCTACTCTCTGCAGATAGAGGAATGCTAATCTCAACTATGGACATTGTGGGAAGATGGAAAGAAGACTTTGTGGAACTGAGTCTTCATTATTTGGCCTCCACTGAAGAAGCAATGCCAGAGGCAGCTGACGGAAATGGTTCTATGTCTATAAATAAGATCTCAGCAGTGATTAAACAGTGCTGCCATTGCACAGCATTGGGGGTGAGGTGGAGAGCTGAGATTTGGCTGGAAATGCTGAAGACATTGGAGATTGTTGGAAGTGCTGTCATTATCATTTTGGACAATTAGAATATAAGTCCCCATTTTCAAAAAGTGGAAAACAAAAATATTTTTCAGTTTTAGAGGGATCACTCTCTTCAGCATGCCTTGGAAAATATAAGTCAAGCTGCAGCAAAGGCAACTTCATCCAATGCAGCTACAGTCCTCTGACTATTCCTGATGTTTTAAGGGAAAGATATAAAAGCAATATAATGGCGCATTCATGGACTGTAGTTTAGTTACCTGACAACTGCATTTTGATGATGCTGAACTATTACTTTAGTTTCTGTAATCTCCAGAGTGCATTTATGTGGCATGCTGTTGAATGTGAAGTAGCTGGGATGAAAGTCAGCACCTCCAAATCAGAGGTTATGGTTTTCTCCCAGAAATGATGAGATTACTCTCTGGAGAAAAGGGGAAAGCAACTGTTTAAAATGAAGGTGTTTAAGTATCTTATCACTTAAATCACAAGTAATGGTGTAGGTAATTGGAATATTATTCGATTGATGGATCTAGTAGTGGCATTAGTGCAAGCACTGTAAAAGAGTACGGTGGTGAAGTGAGAACTGGGTTATGCAACAAAACTCTCTATTTGTCATTCTATATCCCATTCCTCACCTATAGTCACAAGCTGCGGGTAATGTCCAAAAGGGTAAGATTGCGGATTTTTTTTTTTGTTTTACAAGCAATATGTAAGATTGTTGACATGATATAAACAAGACAAGCAGAAAGTATGTGCCTTTGCAGAAGAGCTGAGTTCAGTCTTCACGACAACGTGACGACCTTAGCAACTCTTATGGATTTTAGTGTGCAACAGTTGATCTTCCAAGGTGGGAGAAACCAGTTGAGGTGGTGGGGCCTAAGTACGGAATGAAGTTGTTGTGCTTAGTCATGCAAGCATTCCTACCTAGGCCTTATATTGTCAATGCGAAGGAAGGTCTGACTCTTAGATGCAACTGAAAGCATTTGTATAGAACTCTGTCATCTATGTCTGAGGAATTGCTAGCTACCAATGAGGGGCAGTTTGAGATATGCACTCTCACAACTGTCAAACAAGGAAACTCTTCTAGAGGTGTTCAGTTATCCTGATCATGACCCTGCATCAGCAAATATATAATCACTTAAGGAGTTATGAAAATGCTACTGTGTATACCAGAGCCATACCTATCTATTCTGGCACCATGTGGTGATCTTCAATATGACAGCCCTCTCAACTTTTCAGTTAAGGAGCAATAAAATGGTCCTGTCTTACTTAATAATAAACAAATGTTCTTAAGGAGATAAAATAAACAACATTGCTTCCTTTCAAACTCTAGCATTCTGCTTGCTACACCTTACATCACACACAAAACTGCTTCAGCCCTGACAACAAATATACCATCAGCATTCATTTCTGAATATGGAATACCAGTAATACACTAATGACTGATTGGCATCTCTCAGTTGTGCACCTGAACAACTTGCACCCCAGGAACTGCCTCTTTCTTTATACCTGGCTATGCTCCTGGTGCATACCCAACCACAGGATATCTATTTATAGCTAGACATACTGAAGGGTTTGAGAGTTAGACCTCAGTTAATGTATGAGTCTGACCTGCAGCACTTTATCATACCTCTGTCCAGAAGATGAGAGCAAAAACTTAACTATTCAGTTCTCTGGCCCCTGTTCTCTCTTCAAGTGCTTGGGCCATTAACTGATTCTAAGACATGTGTCACAGATGTACATCTTATTTATACCATTATGTCAACAATCTTACATATTAGTTGTTGTAAAACATAAAAAAATGTAAATAAAACTTCCAAAATAATTAATACTGAAGTGTTTACCATATTACATATGCATTGTGTGCTGTCAGTAAGTAAAACAGAAAACATACTTAGGCCCATGAGAACATTGTAGAAAAATGTAAGTATTTAACATTGCTGTAAACAGAGAGGCATAAAATACAATACTGAGTGATGACATGACATGAGTGCTTGGGGGAAAATTTTAGAAAACTGGGGCAGGAGTCTCAGCATGCAAGCATTGGACACTAGCTCTATTCAGCATAACAATGGTGAACAAATTTTGTTCTCACTTCAGAAATCACCTGCCAACATGAGACACAAACTGATGACAGAGAAGGGTCACATTCTTCCAAGGGAAAGTTCTTTTTATCGGACGGCATGCTAGGTGGTCTTCCTGGCTTACACAGTCAGAGAGGGAAATGAAGCACAAGGACAAATGGCACTAAGTGACCGTGATCAGTGCTATGAGCCAAGTTCACCATAGGTTGGGTCTATATCATATGAGCGAATCGCACAAATTGCGAACGCTCATAATATCGAACGTACCGGACCTCAAACTTCCTATTGTGGGGGCTGCTGCGTCCCCCACACTCCCCACTAAATATATATTCCAACTCTGAGATTGCACTACAGTGAGGAAAGGGAAAATATCCCATTCTTCACTGTACCACGATCTCAGAAAAAGCACTTTGAGGTCCAATACATGTGATATTATGAGCGTTCGCAATTTGTACGATTCGCTCATATGATATAGACCCCGTAGGTTCATAGGTGTGTACTAAGCTAGCCCCCAAAAATTTGCCCTGGCACCATGCCACCTGATGTTAGTTCACAATGCCTTTATCCAGTAGGGCAACTGTAGTGATCCTTGGGGTGAACTTTGTTACCCATTCACTCGTCGAGATTTTTCTTGAACAGGGCCAGCGAGGTGCTGTGCTTGACATGAATGGCAAGCTTATGGGGCAGTCTTTGGGAGACGAGCCTGTCCCCACAGCATGTTTTGTTGATTGTGGTAATGAGGTTGTGATCTCTGGAGCATGTGGCGTGGGATGATTGGGATTTCTTTAGGTGTAGCATTTCAAGTAGGGATGGGTCAGACATGGCTTTATAAGTCAAACAGAGATCACCTCTAAGTAGATGATAAGAGACTGAGAACAGCTGAAGTTTCTTTAGTCTGTCCATGTAGGACATGTGTTTAAGGCCTAGAATCCTTTTTGTGAAGTATTTTTGTGGCCTCTCCAGCTGTTGCAGGTGTCTGGTCAGGTACATGCCAAATGTGGCATTATATTTGATGATTGGTCTGATGATGGATGAGTAGAGAGGGATGATGACCTTTTTCTTCCTGGATGTGAAACCTTTGGTTATAAGATGTGCCAAGTAGAAGGACTTTCTGACCACAGTGGAAATGTGGTGGTCAAAGGTGAGGTGGCTATCGACCTGGGTGCCCAGATCTTTTATGGCTCCTTCAGTGTTTAGCGGACTCCCATCGATGTGGTAATACTTGGGAACTGGGGTTTCGCCAAAGGGAATGATAACACATTTTTTGGAGTTAAGCTTAAGGCCATGGTTCTGATACCAGTCATTGGTCTCACAGAGGCCCTTTTGTAGGATGTCTGCATCACTTGCGGAGTTGATAATGACTCCTAGCTTGCAGTTGTCAGCGAACTTGGTCAGCCAGAGTCCCTCTGTTTTGGCCTGGACTTCTGAGAACTAGATGCCAAACAGGAGATGGCCCAGGACCGAGCCCTGTGGGACTCCACTCATGACTGGTCGACAGTCTGACTTGGAATCTGCAACTTTCATTCTGTGGGTCCTGTCTGTGAGCCAGTTTGCAACCCACCTAGTGATATAAGGATTGATGGCTAGTTTGGTGAGTTTATCAATGATACCCAAGTGGGGAATGGTATCAAATGCCTTGGCCAGGTCGAGGTAGGCTGTATGCATTGATTTACCCTCATCCACAGCCTTGGTGACTGCCTCAAGGAAGTCAACCAGGTTCAGCAGGCAAGATCTCCCCTTGACAAAGCCAAACTGTGTGGGGTCAAGAGTTTGGAGATTACCTTTATCTTTGTTAAGCAGGTCCATGATGATGCACTCCATAGCTTTGCATACCAGACTCGTCAGGCTAATAGGGTGATAGTTCCCAGGGTCTGTAGTTGCTCACCTTTTTGGAGATGGATGACTGTAGCAGTGCGCCATTCATTAGGGACATAGCCTGAGGTAAGGCTGTGATTGAATAGGGCACACAGATGTGGTACCAGTTCATTTTGTAGCTCATGTAGGACACAGCCAGAGATATTATCAGGTCCCATGGATGCTATATTCTTGGTTTTAGACAATGCAGCTTTTACCTGTGCCACAGAAATGGTGGGTACCTGGCTTTCTTCTGGTATTGTGATAGGACCTTTGGGGGGGGGGGGCAAAGGGGTAAAGTTGGCCAGTATGTTGGCTATATCTGTTGGCTCAGTATAGGAAGTACCATTGTGTAATTACTCAGAGCAGATCTGGGTACTGCCTTTGAGGTTCTTGATATAGCTATAGAAGCTTTTGTGGTTATTTTTGGTGTCAGTTAGAATCCTGCCTTCATAGCTGGCTTTAGAGGATTTCATAAGGGATCTCAAATTTTTGTTGAGTCTGATAAGGGAGTTTTCCAGTCTTGTGACTTCATTTTTTTCTGCAACAGTTTCTTCCTTCTGTTGTAGAGTTTATTGATGGCTGGGGACCACCAGATTGGCTTCCTGTTTTTTGAGGAGATCGTCTTGGTTCTATTTGGTATGGTAAAATCCATGCATTTGTGTACGTGCTCATACAGTGCATTGGTGCATGATTCAGCAGTCATGCAGCTATTTCCCATTGGCATGGGTGCTGAGAAGTTAGCCACCTCTGTTTTTAAGAGCCCAAAGTCAGCTTTGCAGAAGTTTTTCAGGGTGGTCACCTTAGCAGGGGGTGTAGGTGAGATGGAGATTTCCATGATAAGTTTGTGGTCGGTTTTAACCAGGGATGAATTGACTATAGATGTGGAGCAATGGTCTCCCATGTTGGTGATAACCAGGTCAAGGATGTTGCTTCCTCTAGTGGGGGGTAGAATAAACTGGTCCAGGGCATTGGAAACGATAAATTCCAGGAAGCATTGGGTCTGTACATTGGTACTTGAATAGTTTTCCCAACTGATGGAAGGGTAGTTGAAGTCACCCAGTATGAGAGTATTGGGTTGAACCTTGACAGATCTGGGGTGCTTAGAAACTTGAACTGAGAGTCTAGGAACATGGTTGGATTCTGTAGCAGCCTATGATTTGTATCTCTGTCTTACCCAGTGTTAGTTGTATCTGAAGTATCTTGGATGCATTATCCTGGGCTACCATTCTAGAGGTGTATGTATCCTTTATGAAAAGGGAGACACTACCACCTTTGGTGCTTCCGGCCCAATTCTGGAGCCGAAAGGTATGGAATGAGTTATAGCCTGGGAGCACAGGGGTGCTTTCTGCCTCTTTAAACCAGGTCTCCATTACAGCACAGATGTCGACATTTTCCATTTTTAGGAGAACTTCAAGTGAGTGTATCTTGAGATTTAGATGAAGCAGGAAGAAATCTCCACAGGAAAACAATGCTTAGCAAGTTAAAAAAAAAAAAGATGAAAAATGTCTTGGTCATAATCTGCAGACATTCATGATGAGCACCACCAAAGAAAAAACTTTATTGCATCTTATGCATGCACAATACATGAAAGCAGCAATGCACTTATTTCTTTCCACCATGACTGTTCTATAATGTTGAAGTGAAGAAATTACATTTTTGAAAATCTGAGCTGAAAATATTGGAAAATGCCAAAGTTTAGAAGAATGTCTGTGAACTGCAGTGCTTAATAATAACTGGCAGTTTTCAATATTTTTAATACATCAGATTTTGTCAACCACTTATCAGGCATAAAAAATAGGTGCAGAGACAAATCCTGGGATTCAGAAATGTTACCACCAGCAGTAGTTCCTCCTTACTACTGGCAGTAGGTTTTTCTGATTCAGAGACAGCCCTAATGCAATGCTTTACCTCATTTACCTCAAAGAGGTGCAGCACCATGGTGGACTGTCTCTCTGACCTACAGTAAATGCTAATGAAGTATTCCAGGGGAAAGGGATATGATAATGAGTCATACGCTGTCCCCTGGAAATGCCTTTGGTTAGTGATTTTTGCATCTGAACAATTCATAGAACCACATGGCTGTGGAAATCACTACTGCCTGCCATGTTAACTCATTCAAAAGCTCATGTTCACCCATAACTTTCAGTGGTAAGATCATATTAGCGCTAAGTGCCAGAGAGTTTAGCAGATATACAGCACTGCGGGGTGGTGGTGCACATATGTGTATGTGTGTATGAGTGCGTACATATATATATATATATGTATGTAACCCACACAGGTCTGCACTTCCCTCAATTCTGTTATTAAATGCATGCTCGTTAGAAAACAAGATGAACTTCCTCAGGCTTGAGCTCAACACCACAAACAATGTAAGAAATGTCTGTTTTTTAATTTTCACAGAGACTTTGTCAAATAATAGGATTAGTGACAATGGTGTAAGCCTGCTGATAGAAGACTACTCTGTGTGGAAAAGCTAAGAGAGGTGGAGTGTGCATTTTTGTGAATGATAGCTGGTCCCAAAACTATAACATTATGAATGAACATTGCTCTGTAAATGTGGAATTTCTGATACTGAAATGCAGACCTTTTTATGTGCCCAGAGAACTAAATGGTGTCTATGTAGAGGCTACACACAGATATATATATATATATATATATATATATATATATATAGATAGATATAGATATATGTATATATATAGATATATATAGAGATATATATCACTGAGTGCTAACATCACTGAATCACTGAATATACTGCATAATACTATATTTGAGCGGCAATGCAAGAATTCTGACTGTGCATTTATGACAGCTGTTAACTTCAAGCAAAGTAGATCTCAGGAAGGTGCTACCCAGTTACTACCAAATTGTGGATTTTCTCCCTCTAAGCAAATCCCCTGGACAAGGCTTACACTTACAATATAAAAGGGGTATATAGAGCTGTACAACAACCAAATCTGGGTGGCTTTGATCACATCTCCATAAAACTAATACCAGCTTACAAACCTCTCTTGATCAGAGATAAGCCACTGTGAAACAAATCAGGGTCTGGAATGAAGGTGCCATGGGAAGTCTCAGGGATTATTTTGATACCACAAACTGGGATGTCTTCAGGGAGGCAGCCATGGTGAATAATCTGGTGAACATAGATGACTATACTGAGATAAGTATGACTTACATATCCAAATGCGTGAAGGATTTAATGAACATCAAAAATATTAAAGTAAGAGCCAACCAAAAACCATGGCTAAACAGCAAGGTGGACGAGTTGTTGAGGGCAAGAAACACTGCTTTCAGGGCAAAGGATAAGAAGGGTCTAAGTGTGGCAAGGGCTAATCTAAAAAAGGGTATCAAGGAGGCCAAGAGGAAGTATTGAAAGAGGATACAATGATGCTTCAAGGATGTGAAAGACTCAAGAAGCCTGTGGCATGGTATTCAACAGCTAACTGACTACAAGACCAGGTTAGCTCTGTGCAATGATAACGCTGAATTTCTGGACAGTCTAAACACATTTTATGCCAGGTTTGAAGAGAAAACCAACCTGTAGGCTGTAAAGCTTCTCAATGACCAAAAGGAGGCAGTGCTCAACTTCAGCTCTGTGGATGTAAGGAGCCAACTGAGGAAAGTGAACCCCAGGAAGGCTGCTGGCACTGATAACATTCTGGGGAAAGTATTGAAAGGTTGTGCAGACCAACTCAGTATAGTCCTAAAAGACATCTTCAATATCTCATGTGTCCAAGAAAAAGTACCAGCATGCTTCAAACTTACCAACATAATCCCTCTTCCCGTAAAAAGCCAACCCCACCTGCCTAACTGATTACAGCCTGGTGGCCCTGATATAAAATGTAATGAAATGCTTTGAAAGACTGGTTAAAAGTTATTTCACTAAAGTACTATCCCAATCCTTTGACCCTCTGCAGTTTGCCTACCGGGCAAACAGATTAACTGCTGATGCCATTTCAGTGGCACTTCACCTCACACTGGAGCATCTCGAAGAGAACAACTATGCCAGGCTATTGTTCATAGATTTCACCTTGGCATTCAATATGGTGATTCCAATGCAACTTATAGAAAAGCTAATCAACCTTGGCATAAATAAAGGGCTGTGGAACTTGATCCTCTATTTTCTGACTGGAAGACCACAAAGGACCTGTGCTTGTAAAAACACTTCAGGGAGTATTACATCAACACCTGTGCATTCCAGGGTTGCGTGCTGAGTTCTCTACTGTTCACAATCCCTACCATGGCTGCTCTGCCAAAACTAGTAACAACCACATCATCAAATTCACAGATGACACCACAGTGGAGGGACTTATAAGTGGTGATGACAAAAGTGGCTGTAGGAATGAGGTCAACTCCCTGACTGAATGGTGCAATAAGAACAATTTGGACCTGAATATCAATAAAACAAAAGAAATCATTATTGACTTCAGAAAAAGCTCTGCCATGCACCTGCCCTTCAAGATCATTGGTGAAGAAGTGGAGAGTCCAAACTACAATGTTCCCGGGGGTACATATATCAGAGGATCTTTCTTGGAGTACAAACACAGACAAGCTAATTAAAAAAGCCCACCAGTGATTACACTTCCTATGAAGGCTTAGAAATGCAAAGATCTCTATGAATGCTCTAGATACCTTCTACAGAGGAGTCATCGAGAGCTTTATCACCAGCAACTGCACTGTATGGTTCGGTAACAGCACAACATCTGAAAGGAAGAAGCTGCAGAGAATAATAAGAACAGCAGAAAGGATTGTGGGCAGAAGTCTTCCTACCTTACAGGAGCTCTTTGAAATGTGATGTAAAAAGAGGTCCCACAAAATACTGAGTTACACTTCTCATCCAATGTATGGTTGGTTCACTAAACTTGCTTCTGGCAGAAGGTTACGGAGTATCCGCTGCAGGACTTCCAGATTCATGAACAGTTTTTATCCAACTGCAATAAGACTCATTAATGCAGACGTAAATCTGGATGTATCAGAACTATAACAGACTGTTGCACTCTCGTTCTTTCCTTTTGTCATACAGTAATTCTATTTATTTATTGCTTACTAAAATTAATATATTCTTGTTCACTTCCTTATGTGCAATATCACACAATCTCACCTCTGTGTACAGTGTACCTTTCTTTTCATGTGTTAATCATCTAGTAGTCAGTGTTGTCCAGTATATATAAATTGTGTACAAGCATGTGTGCCAGCTACCTACACATTTGCTTTTATACTATAGTAATTCTTTATTCTTTAATGCATATCATGTCCTGTGTTTTTGCATTCGTTTTTTTCCTGTAAAAGAGCTGATACTGAAAATTTCGTTTAGGTAGCACTTGTGTCTCCTAAATAATAGTAAATGATAATAAAGTTCCTTTTGAATCATTTTTGAATCTTTGTGTGTGTGTGTGTGTGTGTGTGTGTGTGTGTGTGTGTGTGTGTGTGTGTGTGTGTGTGTGTGTGTATGGACCCTTACACATCCTAAACAATTTAAGACAGCCACCAAAGAGCACTTTAAAAGTCACTGGTCCTGCCACTGCACTCTCCCTCCTTAACATCCCCTACTTCTCATACCTTAATCTACTTTCTGCCCTTAACTCACTCTTCTCACTATCTCTCTCTAATCTTCCTTGACTACTCTTTCTACTGTCTTCTAAAATCTATTAAGCAAATCACCTCAGAGAAACATTATGTTGTAGTTGTCTTGCCTTCATGCAACTACATTATGATAAAACTGGGTTTTTGTAACCACTTACCCCAAAAACTGTATTCATCTTAATGACATATTTCTTTTATACATCTTGAAATAGTTTTGCTATACTCCTGATTATTGACACTGTATAACATTGTATTGCATGACTTGTAATAATCCTGTAACATTGCTGTTTAATGCTAATTTATAATGGAAATTGTATAATATGTTGGAGCTTTTCTCCCCGGACCTCCGCTGAAAAAGGGCTCTTCAGCTCAGTCGGACAATCCCGGCCAACAAATGCAAAATAAAAATAAAAATAAATAAATAAATATTTATCTATATCTATCTATGGATCTATGTTAAATTATCAAAGTTCCAAAACTTCGAAATTCATATGGCTGAAATCATATGATCAAAGTTTCAGAACTTTGGACATTAAAAAGAAAAAAAATCTATTTTTAATGTTTTTGCAGATCGCACTACATTGCAGAAAAGGGTAAATTTCCCATTCTGTGCTGTAACACAATCTCCATTCAAAAAGTTTCAAAACTTCAATCATATGGCCCCATCCATATGACTTTTGAAGTTTTAAAACTTTGATAATGTAACAGGGATCCATATATTTTTTTGTTTTTGTTTTTTTTTTACATATAGATAGATACAGTATGCAGAGGAATGACTGATATCAGGTGAGCACATGCATGTGTGTGTGTGTGTGTGTGTGTGTGTGTGTGTGTGTGTGTGTGTGTGTGTGTGTGTGTGTGTGTGTGTCTGCCTGGGTGGTCACAGTAGGTGGGGTTAGATGGGGGAAATGCAGGATGGGTGTAGGGATGTGTCTATGGGTGAATGAATGAGGGTATGCTTGAGTGCAATCAGGCAAGCGGTTGTTTGATGTACTAAGAGTATGTGTGTGGGTGACTTCCACATCTCTCAACTCCCTCAGCCTAACAAGCAGTTTATGTAATATGGGGGGAGCGCACTAGATACCAGCTAAACTAAAAAGGGTAAAATGAACAAAAGATACAAGCTGTACATGAAGGAAGAAAGTAGGAAACACTAATGTCTGGCATTGCTGACTGCCTGCATTCTTCTATGACAGGGACACTGAGAATGCAAGAGCCCAAATCATGGATGTTCTAGCCAATCATGAGCAGCTGAGAGATGTGTGTGTGTGTGTGTGTGTGTGTATATATATATATATATATATATATATATATATATATGTATACATGCATGTGTGTGTGTCTTTGTGTGTGTGTATGTGTGTGTGTGTGTGTGTGTACATTCAGATACATGTATGTGTGAGGGGGGATGAATAGGGGAGGGGGAAATGCTTGACAGGACACAATGCATTGACTTCTAGCAGTGATTACTTTTGCAAAGTACTTGTTAGCTCTTGCAGTAATCACTGTATTTTTTCAGAGACATGCAAATTAGGCAATAATGACATCTCTCCTCACTGCAGGCAATGTGTCTCTAAACTGATGGTTGTTGTGATCACCCTAAAAGACTCTTTTTAACACAGCCTTACAACTCACGGTTAGGCCTTTTTCTAAATCCTGGGGGGAAAAACATATATTTTTTGTAAGGTACCTTCATGCATCAATAGTCAAACAATCTTTGGGACTAAAAAGATTTTGTCAGAGCACCATAAGTATGCGATATGCCATATCAGTGCAGTTCCCCAGTCTGGTGGCTCCCTCCTTGACTCTAAGCTGAGGAGCAAAAAAAAAAGTCCTCTGAGCTCAGGACAAGAAAAAGAGTTCTGCCTTCTAAATAATTACTGTATTAAAGCTTTTTATTATTTATTTTATTTATTTATTTACTTACATTTGTTGACCAGAAATGTCCGACTGGACGCAAGTCCATTTTCAGCGGAGGCCTGGGGAGAAAAGCTCCACAAATTAAAATATTAAAATATTAAAATATATAGCTTTTGCTAAAAATGTAACAAATGGCTTGCTACACTGTACATACCACAGATGTAGTGTTGAAATAGTATCAAGATTAATTTCTAAATGCTGGTACCACAATTTCTAATGCACAAAGACTGCTAAAGCACTTCACACCTGACTGCAAATGAAATACCAGCAATCAATTGAATGTTCTTACTGCACTACCACCCAGTCTGTATCTCCTGATCGTACTCCCTGGCACTTTGTGTACTCGACAGCTACCCCCTTCACCCGGACCTACACTACTGCATTTTGGCCAGTAATGGAAAAATGACTGCATTTCATTAACAGCAAGGAAGAGAGTTCTCAACTACAGCCTGAAATTATATTAATCACACAAACACACACATGTTCACGCACATACACATGGGTGAACAGTGTACACACACCCAGGCACATGCTCATTCCCACATGCACACATATCAACTTCTAGGATGCAATAATGATATTTTGTTCATGATCTCAAAATTGCAGTTGCAACTGGCAAACATATGCTAACTGTTGCTTTAGCTGTCATTTATTTTATTCATTTATTAACAAAGAAAGAACTCATAGACATTTTTCTTTTTGCAGTAGTGAGACAAGGTTGCTGTTTTGAGCAAATGACATGCCCATCACACAGTGGGGAGTGAAGAAATCAAACCCTGGCTTATGGGATATGATTAATTACTACTCAAAGCCCTAACTGTGTGTTATACTACCAGATGACAGTAACATAGCAGTAACAGACCTTGTACCCATTTACCTGCACAGCCTTTGTAAACAAATGCAATGTAATACAAATACAATATCATTAAAGAGATCTTCAATGTATAAATATATATTTGACTTTGAAGTGATTAAAAAACTGTTAACTTTACAAAGCTACTTTCACAACTAAGTCTAATCATATAACTATGCTTCTTCAAGTGTTATGCCAGAGATCTGACATACCATTCCAATGATCAATGTTTCATGAACTAAAGTGGAGAATGTTTTCACTTTCTGCTGAAAGGTAATTTTGTATAAATGCAAAATCACAGTTTGGAAAAATGGCATAATGTCATTGTAATTGTTCATGAGGTAATTCCCTCAGGAGAAATCCTTAAACTTTGACAGATGTATGAAGTAGTTGCCAAATGTTGTCATCAAGTTGAAATGCCACTGAAATACACAATCTCAGAAATCCCAACTAAAATTAATAGAAATTGTGGGCTCACTCTGTAGTTTTACTGTGAGGTATGGAAACAGACCAGCATGAGATTAGGGAAATTTTGTGGAAGAAAACACCCAAAGGGCAAGAATAATTAATTAGGAAATAAGTGGGGTAGTGGGATCTCAATGGGATGGAAGACTGGGAGGCAGTGGGAGTGGCACACCGTAAGGGTAAGTTGAGAAACAGGCTTATTTAATATAATATTATCATTGTCTGTAAAGATAAGAATTACGCTACCTAGTCTTGCATCTAACATTTTACCTCCAGTTTGTCCTTATTTATGCCAAAAATGCCTGGATCACACACAAGTTTATGGTAACCCACTTTAGGTACTGTTCCTAAAAATGACCACGCTTTCAACATGCACATCCAGTGAGCCCCCCATTTCAAACAAAAAGATTCAACTGGAGACACCTCAACTCAGACTAGGGGGCCCTCTGTCCCACCCCTATTCTCTTTCAACTTTTTGCTACCAAAGTTACCATGACAAGGAAGAAACCTCACAGGCATCCTCTGAGTAAACCTATTCCTCAGAATTACTGATCTGCTCACCCACAACATTTAACAAATGCCATTACATGAGAAAGTATTAGGTATACCAACTGTTCTGTCTCAGCCATTACATGAGTCATACACAACTGTGTATAGGAATACAATGTCTTTAGCATTAGAAACTAAGCAAAAACACTGATCACCATCTGACATAGGACAAACCAAGGTACTTGACTCTATTTATATATTTTAATATCCCTTTAACTGCTTGTTTTTCCTCTTAAAAGCAAAGTGACCTATTCAAATACAGCATGGTGATTTTACTACATAAAAAAACAGATATTTTTAATACTTGAATTCAAAATAGATCACTAAATGGTGGTGTCATTTGGGTTAAAACAAAATAATGCTTTCTAACCTTTTCTAAGTCTGCTGCAAACCATTTAATTCATTTGATAGGTGTAAACTGCATTTAACCCATTTATAATGTTACATACAAGGTCATGGCCACCCCCAGATGGCCTCATCTTTCTGTGACATTATCTCATGCATCCTTGAAAGCTCTTCTACTCCCAAGTTTGAAAGCAGGCAAGTTAAAATGGCTGCTTCCCCATTAAATCCTGCTGATGTCAGATATCCTGAAAAATCACATGGCAGCCTGCCATATGTAAACAAAAAATCCTCAAAAAGTTAGAAAACCATATAAAAGAGCTCAATGGCAAATGCACACTGCCAAAAATCATACAGAATTCCAGAGCTCAACACCAGAACAACTATTTAATTCCAAAAATAATAATAATCACATAGCGCTTTTAGGACTTCTCCCTTTGTCACTGCTTATAAAATGTGTTCAACCTCAGTATTATTTGTATTAATCACATGACTAAAAGCCCCAGTGAGGATTCAATAACAATTTAAATAGTGCACAATACAGTTTCTAACCTAATTTAAAGATGCAGTATATATAATGTAAAAATACAACAAAACATATGAAAATGTCTTTATATATTAAATATATTATATAAAATACATATTGTATTATAAATATTATATAAAAGTATATAAAAAAATCATGAGGAATTTCATAAATTTTTTTGTTTGTTTCAAAATAGGTTTAATACTTATAGCAGCATTTAGACCTGATGACTTAGCTTCTAATCTCAAAATCCAATTAAGCTCCGCTATCTCAGTAATATTTCTAAGATCCGCACCTCTGTTTTTCTGCATTATTCTTTGCATGACCCTAAATTTAAAAGTATGCTGTGGGCCTTTCTTATTAACATGCCTACCTAGCAAGCAAGTTCATAATAACTCCTCTCCTTATATCTGATAGGTGTTCTATTATTCTTCCCTTATATTTTCTATCCATTTGCTCACATAAAAATCTAGGCATACAGTACAAGTAGCTAAATAAATTATATTTTGAGTATTACAGTTTGCAGAACAACCAAAATTAAATATTTTCTTAGTATTCAGATGCATACATTCAACTGAGTATAAAATATATTTGCAAGAGGAATAATTATAACAGTAAAAGTCCCTTTTTTCCTGCTGGAGGGTGGATCTTTCATCTGATTCATCTCCCTATAACAAAGTCTGTTTCAAGTTCTGACAGTTCTTAAAAGCAAAATGTGGCATGTTAGATACAAGTCTACTTCTTTCTGGTTGGGCGCACAGAATGCCCCAATTATTTCTATAATTATTTCCACTAGTTTTAGTACTGTAGCGATTAATATATCTAATTGAATTACTTTTGATAGTTTCACAAAAATTACTCCTTTGATCATCTTGACACATACAATGTGGTCTAGCCTTTTTCTGTCTCTCGTTAACCTGTTGATATATAGTACTTAACAGAGTATTATCATATTGTCTAGCTCAAAATTCATCTATCATCTTAACCATCTGAAATTTACAGGTCTGGGAATCAGTATTTAGTCTACTAACTCTAAGGAGCTGACTCTTAAAACTGCCTTTAAAGACATGTTGTGGATGCATGCTACGCTTATGTAAATATCTGTTTGCCTGTACTTCATTTTTATAAATACTTGCTGTTAATTCAGTCCCTTGCTTCATAATTTTAATATCTAAAAAATTAATTACAGCACTAGAATATGTACTTTTAAATTTAAAGAAAATTGGTTGTATGATCTAGATAACTAACAAAATCCACAAGAGTTATCACACTGCCACGCCAAACCAAAAAAATGTCATCTACGAAGTGCTTATAAAATAAGACATTTGAACTATAATTCATAGATGGATTAAAATATACATATTTCCCCAATGGTTTATAGCTATATTAGCATAAATGTTGCTACAGATGTCCCCATTGCTGCACCCGAAACTTGATGGTCACAGGATCATAGGATCAAGGGAGATTGCTAGGCTCTCGACCCAGTGGTCATTTTAAACCCAGCCATTTCCACCCAATGTAATGCTGTAGAGGTACTAGTCAATACCCAAGATTGCATTTAGTGATGACTGCCCATGTCCAGGAGAGTTGTGGGCACTATTCCCAGTAAGAATTTACAGTGCCCCATCCACTCATCCAGGTTCCTCTTCAATCGTGTCACAGAGGTGCTCTGTTTCACATGAGTTGGTAGCCTGTTCCAAACATGTGGCAGTCGCTGAGAGATAAATATGTCCCTCCAGCATGTCCTATTTAAGTCACAGACCATATTTAAGTCCCTGGGATGGGTATCTCTAGACCCATTTGATTTATAGATATAAAGTAAGTTCATTAGGTTTGGGTCTTGATTTGCTCTACAGGCCAGGCATAAGTCTCCCCTAAGAGGTCTATATGATATGGAGTATAATGACAGAGATTTTAGTTGGTCCGTGTAAGGCACATGCAAGAGGCCCTTGATCTTCTTTGTTAGAAACCTCTGAGGTGCCTCTAATTGCTGCATATGCTTAGTACATTACATACTGAGTGGGGCATTATACTCAATTATGGGCCAGATAAATGCCGAGTACAGGGAGGCTATAACTTCTTTTGGTCTCAAGGCAATGTCTTTACTAAGCAAGTGAGCTACATGGAAAGCTTTCCTTATAATGGTAGACATGTGGTAGTCGAAGTTAAGGTCGTGGTCAACCTGGGATCCCAGGACCCTTACCTCTTCATGGATACTTAGGGTATTGTTATTAATCTGATAGTATGAAGGGACATTGTCTGTGTTGAAGGGAATGATGATGCATTTCTTTGCATTCAGTTTGAGACTGTGACTAATACACCAGTAGTGGGTCTGTGTGAGACCATCCTGGAGTATACTGATGTCATTTGGGGATTCAATGATTGCACCTAGTTGCAGTCGTCCACATACTTGGTCAGCCACAACCCTTCAGTTTTGACCTGAACTTCTGAGAAGTATACACCAAAAAGGAGGGAGCCCAGCACTGACCCCTATGGCACCCCACTGGTAACAGGCCTGCTGGTTGATGTAGAGTCACCCACTTTAATAGTGTGTGTGTCTGGTTTGTGAGCCAGTTAGCAAACCATCTTACAACAAAGGAGTTTACATTCAGTTTGCTAAGTTTATAGGTAATGCCTGAATGTGGGATTGTGTCAAAAGCCTTTGCCAAGTCGAGGTATACTGTGTGCACAGATTTGCCCTCATCAGTGGCCATGGTCACACTTTCAAATAAATCTACCAGATTTAACAGGGAGGCTCTGCCCTTCATGAAGCCGAATTGGGTAGGGTACAGGGTTTGGAGGTCACCTATGTCTTTATTTATGAGGTCCATAATGATACGTTCCATGGACTTACAGATGAGGGTGGTCAGACTTATGGGTCTGTAATTCTCTGGGTCTTTTGCTAGGCCATGTTTGTGGAGGAGAATAACTGTAGCTGTTCTCCATGCTGCAGGAACTAACCATGTGGTTAGGCTATGATTGAAAAAGATACTTAGTGGTGATGTTAGTTCATGTTGTAGCCTGTTTAGAAGACAGCATGGGATGTCATGTAGTCCCACAGAGGCCATGTTGTTTGCCTAGGACAGATATTGAGGACCTGCTCTTCAGATATGTAAGGTGAGGGGGAAGTTTGGGGGAGGGTTTACTGTAAGTTAGGAGGGGATAAGGGAGTGAAATTTTCACCAGACCTATCCGCTAGCAGGTTCGCTATTTCTGTGGGGTCAGTGTGTGTGATAGCATTGGCCACCAGTTCTGCACACGCTTGGGTCCTTTAGGTTACATACATAGCTGTAAAAGGCCTTATGGTTATCCTTGGCAGTACATTTAGTTTTAGTTCATTGCTTTGACAGAGGTTGTTTGTCTGTGTTTGCCCTTCATGGAGAACATTAATGTCAGTGGGGGATTCTATGACTGCTCCTAATTTGCAATCATCTGCAAATTTGGTCAGCCAGAGATACTTTACATTGACCTTGACCTCAGAAAAGTAAATGCCAAAAAGGAGCAGTCCCAGGACCAATCCCCAAGGGTATCTGCTTGTGACTGATCTCTTTGTAGAGGTGGACTCCCCAAATCCAAATTCCTGGGTCCTGTCAGTGAACCTGCTGGCTATTCACTCAGTGACATAAAGGGTTATACCTAACCTCTTGAGTTTATCAACAATGTCTAGGTGGGGTATTGTGTCACATGCCTAGCCAGGCCAAGGTATGCAGTGTGAACCATTTTGCCCTTATCCATTGTTTTGGTGATTTTCTCAACATCTACCAGGTTGAGTAGGCATGACCTGCCCCTGATAAAACCAAACTGGGTTGGTTCCAGTGTCTGGAGGCTTCCTATGTCATTATTGATCATTTCCACGATAATTATTTCCATGACTTTGCATATGAAACTAGTAAGACTTATATGAGTCTGTAGTTTCCAGGGTCTGTAGATGGCCCACCTTTGTGCAGAGGGATGACTGTTGCTGTTCTCCATTCATGAGACATTAAGTCTGTTTTGAGGCTACAGTTAAACAACAATTCCAGAGGGCCTGATAGGTCATCTTTCATGCTATTTAGAAGGCATCCTGGGATATTGTCTGAGCCCATCAATGTAGTGTTCTTGGCCTTAGAGAGAGGAGCTGTTTCTTAGTTCTAGTAGGGAAAGTTAAATTTGAAGGTGTTTCCTGAGAGGAGGTTGAGGGGGAGAGAGGGGTAAAGTTACAGTTGAATTTGTCTGCCAGTAGGTTTGCTGCATCTTGTGACTCAGTGTAGGTGTTTCCTGTACCAATGAGCGCTGAACACAGTTGTGCACTGCCTTTGAGGTTGTGGACATAGCAAAAGAATGCCTTGTGGTTGTCCTTGGCCTGTAAGACTAACTTCATCTCAAATTTGGCTTTGGTAGACTTTTTTGCCCTCTGAATTGCTTGATTAGTTTTATCCTGCTGGGCAGTACACCTCCTAAATTTTGCCATGATTTTCTTCCTTATGTTATACAGCCTATTGATGATATGATTCCACCAGGGTGGCTTGTTTTTTGAATTAGTTCTGTACGTCTACCTGGTGGGTACAGCTGCTTCTATGAAGCTATTAACATGCTTGTATAGGGTTTCTTGTAAGGAGTTCTGCACAGGTACTAGTGTTCTCAGGGCTTATGGGGGCTTGCAGTTTTGCTAAGTTATCACTTAATAGTAGGAAGATAACCTAAGTGTGGTTCCTAAACATTCCACGGTTATGTGGGTTCCAGGTTTTATTTTTACTTCAAAGGAAACCATAGTCGCAGCAAAAACATTGCACCAAGGGGTGTGCAGCACTCTCCCATAATAGTGAGGACCAGATCCAGTATGTTTGTGTCCCTGGTTGGTATATCTTTCTGGTCCAAAAAGTTTGCATGTTCAAAATCTAAGGATCTTTGCGCCTGCATATTTGGTGTCTTATATGATTCTCAGTTAATAAATGGGTAATTAAAGTCACCCATGAATATGGTACTGGGTTGGATGGTGAGTGTTTCCAATTAGCTTAAATACATGGTATGAGTTTCCTGGGTCTTAGAGGGGGACCTACAGCTTGCAAGGAAGTGGTATTGGATTTTGCCTACGGTGATTTGAATGTGGAGAAGCTCAAATGCATCATTCTATTTGACCAGCTTTGAGGTATATTTATTTTTTATGTAACTCGATATACCTCCACATTTAGTCCCTGTTTGTATAGTAGCTAGTGTAATGTGTGGTAGGCATTATAGTCTTGCACTGCTGGTGTGCTTTCCATGGCTTTAAAGCATGTCTCAGTAACTGCAGAGATGCCAGCATTCTCTAGGGTGAGGACAGCTTGTAGGGAGTGGAGTTTACTCATTATAAAAAACAAGGAGTGCAATCGATGCATGCAGCGCTATATGTGGGCTATTCTATGTCGTGTATGGCCTACTGTCTCTGTTCATCAGACTCTCTCTTATCACTAAATATTTTTTCTTTATTTTCTACTGTACAGTTACTCATAAGGTTTATATTTTTAATGTTTATAATATTTATATCTGTTCACTGAGATATGCAGTCAATAGAATTGGTACAATATAAAAAATAAGTACATGTTCCACTGTTTTGTTAAAGGAGTTTTGTTGGGGGGTGCACTTCAGTATGCATTTTCTGTTTCTGCTGTAAAGCTCAGTAATGAAAAACTGATATTGTGATTGCAGTAATAGACAGAGTTGGTGTACGTCTGCTGTATTCATACTTGCATTTGATACCAGAAAGGAAAATGTATGATACTTACTTGTTTTATAACGTGCATTTATCTACTTTATATGTTAAATAAGATGTAACTTTTATTTAGTAAGGTACTGCACATCAAATTATTTGTGTCTTAGACAACAACCTTTGTGTCATTAAAATTAGTAGCAGTCATCACTTGTGCAATGCTGGTGGTGAAGTGGCTAAAGTCAGTGTTGATGTCAGGATGACTGTTACTCATATAATCTTGTTTTCCACTGTGTGTTAGGCTGCTAATGATGTATATTATTTCCTTCCCAGACCCCCTTTTTATGGAATTCCTTTTTTTTTATTTATAATCTGTATAACTGTCAACACTAGTATTACTCATCTTACACTCTTACTGAATGAGCCCTTCATGGTTTTAAACTGTACTCTGCAACTTACCCCCTCCACTTTTCTTTATTTCTTTCCACTTTGGGTTTTTCTTTGTATTGTAAGAAACACCATTAGCCAACTCAAATACATGTAGATAAAAACCCTGTTAGTAATGAACTACATTGTATACAGACATTTTATTTCCTTCCTCCATACACTGGTTGTATAATCGTAGATATATATATATATATATATATATATATATATATATATATATATATAATTTTTTTCTAACAATCATTTTTTTCATTAAGCAGTGCCATTAGTGTACTGAAACACATGCTGTTGATCTGGGAAATGTCATGCAGCCATTACCTACAATGGTAACCCTGACTTACACTAGGTCAGGTTCATATGTGTCATATACAATGTCCCCTAAGGATAGGGCAGATGGTGGTGCCTATAATCAAGTGCTGGCATGTGAGTTTGATGCTGACTTGCTGCAGAGATGTGACCTACTGGATGCAGGTGATTCCATGGATACAGATCTGACAGTGCTGTGTGATTGAGACTTTGAATGAAAGGTTCTGCTATAGGTAGATGAACACTGACAAGGCCTGTATGATATGCCTCATGCAACCACACAGTATCCAATCCCTATTCTCTTCCCTGTCCACAAGTGACTCCTACTTAAGTCTTGTAGGTCCTCACTAGTGTATGCATGGAGGCAGAAATGGGTGGCATGCTTGCCACAACACTGTGCAGGAGCCTGACCATGGCTTTTTCCCTTCTGAATACTGTTTCCATGAAGTGCTGAAATTCCTCAAGTATGCATTGCAGTACTCTGACCAGCTCTACCCGACACTCTATGGCAATAGATGGAGCCTGAACAATGCCCTGGCACATTTGATGCTGGGTAGCAAATGCTTTTTGTGTTTCTAAAAATCTAACCTGCTTGGGTTCATTGACCTGTAGCCCAGAGAAACTGTGTTCCAGTGCCATTCTCTTGCCCTGTTCATAGGTTCATACTAGGCTATCTGCCCTAGGGCATTTATAAGCCTAGCCAGAGTGTGTTTGGCTTTCGCCACCCATTTTAAATTAATTTTGCTATGCCTTTTTTTGAGGTTAGTATACTGTGCCTCTGTCTAACAGTGACACAGAAGTGATAGCCGGGGTAAACCTACGATCTCCCATCCACTCATCAAGATTCCTCTTGAAGAGAGTCAATGTGGGACTCTGCCTAACCTGGATTGGGATTTTATTCCAGAGTGAAGGGAGCCTCTGGGTTATGAATCTGTCCCTCCAGCATGTCCTATTTATTTCAGTTCTGAGGTTCAAGTCTCTCGAGCGCGTAGCTCGATGGGATTTGGATTTTCTGAGGTGCAGCATGTCCATTAATTCCGGGTTGGACATGGCTTTATACGTCAGGCACAGATCGCCTCTGAGCAGGCGGTATGCCACTGAGTAGAGCTGGAGTTTCTTTAACCGGGCAGCATATGGCATCTGTTTGAGCCCTTTGATCCTCTTGGTGAGGTACTTTTGGGGTCTTTCCAGTTGTTGCAGGTGTCTGGTAAGGTACATCCCAAAAGGGGCATTGTACTCAATTATGGGCCTGATGAGGGATGAGTAAAGAGTGCGATGACCTCCCTGATCTAGATGTGAATCCCTTCATGATTAGGTGGGCTATATAAAATGTTTTCTAACCACTTTGGCCACGTGGTTGTCAAATGAGAGATTGCTATCAACTTGGGTCCCCAGGTCCCTAATAACTTCTTCTGTACTTAATGGATTACCACCTATGTGGTAATTTGTGGGCACTTTGTTTTTGCCAAAGGGGATGACTATACACTTTTTGGCGTTTAGCTTGAGGCCATGGCTCTGGCACCAGTTGTCTGTTTCTATGAGGCCCTTTTGGAGGATGCTTGTGTCAGCTGGAGAGTCGATTATGGCGCCCAGTTTGCAGTCATCTGCGAACTTGGTCAGCCACAGTCCTTCCGTGTTGGTCTGTACGAGAAATATATACCGAACAAGAGAGGTCCCAGGACTGAGCCTTGTGGGATGCCACTTGTAACTGGTTTGGAGTCTGACATGGCTCCAGCAATTCTAACCATGTGGGTTCTGTCCTTGAGCCAGTTTGCAACCCATCTAGTGACATAGGGGTTTATATTTAAGCTGGTGAGCTTATCTATAATGCCCGAGTGGGGTATTGTATCGAAGGCTTTTGCGAGGTCCAGGTAGGCTGTGTGGACCACCTTCCCCTCGTCAATGGCCTTGGTGACTGTTTCAAAGAAATCGACCAGGTTTAAGAGGCAGGATCTGCCCTCAACAAAGCCAAACTGGGTAGGATCCAGTGTCTGTAGGTCCCCAATATCTTTATTTATGAGGTCTATGATGATCCTTTCCATAGCTTTGCAGACCAAGCTAGTCAGGCTTATGGGGCGATAGTTTCCAGGATCTGTTGAGGCACCACCTTTGTGGAGAGGGACCACTGTTGCTGTACGCCACTCTTTGGGTACATATCCTGTAGTAAGGCTAAGATTGAACAGTAGTTTTATGTTTGGGTTTAGCTCTTCTTGGAGTTCATGTAGGATGCAGCCCGGGACACCATCTGGTCCCATTGATGCTGTGTTTTTTGCTTTGGAGAGGGCGGCTCTTACCTGAGCATCTGAGATGTCAGGGGGGCAGCACTCTGTTGGATAGATATTTGCCCTTTTGGTGGGGAGAGGGGGGAGAAGTTTGCACTGAACCTGTCAGCTAGGATGTTGGCAATGTCCGTGGGCTCGGTGTATTTTTTGTCATTTTGGACCAATTCTGAGCATATCTGGGAATTCCCACCCAGGTTCCTAACATAACTAAAGAAAGCCTTGTGATTATCCTTAGTGTCCTGTGCAATTTTTCACTCGAAGCTGGCCTTAGACGATTTTATGAGTGCCCGTAGTTTTTTGCTAATACTGATCAGAGATGCCTTCCCTTTTTGGAATTTTGCTCTATCATGTAGTAGCTTTCTCCTTCTATTGTATAGTTTGTTTATGGCTGGGGTCCACCAGACAGGATGTCTGCCTTTGGAGGATTGGGTCTTGGTTTTATTTGGGATTGCATGATCCATGCATTCCTGAAGGTGTTCATAGAATGCATTTATAAAGGATTCTGCGGTCTGGGCCGTGTTTTCCACAGGCCCGGGGGCTTTGAAGGATTTCGCCTCAGTTTTGAGGCGTGTGAAATTTGCTTTAGAGAAGTTTTTCACTGTGGTTTTCTGGGCAGGGGGTGGGGTCGGGATGTGAATATCCAGTGAGATTAGTTTATGGTCTGATCTTACCAGTGAGGGATACACTTCTGGTCTGGAGCATAGTGTCCCCATGTTGGTGATGATCAGGTCCAGTATGTTTTCCCCTCTTGTGGGAGTGGTAACAAGTTGTTCCATAGCATTTGAGTTTATAAATTCTAGGAACCTTTGGGCTAGGGTGTTGGAGCTAGAGTAATGCTCCCCGTCTATGTTTGGGTAGTTGAAGTTGCCCAATATAATGGTGTTTGGAGAGACCTTCATATTTTCCAGTATTCTCAGGAAGGCCAAGTGGGGTTCCTGTGTTTGGGAGGGTGGTCTGTAGCAGGCTATAAATTGGAAGGCAGTTTTACCCACAGTTAGTTGCACATGGATAGTCTCTGATGCTTCGTGCTGTGCCACCAACCTGGAGGTGTGGGTATCTTTGACGAATATTGATACTCCCCCTACCTTTTGTGGTTCGGTCCAAGTTTTGGGGCCGAAAAGCATGGTATGAGGTATAACCTGGTAGTGCTGGGGTGCTCTCGGGAGCCTTGAACCAGGTTTCTGTTACTGCACAGATATCGATGTTCTCCATGTTAAGGAGAGTTTCGAGTGCGTGCCTCTTGAGGTTTAGACTTCTGGCATTGAGTAGCATTACTCTTAGTTTCTTATCCCTTGTGATACCTATGGAGGTGGGTTTGTCTTTTGAGCCTTGCCTAAAAAAGGCACTATGGGGTAGCAAGAGCCTTTGCCAATATCCGAAAGCCTAGGGGTGACAGGTGCAAGCCGTCCCTAGCAAAGCATCGTGGCTTGTCGAGCATGTCATCCCAGGCTGACAGGCATTGGATCCCCTTTGAATGACACCAACACTTAAGCCAATTGTTGAAATTGATCATCTTGTATTCATATTGTGGCATCATTCTTGGTGAGGGTAAGATGCTACTCAAGGTCAGGGTCATACCGGCCTGGACTACATGCTCAGAGAGCTCCTCTATGTCTCTTTTCATGTAGTCCAGGGAGGTACATCTCAGGTCATTCACACCAGCATGGACAATGACCGAGTCATATTTGTACTTGCCTTGGAGTGACCTGAGTGCTTGTGTTATGTGGCGGATCCTAGCGCCCGACAGGCAGCTCACCGTGACCTTCTCCTTGTTCAGCCTGGTGAGCGGGACGTCAGTGTGCCTGGCGATAGAGTCACCTATTACAAGTGTATCAGGTGTGTTGTTTAGCCTTAAGGGCTGTGACTGTTCGGCACACTGGCTTTGTGAGCTATGTGTTGCACGTGTTTTGTTTTGGGGTAGCGGTTGCTTGGGTGTCTGCTTTGGAGGTCTCTGCTGCTTAGGCAGATTTTTATTTAGAGCCTCTGAGTATGTTTTTGTGTGTTTATGTGTTTGGTTTGTTGTCGTGGTAGGTCTATGTGAGACTGGAATTGTAGTGAGTGTGGTTTCCTTCTCCTCCTGACTGGTTACGCCAGTACTGAGTTGAGAGAGATTAGCCTCCAGTTTGGCTATATGGTTGCATCTCTCACATGTGTTGGAATTTGTTGAGAGGAGGAGAGGGTTGTCTGTGTACATGAGGCAGTTGTAACATTGCCTCAAGATTCCCAGATTCACCAGCTGGACCGGAGAGGAGATTGACAACTGACCTTTGGACATGCTAGAATAGTATTGGGAATTCCTTTATAATTGAAAAAAAAGGGCCAATGGGGAACAAGGTACTCAAGGGGAGTTTGTGAGGGTGTAGTGCTTTTAATTTTTTAGAGCTGACTTATATAATTGCTTTAGTGAGCAAGTGCCAGGTAACTTAAATGCAATGTGTTACAGGTAACTTAAATGCAAAAACGACAAACAGTAACTTTCTTCCAAGTGAAACAAGGAAATAAGCACAGTAAGCAATGCAGATATCACTAGGGATCCACAGAAGTGCTAAAAGGCCACGTTTTAGGTGGAATTAGTATTTCAGGGAAATAAACAAACAAGCATACAAATAAAGCTAGATTCAGCAGGCCTGGATCTAGTCTATGCTACAGCAAACAAGGTGTACCAATTTCAGTAAGAAACAGTTAGAATATGCAGGCACTATAAGCCTCTAACCAGAAATTCCCTGCTCAGAAGGGCAGAGTCCAGCCTCTCCTCCCACAAGAGTGCAGACCGCAATCCGTCTTAACGTAAAATAATTGGCCTGAAGCCCAAGTGCTTAAACCAGAACATACACTTTTAGAATAACAGACACTGAGCTCTCAATCAGCAGTTCCCAACTTAGAAGGATGTAAGCTACATGTCCTGCCACCACAGTGCAGGCCACAAACCTTCCTAATGTAAAACAACTGGTCTGAAGCCCAAGTGTTTAATCCAAAAGACTTAGAATGATTTTGTTTGCAATTTTTAGTTTGTTCTGGGACCTTAATCTTGTAGCTTAATTTTCAGTTGTGGGAAGCTTGCATTTCTACATGTCGTTTGCATTTTAAACCCTGGTTTGACTTAGTCTTGTAGTTTCATTCACAATTGTGGCATAACTGTGAAATACTGCCATATCTGAGACTTATTTAGTCATTTATTATCACATCTTTCCATAAACAGTGCTACTGGAAAATGTCTGCATAGTCTGGTGCCTTAAACTTTTGTAGAATTACAGTAATGAGAGTACTTTTTTTTCTGTTCCAGGAGTTGTGCTTCAGTGCTTTTATAGTTGTTGATATTCCACTTTTGCTACTACTGTTTTATATTCTGATTATAATTTAACTGCTTGAATCCAGTGCCTTTCTATTCCCCTATTCTTCATGCCAGCACCATTTCCCACTAAGCTATTAAGCTAATGTTTCTGAAATTCTAACCTGCCTGAGGTCATTGGCTTGTAACTCACAGAAGATCCATTCCAGTGCTTTTCTGCTCCCTGTTTCTGTTTCTTGTGTCTGTCCACTCCCCCACTGAGACATTAAGCCAAGTTTTTTTTTAAAGTGCTCTAATATTTGGCTTTATTTGATTGGATTCCACCCTAGCTAGCTCGGAATATCCAACACAGCGCTACTACACCCACCAAGGGTTCTTTATGGAATACTTGGAGAGGTGTGGAAACCTGAACTTTGAGTAACAAGCTTTTAATCAAAAAGGAAAGAGAACAACATTTTTATCTCAATACTGCTTGAATATTTAAGTTTTACTCATAGTGACCTGTGTGGTGATACTTCTTTGTACTCTTCTGCATTTTTCCATGTTTTATCTAAAACATTACCTGTTTGCACCTTTAGTTCATTCAGGGACCTTAGGCCTGTGGCTGAATTTGCAACTGTGGGAAGACTGTGGTTCTACATTATACTGAACTTCAATCTCCACAAATAGAATTACTTCTAAAAGCTAGCTGTTTGCATTTTAAAATCTACTTAGCCTTAAGCTTTTAGTGTCATTAACGGTTGTGGCAAAACTCTGAACTATTGCCAGATTTGAGCCTTATTTAGTCATTTATTACAGCATTTCCATAAACAGTGTTACTGGTACATTTTTGCATAGCTTGGTGCCTTAATCTGTAGTAGAATACAGCAGTGAATGTACTGTTTATTTTCTGCAACAGGATTTGTGCTTCAGTCCTTTTACAGTTGTTAATATTCCAGTTTTGCTCCTACAGTTTCATATTGTACTTATCATTTACTAGCTTAAAGTTGCATTCTAGTGCCTTTATGTTCTCCTGTTCTTTCTGTCTGCCCCATTCCCCACTGAGACATTAAGCTAGTTTCTGAAATTCTAACTTGCCTGGGGTCATAGACCTGTATCTCAGAAAAGTTGTATTCCAGTGCCTTTCTGTTTCCCTGTTCTTTGTGTCTGACCCCACCCCTACTGAGACATTAAGCTAAGGTTTATGAATGAACTCCACTATTGGATTTATTTGATTGGCTGTCTCTCTGGTTAGCCTGTTATATCTAGCAAAGAATTACTGCTGTGACTTGGAGAGGTGTGGAAAGCCTGAACTATGAAAAGGAAAGAGAAAAAAACACTTTTATTTCAATTCTGCTTAAATATTTAACTTCCACTTACAATGAAATGTGTGGTGATATTTCTTTGTACTTTTCTGTTTTTTTTTCCATGTTTTAACCAAAAAAAAAATGATCTGATTATTTTTTAGTTTGCTCTGGACCTTAGTCTGGTAGCTTAATTAGCATTGCCACCTCTCCATTTTTCTTCTGGACTACTCGGAAATCAAACTAACTGTTCGGTAGTCTGGAAACCACAGTACAAACTGCAGTATTCTGATTCAAAAAAAGAAACAAACTGTTAAATTGGTGGATTTACAAAAAACATAGTAAATCTTCAGAAAAAAGGCATCACAATCAGAAAAAGACAGCATTTCTCTTATGTGATGCAATGATGATGTCACAGAATGGGTGGAAATGGGTGGAGAATGGGTGGGGTTGTGGGATTTGCAAGGGGGTGTGATCTAAACCCACTTTTAGGTTTGTAGGTGTGTACTTGGCTAATAGCCCTGGAGCCTTTACAAACCTAGCCTATAGAAGTGCCCTGGCATCATGCTACCAGACATTAGTTCCCAGTGCCTCTATCAAGTACAGCCACTGGAGTGATCCCCAGGGTGAACTTTCTATTACCCATCCACTCATCAAAATTGCTCTTGAAGAGGGACAGCAAGGTGCTTTGCTTGGCGTGTATAGGAAGTCCATTCCAGAACATGGGCAGTTTCTGGGTGAGGAACCTGCCCCTCCAGCATGTTCTGTTAATTGTGGTAATGAGGTTGAGGTCTCTAGACCATGTGATGCAGAGGGAGTGGGATTTCTTTATATCTAGCATTTCTAACAGAGCTGGGTCAGACATGGCTTTGGAAGTCAAGCAGAGATCGCCTCTAAGCAGGCGATATGAGACAGAGAACAGCTGGAGTCTTTTTGAGTTTGTCCGTGTAGGACATGTGTTTAATGCCTAGGATTCTCTTCATGAGGTACTTCTGTAGCCTCTCCAGTTGTTGCAGGTGTCTAGTGAGGTACATGCCAAATGGAGCATTATGCTCGATAATTGGTCTAATGAGGGAAGAGTAGAGAGAGAGAGAGAGATGATGATGACCTCTTTCTTCCTGGATGCAAAACCCTTGGTAATGAGATGTGCCACATAGAAGGACTTTCTGACCACAGTGGCAATGTGATGGTCAAAGGAGAGGTTACTGTCAACCTGCGTCCCCAGATCTCTTATAATGCCTTCAGTGTTCAGTGAGCTCCCATCGATGTGGTAATTAGTGGGAACGGAGTTTTTACCAAAGGGGATGACAACGTATTTTTTTGGTATTCAGCTTAAAGCCATGGTTTTGACATCAGTCATTGGTCTCAGTGAGGCCTTTCTGTAGGATGTCTGCATCACTTGGTGTGTTAATGATGGCTCCCAGCTTGCAGTTGTCTGTGAACGTGGTCAGCCAGAGTCCCTTTGTGTTGGCCTGGACTTCTGAGAAGTAGATGCCAAACAGGAGAGGACTCAGGACTGAACCCTGTGGGACTCCACTCAAGACTGGTCGGGAGTCTGACTTGCAGTTCACTACTTTCACACTGTGTGTTCTATCTGTGATCCAGTTTGTATCCCACCTAGTGATATAGGGGTTGATGCCTAGTTTGGTGAGTTTATCAATAATTCCAGAGTGAGGAATGGTATCAAATGCCTTGGCCAGATCGAGGTAGGCTCTATGCACTGCCTTACCTTCATCCACAGCCCTGGTGACTGACTCAAAGAAGTCAACCAGGTTGGGCAGGCATGAGCTCCCTTTCATAAAGCCAAACTGTATGGGGTCCATAGTTTGGAGATTTGCTATATCTTTGTTAATCAGGTCCATAATGATGTGCTCCACAGCTTAACATTTCAGACTCATCAGGCTGATGGGGTGATAATTCCCAGGGTCTGTAGTCGCTCCCCATTTATGGAGAGGGATGACTGTAGCATGGCACCATTCATTAGGGACAAAGCCTGAGGAGGCTGTGACTGAACAGGGCACACAGCTGGGGTGCGAGTTCGCTTTGTAGTTCATGTAGAACACAGCCAGGTATATTATAGGGTCCCATGGAAGCTGCATTCTTGGCCTTGAACAATGCAGCTTTAACCTGTGCTGCAGTAATGCTGGGAGCCTGGCACTCTTCCTGTATTGTGATTGGTCCTTTGGGGGGGGAGAGAGGGGTAAAGTTGGCACTGAATCTGTCGGCCAGTATGTTGGCAATATCTGTTGGCTCAGTATAGGTGGTACCATTGTGCAGTAACTCAGAGCAAATCTGGGTATTGCCATGGAGGTTCATGATATAACTCTAGAAGGCTTTGTGATTTTTTTTTTTAGTGTCTGTCGCAAATTCTGCCTTCAGAGATGGCTTTATAGGATTTGGTGAGGGTTCTCAACTTTTTGTTGAGGGTAATAAGGGAGTTTTTCCAGTGTTGGGACTTCACCATTTTCTGCAACAGTTTCTTCCTTCTATTGTAGAGTTTATTACTGGCATGGGACCATCAGATTGGCTTCCTTTTTTGTAGGAGAGTGTCTTGGTTCTGTTGTATATAGCTAGTTCCATGCATTTATGTGCATGTTTGTACAATGCATTAGTGTATAATTTGGCAGTAATGCAGCTATTTTCCATTGACATGGGTGCCGTGAAGTTAGCCACCTCGGTGTTTAGGAGTCAAAAGTCAGCTTTGGAGAAGTTTTTCAAGGTGGTTGCCTTTGCAGGGGGTGTGGATGAGATGTGGATTTCCATGGTGATTAGTTTATGGTCGGATCTGACCAGGGAGGGATTGACTATTGGTGTAGAGCAACAGTCACCCATGTTAGTAATAACCAGGTCAAGGATGTTGCTTCCTCTAGTGGGGGTCAGAATGAGCTGGTCCAGGGCATTGGAATTGATGAATTCCAGGAAGCGTCGGGCCAGTGTATTGGTGCTTGAGTAGTTTTCCCAGTTGATGAAGGGGTAGTTGAAGTCTCCTGATATGAGAGTGTTGGGTTGGACTATGATAGATTCCAGGGTGCTTAGGAATGTGGAGTGAGAGTCTAGGGACATGGTTGGGGATGTATAACCGGTTATGACCTGGATCGCTGTCTTACCCAATGTTAGTTGTACCTTAAGTATCTCAGATGCGTTATGCTGGGCTGCTAGTCTGGAGGTGTGCATATCCTTTAAGAATATGGAGACACCACCACCTTTGGAGCTTTGGTCCATGTTTCAAGGCCGAAAGGTGTGGAATGGGTTATAGCCTGGTAGAGCAGCGGTGCTTTCTGCCACTTTAAACCAGGTCTCCATTACTGCACAAATGTTGATGTTCTCCATTTTGAGGAGTGCTTTGAGTGAGTGCATCTTGAGATTTAGAATTCTAGCATTGAGTAGCATGACTGTGAGATTGAATTTTGTTGATAGCTGTTACTGTGGTAATTTGGTCTTTGGAATACCGCCTAAAAAAGGAACTATGGGATGGCAAGAGCCTTAGCCAGTACACAGAAACACAGGGGTGACAGATGCAGGCCATCTCTGGCAAAGCATTGAGGTCTGTCAATCATGTCATCCCAAGAAGACAGATACTGGTTCCCCTTAGAATGACAACAGAAACTTAGCCAATTGTTGAAGTCAATCATTTTTTGTTTGTACTGCAGCATCACTCTGGGTGACAGTAGGATACTGTTCAGGGCTAGTGTCATACCTGCCTGGGCCACATAAGCAGAGAGCTCCACCATGTTTCTTTTCATGTAGTCCAGGCAGGTGCTTCTCAGGTCATTCACACCCACATGGACAATGACAAAGTCATACTTGTACTTGTTGTGGAGTGACCTGAGTGCATGTGTTATGTGTCGGATTCTGGCACTTGATAGACAGCTGACTGTTACCTTTTCCTTATTCAACCTAATGAGTGAGACATCTATGTGCCTCACTATTGAGTCAGCTATGATTAGTGTACTGGGCAAGGTGTTTAGCCTTAGAGACTTAGGTTGTGGGGCACACTGTGGAGGTGAGCTATGTGTACAGTGGTTTGTGCTGTGTTGTGGAGGTCGAGGGCATTTCTATCTTGGAGGTCTCTGCAGTTTGGGTAAATTTTTTTTGAGAGCCTCTGTGAAAGTGGGTGTGTGGTTTGTGTTTTTATGTGAGAGCTGTGATAGTGGGTGTTCTGGAGGGCTATGTGTTCCATATTGTGTGGTGCAGGTGTTGCCCTTCTCCTCTTGACCAGCTAGTCTGGTCTTGGCTGGAGAGTGCATAGCTTCCAATTTGGTGATATAAGTGCATCTCTCACAAGTCTGAGTGTTGTGAGGAGAGGGTTGTATGTATACATGAGAATGCCCAAGTGCACCAGGTTAATAGGAGAAAGCACAGTAAACTGCCCTTTAATCATGCCAGGAGGGGAGGTCATAACTATTAAGTACTGGAGCTATTTCTGTGAAGAATGACTAGTGCTGATGGTACTTAGGTGTGCTATAATAATTGCTACAAAAAACTGTTGAAGTGCAAAGTGATTAGGCTATTTGAAGTGCAAGAGAGAAAGAACTAGCAAGATCTAAGGGAAAAAGTGAAGAGCAGACTTTTTGGCACCGGTAATAGTATACCTCAACTTGGCACTGCTGAGCAGAGCTTAAACAAGCACAAACCCATGCAAATGTGGGCTTTTAAACCAGAAAGTTTGGTGGCCTTGCAATAGATGCCTAAAGTAAGATGAAAAAAAATGGTTTATCCTAAACACTGCAGTGTGCACTAGAGGAGTTAGATGTGAAAGGAGGTAACTTAAGTTTTACCTGTCTAAAACGTTAAGTTTTAGTGCAGAGTCGTTATTTTTAAAACAGCAAGGTAGATTGAAAGGGGGTAGTCAGTTTTGTATTCTAGTAATATGGAATACAGTAGGATGGCCAATAAATTTAAATACTTGAAGGGGAGTGATTTCACAAAATGATAACTTTGTGCTTACTCACACCAGCCAGTAAAAGTAGAGAGGAAATGAGATATATGGTAAAATTAACATAAGGAGAAGGCAACTAGAAAGACAGTGGTGTTTAAGAACACAACAGTAACTGGGTGGAAGGGTGGGAATTTCTGTCTGACTCACAATAGACAGAGCTGTTGTCTCTTTTCAAGTTTTAATATGCAGTTACAAGCAGAATACAAGTAAAACACAGTATAAAGAAAACAAATCACAGTATACAAAATGGAAAAAGCCAATAAAGTAATACAAAATAGAAGAAATAAAAAGCAAACTGACCTTTTAGCCACAACAAAAGGTGGCAGCCCTAAGCTTAATTTGCAGTTGTGGGAAGATTGTGTTTCTACAGTATACTCCACTTCTATCTCCACAAGTAGGAGTACTTGTAACAGCTAGCTGTTTGTATTTTAAACCCTGCTGGGCCTTAGTCTTATAGCTCAAAGGAGTTGTGATCCAGTGATCAGATCCCTCTCTAGCCAGCCTTCCTTTTTCTGCTTGTTCTTTGCGTCTCTGGTCTCCATCCCATTTGGTAATCTGATTTCCAAAGTCATTCCTCTCCTCTTTCATTGCTATCATCTGTTGTATATGCTATTTAAGTACTCTCCCCACCCATTATCTTTCATGATACTGAGTGCCCACACAGAAATCCAGTACTGCTCTTGAGTAAATCTCCTTTACTATATATTGTCAGCTGCATATTTTTCCACAGCTCATCAAAGCTTGGTATCCTAGCCTGTGTTCCAGAAGTGTTTTAGTTGTATCCAGTGCCATCCAGGCAAAGCTAAGTACTTTTTATTGCTAAATCATACTTAAGTTATTTTGAGTGATTGCTACTGTTTACTGCTTTTATTTGTGCATTGCACTGTATTTTTGTAAAAAAACAATACTTTTCCTCACACTGTCACTGCTCTAAGTCTGGTTATTTAAGTGGTTTGTGGTGGCATTGCACTTGTGGGGTATCATCTACTGTTTTTTGCATTAAAGGTCTGAGTTTATTCTTCTTGTGGCAGTAGGTGTTACCCTGGACTATCTGACCTGGGAAAAAGACAAAAGGGCTCACAGTGTTGTTGTGAAAATCTTAAAGTCATTGAAAATCTGAGTAAAACATGCCTAATAATTTCATGATATCACTATAGTGAAGCACAAATCAAATGAATAACCTCCTCAGCTTTTGTTTTGTCTTATCTGTTCATTATGATCCAAAAAAGACAACAATAAAGAAAATAGTCTTTTATTATCTTCACTGCTTGTTACATTATTAAATCATAGGATCATAGGAGGTTACTAGGCTAGTGGCCCTGAAGTCATTACAAGCCTAGCCAAGAGTTTATCCCCCAAAAAAGAAACCTCAGGCAGCACCTGTTGCCCCTGTCTCTGGGGCAAATTTGTGGTTTCCCATCCACTCATCAAGGTTGTGCTTGAAGATGGTCAGCGAGGTGCTCTGTTTGACATGTATGGGAAGTCTGTTCCAGAGATGGGATAGCCTCTGGGAGACAAACCTGTCTCTCCAGCAGGTTTTGTTGATGTTGCATATTAGATTTAGGCCTTTTGAGCAGGTAAGGAGTTAGACTTATGGATATGGAGCATCTCTAGTAGGGCAGGGTCCGAAATTGCCTTGTAGGCAAGATGCAGATCACCTCTGAGCAATCTGTATGACATTGAGTACAGTAACGGTGATATAAGCCTGTCTGCATAGGACAGGTATTGGAGGCCATGGATTCTCTTTGTGAGGTATTTCTGTGGCCTTTCCAGTTGATGCAGGTGTTTGGAGAGGTACATACCAAATGGAGCATTATACTCAATTATTGGCCTAATGAGGGAGTAGTACAGAGAGGTAATAACCTCCTTTTTTCTGGATGCAATCCCTTTACTTATGAGATGATGAGATGAACCACGTAAAAGGCTTTTCTGACCACTGCCACTACATGATGGTTGAATGTGAGATTGATGTCAACCTGTGTGCCCTGGTCTCTCACCACAGGTTGTGTGCTTAGGGGATTCCCGTTGATGTGGTAATCAGTAGGGGACATGTTTTTGCTGAATTTTATGATAATGCATCTTTTTGCATATAACTTAAGGCCATGACTTTGGCACCAGTCATTTGTTGTTGTGAGACCCTCTTGCAGTATGTTAACATCATTTGGGGAGTCAATGACAGCACCTAACTTACCATTGTCTTTAAACTTGGACAGCCACAGGCCTTTTGCCTTTGCCTGGACCTCTGACAAGTAGATGACAAACAGTAGGGCTCCCAGGACAGATCCCGGGAGAACACCACTAGTTATAGGACTGCTGTCATTGGTGGAGATGCCTATTTTGACCTTGTGGGTCCTATCGGTGAGCTAGTTGGCCACCAACCTGATGAGACAGGGATTTACGCCAAGTTGTGTTAGCTTTTCAATGATGCCCGAGTGGGAGATTTTGTCAAAGGCCTTGGCAAAATCAAGGTAAGCTGTATGTACTGACTTTCTCTCATCAAGGGCCTTGGTGACAGTCTCAAAGAAGTCAACCAGGTTCAACAGGCAAGATCTTCCCTGGATGAATACGAACTGGGTGGAGTCAAGTGCTTGGAGATTGCCTATGTCCTTGTTTATGAGATCCATAAAAATATGATCCATGGCTTTACAGATCAGACTTGTCAAGCTAATGGGGCTTTAGTTTCCAGGGTTAGTAGTGGCACCACCTTGGGTTAGTAGTGGCACCACCTTTGTGCAAAGGAATGGAAATGGCAGTTCTCCACTCTGCTGGAATGAAGACTGTACATAGGCTGTAGTTGAATAGGGTGCTCAATGGCGAAGCTACTTCTTGCTGGAGATGGTGCAGAATACAACCTGGGATACTATCAGGTCCCATGGAAGCTATGTCCTTTGCCTTGGATAGGGCCTTTAACACTTGATCTACAGAGATGTGAGGTGCAGGACAAGTATTGGGGATGCCGAATGGGCCTTTGGTGGGAAGGGGGGTGAAGTTTGCACTAGCTATCTACTAGCAGGTTGGCTCAGTCAACAGGATCAGTGTAAGAGATACCATTAAACCTGGGCTTTTCCACGGAGGTTTCTAACATAACTGAAGAAAGCTTTGTTGCTTCCCTTTATTTCAGAGGCTAGTTTTGATTCATAATTGGCTTTAGAAGTTTTCACTAGTGATTTAATTTGCTTGTTGAAGCAAAGGAGGAATTTGTTCGTTTTTAACCTTGGACAAAAGTTTCTTCCTTTTGTTGTAAAGCCTGTTGATAGGGGATGTCCACCAGACAGGTTTGTGTTTCCTTGAGGAGCAGGTTTTAGTTCTGTTGGGTATGGCTGAGTCCATGCAGTTGTACAGTTGCATGTATACTGCATTGGCATAGTGTTCAGCATAGCTGTCTGCATCCTCTGAGGGGGGCGGTGGTGTAAAGCTACTGATACCCTCCTTTAGGAGGTTGTAGTCAACTTCTGAGAAGTTTTTTAGTCCGGTTATGGCTGGAGGGAGGTTGGGTGGGATAGAAACTTCTAGTGAGAACATACTATGGGAGTAGTGCAGCAGTCGCCCATGTTGGTGAGACCCAAGTCCAGAATGTTATCTCCCCTTGTGGGGGATGAGACGAGCTGGTCTACTGCATTAGAACTGATGAAGTCAAGGAATTGTTGGGTGAGCGCATTAGTGCAGGAATAGTTCACCCAGTCTATGGTGGGGTAGTTGAAGTCACTAAGGATCAGGATGTTAGGGGGTACCTTGATGGATTCAACTAGGTCCAGGTAGGAGGATTGGGTGTTCTGAGCCATGGATTGGGGTCTATAGCTGGCTGTAGCTTGGATGGTTGTCTTGACAACTGTAAGTTGCACCTGGAGTAGTTTCAGTGTGTCATGCTGACAAACCAGTCTGGAGGTGTGCCTGTCCTTAATGAAGATAAAGACTCCACTACCCTTAGTCTTCTCAACCTCATTTTGGGGTCAGAATGTGTGGAATGAGGTATAGCCTGGTAAGGCAGGGGTGTTCTCCCCAACCCTGAACCAAGTTTCTCTGACCACAGAGATGTCGGCATCTTCCAGTATGAAAAGAGCCTCCAGTGAGTGCATTTTCAGGTTAAGGCTTCTAACTTTAAGCAGCATGACCTTCAATTTGATGTTTGACAGAGCTTTTATGGTGAAAGATTTGTCTTTGGGACATTGTCTAAAAATGACACAATAGGGGGAGGCAAGAGCCTTGTCCAGAATACAGAATCATAGGGGTGACAGGTGTAGGCCATCCTGGCAAAGCATTGAGGCCTGTCAACCTTGTCATCCCTTGCAGTGAGATACAGATCCCCTAGGAATGACACCAGAAACTAAGCCAGTTGTTGAAGTCAATTATTTTTTTTTGGTATTGTGGTATCATTCTTGGTGAAGGTAGGATGCTGCTTAGGGCTAGGGTCATACCTGTGTGGAACACATACTCTGAGAGCTCAATCATGTCTCTCTTCATATAGTATATGGAGGCACATCTCAAGTCATTCACACCAACATGGGCAATGACAGAGTCATACTTGTACCTGTTGTAGAGAAACTTAAGTGCGTGCGTGATGTGGCAGATTCCCTGTTGTAGAGAGACTTAAGCGTGTGTGTGATATGGCAGATTCTGGCACCAGACAGACAACTGACCATGACCTTCTCCTTGTTCAGCCTGGTGAGAGGGACATCAGTGTGTCTCACAATTGAGTCACCAATGACTAGTGTGTTTGGTTTATTGTTATGCCTTATGGGCTGTGTTCGTTCATTGTTATGCCTTATGGGCTGTGTATGTGAGACACTGGTGTGTTGTCTGCTGTGTGTGATGTGTTTGGTGTTGTCTGGAATGTTTGTGTGTTTTGTAGGTCTCTGCTGTTTAGGTAAGTTTTTATTGAGAAGCTCTGCATAGTTGGGTGTGTGTTGTGCTTGGCTATGTGATGTTTGTGGTGTGGTATTTGTGGTGGCAATCTCTTCTTTGTCAGGAGTACTGACTGTGGTGTGAGAGAGCATGGATTCTAGGTTACTGATGTAGATGCATTTTCACAAATAGAAGAATAAAAAATATTCATTGAGCTCTTCCCACACTTTCCCTGTGTAAATAACACTGCCATGCATCTTCAGTTTTAAGAAATGACAATTGAAATTCCCAACTCCTGACATTATCTTGCACATATATACCACTAATCCCAAAAACTCCTTTATTAAAAATGTTCAGTAATACTTTACTTAATCTGCCATTTAATATTTTATGAAAAAAACTATATTCAGTATTATTTAAAGTCAGTACTATCTCCTTTTTATATATGAATCACTTAACACTATCATAAACTTCTGGCATCTTTATCCCTCCTTTAAACCATTCAATATATTCAGAAAAAAATATGTTTTTGCATCAAACTCACATTTTTATAAAATTAATATCGGATGCCATCATGACCTTGAGAAGAATCCTTTGATGTATTTGATAAAATAATAAGCTCCTGTAAAGTACTACCTTTTTCTAATAAGTAAGTTTCAGCTACAGACAATCATGCAAAATTCCACATTTTCTTAGTAATACTAAAACTATCACACACAGCTTCCGTGTATTCTTTCAACAACAGTCATAATAGGAAGCTGAGAATGTACTAAATCACATTTTTCATTAGTAATACTGTTCATATACATACTTTCCTGTTTCAATCAATTTACAACAGAAAGGATATATTTCCTGCCTTATATTTTTCTTCATTTAAATCTGTAAGAAGTTTTTCAGCTGCTATAATATTTCCTTGTTTCTTACTATACAATAAGCCATGAAAATTATTTCTTACAATCAGATATTCTTTTTTTTAACATAATGCTCTAATCTATAATACAATTTATACCTACCTTTATACAGTATCCACCACAGTGTCCAACATCCTTATGTTACCAGAATAATTTGGCTTCTATTTGCTATTTTTCCTTAGTAGGTCTGTTCACCTGGACAAGTGCCTTTTGCAGGTTGGAGAATGTCTGATAGCTTTAAGATATGCCTGTGTTTTGGCCCCACTGAACTCTCAACACTCACTGCAGAATTCTCATATGTAGGCATATGGACCTGTTTGAATGGGCACTGCTATGAAGCTCAATACTTTTAGAATCATGACTACATCTGGATTTGAGGCACCTAAGAGAGTTCAGACTGCTTGGATGATTTCTGGGGACATTCAACTGGCAACCTATAAATGAGAGGAATTAGAAAGGTTCCAGTTGAGATTTTGGGTGGCTGACAGAAATTCCCAATGACAGAGATAATTAGAGCAAATATTCTCTTGCTGTGGTGAGATCTTCAATCACAGTAGCAGCAATGAGCCATTCACCCAGGTTGGGGAATACCCCGATTCATAGTCATCACATGTGGGCTGCAAGTGCAGGTCTACATTTGGTGAACACCCAGGAGACAGTGATGAGGCTGAATGCTAGTGCTCTGAATTGGCACTGACTGGCTCCCACCAGGAAGCACAGAAATCTCCTGAATACCCTTGCTACCCTGATGTGGAGGTAAGCATGTTGGATCCAGACAGCATATCCAATACACTCTGCAAGCATGGCAGCAAGGATTTCACTGTGACCCTCCAGAATGACTACTTCTTTACAAAGCAGTTTAGTTATCTAAAGTCTAATATATGTCTTAGGTCCTGCTTTTGTGGGGCACCTAAAAGAGCCTGAAGTAATATCCAGACCTTCTCTGCTCTGCTGGGACTTTTTGGATGGCTCTTTTTTGCAACAAATGTTGAACCTTCATATCCATCATTTCTCCTTGACAGGGTGGCAGTGGCACTGAAGGGATGGGGAGAGGGTAGTTCTTTGACCTTTTTTCAAAAAGGGTAGAACGTAGGCTCTAGATACAATTTCCCTGACTCAACTGGCTTGCATGATGGCAAGAAGGTGCATGGAAATGCATCCCGATGGTATCCAGAGAAAAAAGTCAGGACACACCTCAGTGTTTGTACTGTTGAGACCCTGAAGGGGGGCCCATGGAACCCTTATTGATGTTAACCACCTCTTCCTCTTGGCTGGTGACCACTGTAGTTATTTCCCCTACTGCTGGAATTCCTGTGAAAGTACTGCAGATTCTGGGACTGCTGGGATTTCCTGAACAAGAGATTTCTGGCCTCTTTTTGGTTCCTTTGAAAAGACCTTTAAGAGAACACAAACCTGACTCCAGCAACTATGGGAATATTGCCCTCTTGAGCACATGATTGCTATTTTTCCTTGATCTTTTGTCAGACAGAGATGATCCATCAAACAGCACATTGGCAAAGGCTACTTTTAAATGGTATGACCCATTAATCAGAGCCAAGCCTGACATCAAATTCCAAAGCCTGACATGGATGATCTAATATATCCTTCCACTGCATCATGGAGAAGCCTCATCGATAATGCAGTGATGGGATTGATTGCACCAATCTGGTGTCCAGTTGCTTGCAAAGATCCCCCATGGGAAGTTGTTTCAGAACTTCTAGAACTTTATCAATCAGATCCCCCTGAAATCTGGTCAATGCGCCAGCTAATATAATGCCCTAATGGAGAAAGTACTTGATGCACAGACATACTTTTCTTGCTTGCCCATCATTTGAGACTATTTGCTCAGTGGATGAATGGTTTAGGTATCCTCTGTGACTTCCTTCTTGGTGGCTGCTGACACTACAAAGGCATCTACAAAAGGTTACATACCCCAATAAGGCCTGTTGTTTGGTCTTCATAGCACTTTCTTGGGTTTCATAGGTATTGTTTTTGTTATGTCAGGATCTTTCCATGGTTTAAAGCATACCACATCAATCTGCTTATCTGGTAAAGGTACAACCCTGGCTGCTGGAAGAAACCAGCATGCATCCTGCAAGATATCTTCCTTGGAGAAGGTGGGGTCTACTGGCCATGATCCCCTATATCTCATCATTCCAAAATTTCAACAAAGGTGTCATCTCTGGAGGGGATTCTGTGGAGCTTCTCCCTTGTTGAGATCAGTGTCTAAGGGAGACACTTACTGGTAATCGAAGTGCTTCGCTTTACATATCCACTTTCTAGTGGGAGCTCAGTGGGGATTTTGGAAGGCATGCAAGGTCCTTTGTCTGCATAGGGCAAGACTGATGAAGAGCAGAAGTGTTCAGGAGTGCACAGTATCTCACTTGGAGGTCTGACCAGTTCTCCTCACCACTGGTAACCCTGTTGACATAAGTCCTTAGCACTGACTGGTCAGGAGACAAGAAAAAGCATCAACACTGGCACCAACACACAGTACCAACAACTATGGAGCTGACCCACTGATGTTAGGTTTGAGTACTCAAGAGCTAAAAGCCATAAGTGTGGACACTGGCAGGGCTCTGAAAAGGTTTGGCAGTGGAGATAACATCAAAGAGCTGTTAGTGCCAAACCCTCTGGCCTAATGGGGATCAGTACTAATGGTGTCAAGGTCAACACATCCACAGGCACCTTCGGTTTCAAAACTGGAAAAAAAAAAAGATCATGAAGAGCCAAAGATATTGTAACTGGTCTTCTATTCAATTCCAGTACTCCCAGCACTGAGACTGGGCTCAAGAGAAGAAAAGGCACATTCAATGGAGGGAATTCTTTCTGTGTTATCCTAGAAACAGAGGGGGCAGACAAAACACCATATTTGAGCTGAGCCTTCACAAAGGCTGACATTATCTTGTCCCAGTCTATTTATGTAGGAAACTGAAGTGAAGGACATGGTAGAAGATGGTCTTGGTGATAAGAATCTGGAGAGCTCTTGCAATGAAGCGAAACAACCTGTACTCCTCTTCAGATCAGAGTCTGCATGGTCCAAAACATCCTGACGAGTTGGAGATGCCTCTCAAGGTGGAGTTGATACCATTGAGAGGCCCAGACAGGTAGGAAGAGAGAAAAAAATAGGCATGTCACTATGGTGAGAGTGTCTACAGAAATGACTGTTCTTCCATATCCTCTACTTGTCTCTTCTTTTTCTTTTCCAGTCTTTTTCTTGTTCTTTGTTACTGTCTTTCTCCTTTAGAACATCTGCTTTCAGCATGCCTTTTAATATTAGCTTGTTTTTTTCTGTCTAAAATTTTGCATAATGAGCAGTTAATATCATGATCCTGACCTCAAGGCACATGACACAAAAGTTTTGTGGAACTTGTTGCAGGATCTTTTATCCACATTTTGAACAGTTTCCTCGCATATTCAACCCTATAAATGGCAAAGCATAAAAACTATACCAAGAGAAAACAGCAACTATGACAGAAGAACCATGCATTACAGAAGAGACAAGGCCTAATACCTAACCTGTGAGACTGTAAACAACACCCACAAGGATACAACAATGCAGTAAGACACAATGCCAACTCAGTCATTACAGATAGCAAACAACAGAGAGTGAAATGGAAGAACAAAAAAACAAATAGATGTTTTTTTTCTTGAGGCAGGAAAGGAAAGAGTAAGAGATTGGAAGTTAGGGAATAAAGTATCAAGAAGAAAACAATAATAAAGAAAACTATACTAGACTTATCCAAACCTAATTATCAAAGAAAAATTCTGTTCTTTCAAGCTGGCACTGAGATGTCACTGTTTTGAAAAGGCGGTAATGAGATCTGCAGCACATTAGGGAATGCAAGGAGGAGTAAAACTGGTGAGAGACTGGTCACTGACAAAGGCTGGCGCCTGTGGTGAATAGTCCAAGTGTTACAGTGTCTGGACTACACAAACTTAAATCAGTAACATCCAGCTTGAGGATCACTGTCCAGATAACACATATTATCTTCAGAGTTAAGGGTCTTTCAGGGACTACACTTTAACCTGAAGTTACAACAAAAACATACATAGCTGTTTCTTACACCTCCTTAAAGTAGCACAATTAATTCTGCCCAGATAACCAAGGATCTGACCCATGTTCTGTACCTACACAAAATGCACAGTTATCATAGCTGTTGACAGGACTAATGTGCTTGCTGCCTCCACTCTTACGAAAGGTGTAAGTTGTGACTGTGACATTCCCACTCTGGGCTAGTAATCAAGGAGCCTGAATCATCACCACTGACACTGGAAAGGGCCATTCACTTGGAATACAAATGGATACACTCAGTATTTCCAGATGCAGTCCTCTCTGCATCAAGCACAATTTGCCTTAAGAACTCACAGGAAACACAGTCAGCCTGATGTCTGGATTTCTTTACATATGTCTCCCTCCAGGGCCACAGTAAGGCTCCCCACTAGTACAGCTATAGGGTTAAGTCCTCAACTGAATGTTCAGGCGAAGTCCTCCAGCACCCTCTCTGTAAAACCAGAGCTTTGTGTCCCTGCTCCAACTAGCTCACACACACACACACACACACACACACACACACACACACACACACACACACACACACACACACACACACAGTCAGATTTGTTTTTTCACGCACAAACACACATCCACCTGGGAAAGGCTGGCACAGATTTACCTGCTGTGCCCCCTTCTGCCCATACTACAAGGTCATTATCACTGCCACCGGACATTACATAGCCAGTTACTTAAGGCTCTTGAAAGGGTACCCAGTTATACTGACTGAAATTACTATTAATACAAATAGTAATGTTGACCCAAAAGCCAGGCTTCAGGAGTGGCCACAGTGTCACCAATAGATATAAGTACTACTCTCAAAGGTTAAAATATTCCCTAAAGGACCAGCCACAATGAAAAGTTTAAATATATTTAATAATAAATAATAAAAGAACAAGAACATGTGAAATATCTATTTACAGTAGATACCAGAGTTTCAATCACAGGAAATATTAAAAAATAACACAGCTGGAAGCATTCACACAGTTAAAGAAAAAAAACAATACATAACTATTCTCACTATATTTTCTTGAGTGATCTAGAGAATTACTGCTCCTACTAACTTAATAAAGCAAGGCAAGATGAAGTAGGTGAGGGATCCTTCTATGTCAGGTTTCAAGAAACAAATAAAAATAAAAATGAAGTCCAGGCTACAAACGTAGGTACGGATTCATTTATATTTCCACAAGATTGCCCTGAGACTTCTGCCTCACCTCATATTAAAACATTATTTTTGTACAGAATGACATCACATACATCTGGTCATCTGACTTCTGATTTCCATGCAACCCCCCCATTGCTAGAAACTGCCAGGATTTAGCTCCTACATGTTAATAACACACACACACACACACACACACAAACACAAGTATTGCTCAGATCTGGCACAGTTTCTGGAAGTCATAAAACAATTACAAACTTCTACTCCTCCTACAGAGACTAACAAACCATGCTTCATACAGGCATTGTGTCTCTGACTTCATTCAAAACTGTGAGATAACATCTTTATGGCCTATGCTTGTTTGTGTCTTTCGGCTTTTCCCAGTTAGGGGTCGCCACAGCGGAACTCCGGTCCGCTAATGATTGGTAGTTGATTTTTACGTGCCGAATTACCAGCCCTGATGCACAACCTTCAACGAAGGTACGCCCATTCACGCATGTCTCCACGCAGAAGACGCTCTAGCTGAGAATTGAACCAGACAGCGTCTTACTGTGAGGTGACAACGCTACCGCAGCACCACCACCGTGGGACTCTTTATGGCCTAGGCTCAGTAATTTAATTTCTTACTATTTTCCAAAGTTAGCTGGAGCTGAGCTTAAGTTTTTCTCTTCCAGTATCCTCTTTTAACACACACACACACACACACACATATATATATATATATATATATATATATATATATATATATATATTTATATATAGGTTAACCATCACAATGTCACCAGGCACATCCCAGAATGTGCACATGGTTGAACTATTTCTGCGAATTCCGTACCTCTGGCACATCAGAAAGTCAAACAAAACAACGAGCATCAACATTTCTGTCAACTCCATACCGGAAACAAGTGCTACCATGTCTCAAAAAGGGGGCAAGATTTTGTGATTTGGAATATCACCATTCCTGGTTTGGATGAGTCGCAGTTCAGAGTTTGCGGAAGTTGTTTCAATGATGTGCCTACTGACATTATGATGGCAAACCATATATATATATATATATATATATATATTATATAAAATATATATATATATATATATATAATTTATATATATATATATATATATATATATATATATATATATATATATATATATATATATATATATATATATATATATATATATATATATATATATATATATATATATATATATATATATCAGTTACAATGCAGTCAGGTCCCAATGGTGGCATATTTTTAACACAAGCATCTTTACAAATCCATTTTCAACACAAGCATCTGTACAAATCAGTTTGATATTCAAATACCATATAATTCTTTACTAAATTCCAGCTAGCTGTGCTGGCATATGTTACACATCCACTGCCCTACATCTCCTGGCATAGCTGGCAGTACCTCACATTGTCACACTGATGACAACATAAGGGCCAAAATCCACATTAAAGGGGGTGGGGGGGATAGAAGCAGTGGAAAACTATTATCCATCTCCAAAAGGAATGGAAGCCTTACCAAAAAGAGAAATATGTAAATGTCCTAACAGATATAAAGGGGGCTTTCAAAACACAGCAAACAACTATGCCAGGGGAGGAAAGTTAAGTGTCAAAGGAGTTCACCAACCAATACTCCCAACATCTGCATGCAAAATGTAATTAATGAAGATGATGAAAAATGCAGACTATGGCTAATGGAATCAAAAAGAATGCATCAAGAGGTTGGGCAAAAGTAGAAAACTAAGGAGAGGGGCAGAGTATTCAGACGGGAGTTTTCTAAGACATATTCCTATCCCCCCAACATGCCCTATTTATCTCACAAGCATGGTTCAAGTCCCCAGAGTGGGTAGTTCTGATGCTATTTGTTTTAAGGATGTGCAAAAGTTTCATCAGAGTTGGATCCAAGAATGCTTTGTATGCCAGACACAGATCACCTCCTAACACTCTGTGAGGAATTGAGTAAAAGGATAGGGCTTTGAGGTGGTCTGCATAGGACATGTTTTTACCCTATAGTCCTTTTGTGAGGAATCTCTGTGTGAATGTTTTATTTGCTGCATATGCCTGATTAGGTAGACACCAAAGGGGGCTTTGGACTCAATAATGAGTCTGATGAGGGCCGAGTGTAGGGGAATGATAATCTCTTTGTACCTAGACGCCATGCCCTTGCTTAGAAGTTGATCAAATGAATGATTTCCTTACTACCTGAGATAGATGCTGATTAAGTCAGGTTACTATCCACATACACCCTTAAATCCGTGACTACTTGGTCCATTGCTAGAGCTGTGTTATCAATGAGGTAGTTCCTAGGGTTGCTGATTTCCCAAAGGGTACAACTTTGCATTTCTTGGTATTGAGGTTTAAGCCATGGCTTTGGCAACAGTCATTTGTCTGTGTTAGTCCCTCCTGTAGGATATTAGTGTTTTGAGAGTATTCTATGACTGCTTCTAGCTTGTAGTTACCTGCAAACTTGGTCAGCCAAAGGCTTTTGGCATTGGCTTTGACCACAAAGAAGTAAATGCCAAAAAGTAGCAGGCCCAGCTCAGAGCCGAGGAACTCTGCTATTGCTTTGTGGAAGTGGTCTCCCCTATAACAACTTCATGGGGCCTATATGTGAGTCAACTAGCTATCCTGTGCATAACACTGGGGTTAATGCCGAATTCCATGAGTTTGTTTACAATGCTCGAGTGAGGTATCATATCAAACACCTTAGCCAGGTCATTGACTTGGTGACCTTTTCAAAGAAGTCCACTACACTGAACAGGCATGATCTACCTTTGATGAAGAAAAACTGAGTTGGATCCAGAGTTTGAAGGTTTCACACTGCATTATTAATCAGATCCATGACCATTCTTTCCATGGACTGGCACTTCACCTAAGTGTCATGTTTAATCATAGCCTCACCTCAGGCTTCGTGCCCACTGAGTGGTGCACAGCTACAGTTATCCTGCCTCACAAGGGAGGATCCACTTTGGATCCCGGGAACTACTGTCCCATCAGTCTGACAAGCCTGATCTGCAAGGGCATGGAACGCATTATCATGGAACTTATAAACAAAGACATTGGCAACCTTCAAACACTGGACCCCACCCAGTTTGGGTTTGTGAAGGGCTGATCTTGTCTCCTGAATCTGATTGACTTCTTCAAATCAGTCTCCAGAGCTGTGGACGAGGGTAAGGCGGTCCAAACAGCCTATCTGGACCTTGCCAAGGCCTGCGACACCACCCCCCACTCTGGAATCATATATAAACTTACTAAGCTGGGCATAAATCCCTACGTCACTTGATGGGTTGCCAACTGGCTTACTGAAAGAACCCAGACTGTAAAAGTAGTTGACTCCAAATCCAGCTCCAGACAAGTGACAAGTGGAGTACCTCAGGGTTCAGTCCTGGGACCACTCTTGTTTGCCATCTGTTTCTCTGAAGTACAGGCCAACACTAAGGGACTCTGGCTAACAAAGTTCGCAGATGACTGCAAACTGGGAGCCATTATTGAATCCCCAAATTATGTGGATATTCTACAAAACGGCCTTACAGAAACAGATGCCTGGTGCCAGAGCCATGGGCTCAAGCTTAATGCCAAGAAATGTATAGTTATCCCCTTTGGAAAAAAAACATGTACCCATGAATTTCCACATAGGTGGCAGGACACTAAACATTGAAAGTGTGATGAGAGACTTAGGGACACAGGTGGACATTGGTCTCACTTTTGATAACCACATCGCCACAACAGTCAGGAAATCCATCTATGTGGCACACCTCATCACTAAGGGCTTTTCATCCAGAAAAAAAGGAGGTCATTGTCCCATTGTACTCATCCCTCATTAGACCCATTATAGAGTATTATGCCCCATTTGGTATGTACCTCACAAGACATCTGCAACAGCTGGAAAGGCCACAGATATACCTCACTAAAAGAATCACAGGCCTAAAGCAGATGCTGTATGCTGACTATCTAAAAAAACTCCTGCTATACTCTGTGGCATATTGTCTACTCAGAGGCAATCTCTGCTTAACATACAAGGCCATGTCAAACCCTGAGCTGTTGGACATGCTCCACTTAAAGAAATCCCAATCCCTCAGAGCCACACACTCCAGGGATCTAAACCTTGTTATCAAAATGAACAAAACATGCTGGAGGGATAGATTTCTGACCCAGAGACTCCCCATACTCTGTAATAGACTGCCCATACATGTCAAGCAGAGCGCCTCATTGGCCCTTTTCAAAAGGAACCTTTATGATTGGATGGGAGAAAGGAAATTCACCCCGGGGATCATGTCAGTCACCCTGCTAGACAGGGGCCCGGAGAAGTAAATATTGTGGGAAGAAATATCCAGGGAATTGTTATGGCTAGGCTTGCATAGGCCCTAGGGCCGATAGCCTAGTACCAACCTATGAACCTATGGCTTTGCATATGAGACTAGTCAGACTTAGGTCTGTAGTTCCAAGGGTCCATTGAAGGCCCACCCTTGTGCAAAGGGATGACTGTTGCAGTTCTCATGGCACAAAGCCTGTCTGGTGGCTTTTGGTAAAAAGTGACTCAAGAGGCCCAGATAAGTTATTCCTCAAGCTATTTAAGAGGCATCCTGGGATGTTATCAGGTCCCAATGATGCAGTTTTCTTAGTCTTAGAGAGAACATTTAGGACCTGCTCCCTAGTGATTGTTTGGTGGGGGGTTCTGTGTAATGATATAACTTGGGGGATGGCTGGGGGCGAGGGGGGGGGGTAAAATCGGAACAGAATTTGTTGGCCAGCAGATTTGCTATGTCTTCTGGCTCCATATAAGTGGCTCCATTAACAATAACTTTTGCGCACTGTTGTGTACTACCTTTGAGGTTTTGGACATAGCTAAAGAAAGCCTTGTGGTTGACCTAGGCCCGAGAAGCTATCTTTACCTCAAAACTAGCCTTGTTATGCTTAAATTTCCCTCTTAGTCATTTGTTTAGCCTGATGAGAGGATGTTTATCCTGGTGGGCATTTCACTTCCTAATTTTAGCTATGACTTTTTTTCTTTTGTTGTTCAATCTGTTTACGATTGAATTCCCCCAGGGTGGTTTGTTGTGTATGTTCTGGACTTGTTATTGGTAGGTAGAACTGTCTCTATCCATCTATTCACATGATTGTACAAGGCTTCTGTGTATAATTTTTATATAGGCAGCTGTGTTCTTTGGGTTTGGAGGGGCTTGAAATTTTGTCAGGAAATCACTTAATAATATACAGTTTGCCTTACAGTAGTTCCTAACTACTACATGTTTTTCTGGGGTCACAGCATTGATATTTATTTTGTGGAAGACAGCTTTATGGTCTGACTCTACCAGAGAGGACATTACACTTAGGGTGGTTGGAATGCAGTGTCCTCACATATTTGTGAGTACCAGATATCTGTACCAGTATGAATGTACTCCTAATGGGCAATTAGACTAACTGATCCAGGGTGTTTGTTTTCACAAAGTCCAGGAAACTCTGGGCCTGCAAATTTGGGTTTTTGCAAGATTCCTGCTTTATAGAGGGGTAGTTAAAGTTCCCCATGAATATGGTATTAGGTTGAATGGTAAATGTTTCCAGTAGGTCTAAGTATGAACTCTGGGTGTCATGGGTCACAGAGGGTGATCTATATCTTGCAAGGATATGATATGGGACTCTGCCTATGGTAATGTAGACATGGAGAAGCTTGAGCATGTCATTCTGTTTGACCAACTTTGAGGTATGCTTCTTTTTGATGTAGATCAAGACACTTCCACATTTAGTCCCTGATCTAAATGTTTGGAAAACATTGTATCCTTGTACAGATGGGGTGCTCTCTGTGGCTTTAAACCATGTCTTGGTAACTGCACAGATGTCTACATTCTCCAAGGTGAGGAGAGCTTGGAGGGATTGGAGTTTCTTGTTTAGGCACCTGGCATTCAGCAATAACACCTTTGGATTCTCTTGAGTTTTTTTTTTTTGATTAGTTGAAAGGTTAATTAATTTGACATTGTCTGCAAAAGGCACTATGAAGGATGATAATGTTTTAGCCAAAATTTGAATGCCTAATGGGGACAGGTACAGACCATCCTTGTCAAAGCAACATGGCCATGCTGATAAATATTGTACCTCCTTTGAATGACACCAGAAGCTAAGCCAATTATTAAAGTCAGTTATCATCAGTTTGCGTAGTGGCATCATTCTTGGTGAAGGTAGAATGCTGCTCAATGTTAGGCTCATTTCAGCCTGAACACATAGAGAGCTCCATAATGTCCCCTCTTCATATAGTCCAGGGAGGTACATCTCAAGCCATTTACATCCACATGGACTATGACTAAATCATACCGGTACTTGTGGTTCAATGACCCAAGTTAGTAAGTGACTTAGGATCATAGGAGGTTACTAGGCTAATCGCCCTGGGGCCCTTATAGGCCTAGCCAAGAGTTTATCCCCAGAAAAGAAACCTCAGTCAGCAGCTACCACCCCTGTCACTGAGGGTCAAAGGTAGAACCCCTGGGACAAATTTGTGGTTTCCCATCCACCCATCAAGGTTTTGCTTAAAGAGGGTCAATGAGATACTCTGTTTGACATGTACTGGAAGTCTATTCCAGAAGACAGGGCAGCCTCTGGGAGATAAACCTGTCTCTCCAGCAGGTTTTGTTGATGTTGCATATTAGATTTAGGCCTTTTGAGTGGATAATACACAAGGAGTTAGACTTAAGGATATGGAACATCTAGTAGGGCAGGGTACAACATTGCCTTGTAGATGAGACACAGATCACCTCTGAGCAATCTGTACGATATCGAGCAGAGCTATAGTGATTTGAGCCTGTCCACATAGGATAGGTGTTGGAGGCCATGGATTCTCTTTGTGAGGTATTTCTGTGGCCTTTCCAGCTGATGCAGGTGTTTGGAGAGGTACATGCCAAATGGGGCATTACACTCAGTTATAGGCCTAATAAGAGAGGAGTACAGAGAGGTATTAACCTCCTTTTTTCTGGATGCAATCCCTTTACTTATGAGATGAACCAAGTAAAAGGGTTTTCTGACCACCGCCGCTACTTGATGGTCAAATGTGAGATTGTTGTCAACCTGAGTACCCAGATCTCTCACCACAGGTTGTGTGCTTACAGGGTTGCTGTTGATGTGGTAATCAGTAGGGGCCGTGTTTTTGCTGAATGGTATGATAATACTTTTTTTTTGCATTTAAGTTAAGGCCATGACTTTGGTAACAGTCATTTATTGCTGTGAGATCCTCCTGCAGTATGTTAACATCATTTGGGGAGTCAATGACAGCAACCAACTTACAGTCATCCACACACTTGGTCAGCCACAGACCCTTTGCCTGGACCTGTGAGAAGCATATGTCAAACAGTAGGGGTCCCAGGACAGATCCCTGGGGAACACCACTAGTGACAGGTCTGCTGTCAGAGGTGGTGGGGCCTATTTTGACCTTGTGGGTCCTATCGGTGAGACAGTTGGCCACTCACCTGATGAAACAGGGATTTACACCAAGTTTTGTTGGCTTTTCGATGATGCCCAAGTGGGGGATTGTGTCAAAGGCCTTAGCCAAGCAAAGGTAAGCTGTATGTATTGACTTTCCCTCATCCAGGGCCTTGGTGACAGTCTGAAAGAAGTCAACCAAGTTCAACAGGCAAAATCGGCCCTCTGACAAATTTGAATTGGGTGGGGTCAAGTGCTTGGATATTGCCTATGTCCTTGCTTATGAGATCCATAATAATATGCTCCATGGCTTTACAGATCAGACTTGTCAAGCTAATGGAGCAATGGTTTCCCGGGACAGTAGTAGCACCACCTTTGTGCAAGGGGATGGCAATGGCAGTTCTCCACTCTGCAGGAATGAAGCCTGCAATTAGGCTGTGGTTGAATAGGGTGCTCAATGGCAAAGCTAGTTCTTGCTGGATGTGGTGCAGAATACAGCCTGGGATACTATCAGGTCCCATGGAAGCTGTATTCTTTGCCTTGGATAGGGCCTTTAACACTTGATCTATGGAGATGTGAGGTGTGGGACAAGTATCGGGGATGTCAAATGGGCCTTTGGGGGGGATGACGTTTACACTGAACCTATCAGCTAGCAGGTTGGCTAAGTCAACAGGATTAGTGTAAGTGGTACTGTTAAGTACAAATTCTGAACAAACCTGGGCTTTGCCATGGAAGTTCCTGATGTAACTGAAGAAGGCTTTATGGTTTCCCTTTGTTTTGGAGGCTAGTTTCAATTCATAACTGGCTTTGGAGGTTTTCACTAGTGATCGAAATTGCTTGTTGAGGCTGAGGAGGGAGTTTTTCCAATTTGGAATTTGTTCCTTTTTACGCTTGGACAACAATTTCTTCCTTTTGGTGTAAAGCCTAATAGAGGATGCCCACCAGACAGGTTTATGTTTCCTCGAGGAGCAGGTTTTAGTTCTGTTGGGTATGGCTGAGTTCATGCAGTTGTACAGGTGCTTGTATACTGCACTGGCATACTGTTCAGCATAGCTGTCTGCATCATCCAGATCCCAGCCCCGATAGGCAACTGACTATGATTTTCACTTTGATCAGCCTAGTGAGTGGGGCATCTGTATACCTCAAAATGGAGTCTCCTTGGACTAGAGTACTGAGTGGTGTGTTGTGCTTGCCTTACAGGATTTGTAATTCAGGCTCCATGGGATGTGGCTGTATGTATGGTGTTGGGTGTTGTTTCGGTTGAGTGCTTTTGGGTTTGCTGAGGATAATTGATGTGGGCTAAATGTCTAGGACATCTTTGGCATTTAGGAAAATTGTTTTTTAGTGCCTCAGCATATATTGGTCTATGAGTTTGGCGAATTCTGTGTATGGTGGGTGTAATATGTGTGTGTTAGTGACAACCTGATTGCTTTTTTTGAGTGCTTGTTTGCAAGAGTCTTGCCTCTGGTGACATTGTGTAATTACATCTCTCACATACTGTAATGGTTTCTCTAAGGATTAGTTGGTTATCAGTGAACATGAGATAGTTACTACATTGTCTCAGGATGCCCATATTCACCAGACTGGTGACAGTGAAATTGGGAAAGTGCATATCCATGATACCAGGTTCTTCTAGATGAACTATAACGGTGTGGTCCAAAACAGTTTAATAGCAGGCTAGCTTGGGTGCTTCTAAGGCTAGAAGCAAAAACAAGGCTATATAGGAGTAGATTCATGGGGAAGCTTGTTGCTCTTTGTGCAACTGAGTGACTAGGTACTATTTCAGAGCTAGTTTTAAAGGGAAAATTGAGTTTCTAAGTGCCTGCCTCTATACAAGGCACTGCTAAATGCCAATAGCCCTCTGGCCCATACAACAGCCTCATCTTAAGCCTTCCTGTGTGTTTCCCAACTAGGACAGACCCCTACTGCAACTAGATGAGTAATTCCAAGTCTTATTCATGTAAAAACACACAAAGATTAGCTAAAAGTGAAAAGTTAACAGAAACCAATTCAACAATTAGTAAAGACAAAACTTTTATGCTTATTTTTATGCAATTAATTGAGCAGCACAGACACTACTATACCGATCCACTTTATAGTCTTAAAATGTAGATAAATGCAATCGATATTTAAAGAAGACAAAAGAAGTGCACTTTAACTTAAAGAAGAATTTTTGAAGTAAAAGTACTTATCTCAGCCTGGATAGCACTAGGTGCAGCAAAAATACTCATGAGTACACAGGCAAGGACACCAAGCATTGCTGAGCTCTGTGGGAATGAACCAAGAGCCGTGCAAATGTGCTTAATTTATACAGGCAATGTATCAGTGCAGGCTGGGGCAGAAACATGAACAGTGGAAAATCAGCAATGCAACAAACATAAAGATACTGAGATGTAACATTATGCAGGCCAATGATAAGCAGAATGTAAGACTATCAGGAAAACTGGAATGTAAACAGTTGTAGTAGCACAGAGGCAAAATTTTGTAGCAAAAAATGAAATACTGCCACTACTGCAATCACACTACAGACTAAGGCACCAGACTAGGCAGAAATGTACCAATGACACTGTTTATGGAAAACTGCAGTAATAAATTTATTTTATTTTTTATTTTACATTTGTTGACCGGGCTAGTCCAACTTGATATATGTCCATTTTCAGGGAGGCCCGGGGAGAAAAGCTCCAATGACTAAATGAAGCCAAGATCCAGATGTAGTTTACAATTCTCTCACAACTGCGAATGAAATTACAAAATAAGGCCTCAGACCGGGTTCAAAATACATACAACTAGCTTTTTCAAATAATTCTACTTATGAAGACAGACGTACTGTATAATGCATAAGCAATGCTCAAATCTTGCAGTAATTCAGAATTATCACAGCACTGCAAATGAAGCTACAAGCCTAAGGTCTAAAAATACAGATAACTTTTTTTGGCAAAAACACAGACAAATGCTGAAAAGTACAAGATGATAATAATAACATTATCACCACACAAGTAACTATAAGTGCAACTTGAAAATATTTAAGCAGAATTGAAATAAAAGCTTTTTTCTCACCTTTTTCAGGAAAAGCTCATTTCTCACAATTCAGGGCTTTCCACACTCCTCGGAATCTTGAACAAAAGACCCTGGATGGGTGTAGCTCTGTGCTGGTTATTGCTGATTAAAAAGTGAGAGATCCAATCAAATGAAGCCAATGGAGCCTCTTGACTTCAGAACCTATATCAAGTCACAGTTCTCTTAGTCATTATGACTTTGATCTGCAGGTGAATGACCCCAGACAGGTTAAATATGTTAGCTTTTACAGCACGGGGGGGAGAAACTGCAATTAGTGTGCAACCAGCAGAGAGCAGCAGGGGCAGCTGTATTTAATGCATCAGTGTTACCTGGGGCAGACACAAGAAAAGGGAAAAACAGCAGTGTAACAAACAGAAAGGTGCTGCAATGCAATGTTAAGTGGGTAATGATAAGCACAATATAATACTTTAGCAGCAAAAGTGGTATGTGAACAGCTCTATAAGCAATGAAACAAAAATCTTGTAGCACAAATTACAATACTGCTAGTTCTGCAATTCCACTACAGTCTAAGAAATTGGGCTAGGCAGAAATTTTCCAGTAACACTGTTCATGGAAAAATACATTAATAAATGACTAAATGAGGCCAAAATCTGGTGGTAGTTCACAATTTTCCCCACACCTATGAATGAAACTACAAGGCTAAAGCCCCTGGCCAAGTTCAAAATATGGTAAAGTTATATTCATTGAGCTGAGTATACTCTGCATACTAAGTCTTGAAGGTTAACTGTAGCCTCTAAACAGGCTTCGTGCCTCATGAATGGAGAAAGGCATCAGTCATCCCTCTGCACAAAGATGGGCCATCAACAGACCCTGGAGACTACAGACCCATAAGTCTCACTAGTCTTATATGTAAAGCTATGGAAAGAATTATCATGGAGATGATCAACAGAGATACAGTAAACTTCAAGACACTGGACCCAACCCAGTTTGGTTTTGTCAAGGGCAAATCATGCCTACTCAACCTGGTGGACTTCTTTGAAAAGGTCACTAAAGCAATGGATGAAGGCAAAATCATTCACACTGCCTACATTGACCTGGCCAAGGCATTTGACACAATACCCCACTCGGGCATTGTTGACAAATTCAAGGGGTTAGGTACAAACCCTTATGTCACTCGGTGGATAGCCAAATGGCTCACAAACAGGACCCAGGAAGTTAAAATTGGAGAGTCCACCTCTACAAAGAGACCAGTCACAAGTGGAGTCCCTCAGGGATCAGTTCTTGGACCACTCCTTTTTGGCATTTACTTCTAAGAAGTCAAGGCTAATGTCAGTGGTTCCTGGCTGACTACATTTGCAGATGATTACAAATTAGGAGCTGTCACTGAATCTCACACTGACACAAATGTTCTCTAGGAGGGGCTGACACAGACAAATAACTATAAAACTAAATGCCAAGAAATGCATAATAGTATCCCTTGGGAAGTCATCCATCCCTGGTAACTATCATATTGACAACACACCCCTTAGAGTTGACCCAGTAATCAGGGACTTAGGGACACACATAGATAGAAATTTAGTCTTTGATCATCACATGTCTGCAGTGGTTTGGAAATCATTCTATGTTGCACAACTTATAAACAAAGGTATGGCAACTAAGTCCAAGGAAGTCATTGTTCCACTGTATATGGCATTCGTCAGACCTATCATTGAGTACAATGCCCCGTTTGGTATGTATCTAACCAGGCATATCCAACAACTGGAACATCCAGAGAGGTTCCTCACTAAAAGAAAACAGGGTGTAAGTAATATGTCCTATGCAAACCACCTCAAGGCCCTATCCCCTGTATTCTGTCTCTTGCAGGCTTTTGAGGGGGGATCTATGCCTGGCTTATAGGGCTTTGTCAGATCCCACTCTGATGGACCTCCTGCATATCCATAAAACAAACAGTAGTAGAATTACCAGTTCTAAAGACTTAAACCTTGCCTGTGATATAAATAGGACCTGCTGGAGAGATAGGTATGTATCCCATAGACTACTCCATCTATGGAACAGGGTCCCCCATCCATGTGAAGCATAGTTCCTCCCTAATCCAATTCAAGTGCAACTTGGACAACTGGATGGGAAACTGGAAATTCATCCCTGGTTTGGCATCTGTGTCTCTAATGCAAACAGGTAACCTGCAAATGGTTAATCTCTTATCAAGGGTATCAGAACTTTCAGAGATTTGGGATGCATGACTAGGTTTAAAAGGCCCTTGTGGTCTTTAGCCTAATAAACACCTATGAACCTAACAGAGGCTTAGGGCAGACATTCAAGTTATTCTGAAACCACTGCTGAATAAAGCGCACTTCAAGAAGCTACAATTAAATTATGTACCTTTTAGCATACTGTTAACTGTTACATGTCAGGCTACTCTAGCAGTTCATGTCTGTTTTATTAGCTGGGTGGATAAAGGCAGATTTCTGACCTGCTAACAGGTGGAGATGGTGGTTGTAGGGGCAAGCTATCAATTTAACAGCTGGAGGGGAGGAACATTTATTTATTGTTAATTTTAATTTTCATAATCAGTTATTTGTCAAATGCTTTATAACATGATACATTTAAATGTAAATTAAGTGGCAAACTCAGTGGGTGGGATTGACAGATGATAAATCTGCATTATTTTTGCCGTGCAGGGTTTTCAGAATTGCTTTGTGTGGAATTGATGAGATTCACAGAAGTACATAATTAACTTATCTCTGAACATCAGATATGTGCAACTGGGACATCATGCTCAGCGACAGTGAACAGTGATACTCCATCTGTTCCATTTAAAATCTGTGAAGGTACACAATTAGGGCAGGCACATGCAGTGAAGGCATGGACTTGTATCCATGCAACATCTATTTAAATTATTCTGATAAGACGTGAGTTCATGCTAGAAATCACTGAGATGCGTGTTTATGTTTACTTCTATGTGCCTTTGCAGTATTCTTGTGTTCAGAATTGTCTTTGACTTCTTCTGTATTATGTGAATCCTAAATATGAGCTTTTTGCTTGAGTAATGATTACAGAATTACATACTTGAACAGTCTATTAGTATTCCCGTTCAGTCATCTTCTGTGAGCTTATTTGAATATCACAATCACAGCATACCAGGAAAGACACATTATGTGATGGTGCGTAGTCAGTAACTTATGTTGAATCGAGACAATTTTTTTAACAGAAGAGGAACAAGTGGTAATGCTGCATGGAAACTCTTAATCTGGTTATTAAAATGAATGCACATTCCACAGATCACTGTAACCATCTTTTTTTTATTATAATTTACAAAAAGTCTTACTTTCTTTAAAAGTCAGAAATAATTAGTATAATAATAAATATATAAACATTAAGTTGTACAGCTTTTTTTTCTGATTTGTTCCCTTCTGTTTATACTGGCTGTTGAAATGGAGAACTGCAATTCAGGAATTATAAAGCTAACCTGTCAAGCATTGTGGAGACTTGTCTCATGGCCATGATACAGGAGATATCATGGGCTCCCTGGAAGAGGAGTCAGGGTACTGTATGTGGCAGGGTTGTGGGGCATAATCAATTAGGTCTGCACCCTCAGATACACAATGGGATTTATTCAAGGTAAATAAAGAATTGTTATATACCTCAGGTGCATGTCCAGAGGACATTTATTAGTTAAGGCAATATAACAGGGCTGCTGTAGGAGTGGACAAGGGTACTGCTGTGGAATATATGGGACAGGAAAAACTGGGGATGTTCCAGTCACAGACATGTCAGACTGGCTGCTCCATGAGTCTACATGCCTATTTTATTAGTTGGGAGATTTTGGATCTTCTAACAGGTGAAGATGGTGGTTTTAGGTGCAAAACTATCAGTGCACCAGCTGGAAAAGGAGAAGGAACACCAAAAGCATCTGCAGAGTGGGTAGGCAATGACAGAGACAAGAAGTGTCACATTGATGAGTAGGCTTGGGATATAAAGAATGATAACTAACACGCTGGATACACTGCAGTGAATACATATCACTGTCACAAAGCTAGAGAAGAGTTTAAAGGAAGACTGTTACAGGCTGGGTGTGAACAGACTGAGGACTTTGACTGCCACTAGGCTGGGTGGTGCAGGCGGAAGGGATTCAAGTCACTTTCAGAACATGTATGGGAGATCACCAGGATGCTTTTAAGGGTAGGTAGGTGGTTCTGGCTACTGCTTGGATGTGGAAAAATTTAGACCAGGGGCTTTCAATCATTGCCAGGCTTTGGAGAGTTGGACATACAGCTCTATGTGGATTGCCAATTATACCAGATTTTTTTTATGTTGAATGCATTCTCTACTGGCAGTGGTACATTCAAGAATCTCAAACTGCCTCAACCTCATATCATTAAGGGAGCCATGCAAAACCCTCAGCAGTGAAGGCAGCAATTTGATGAATCCACAATGGGATTGGCAAAACATTCATGAATCAAGATACATTGTTCTGGATCTTACATCTTTGGTATTCAGCACTTGAGTGTTACCCCTTTCATCTTACTTTTGCCAGGCTGTCCTCAAGCAATGGCTTAGTCAGAAAAACTGTATGGAGAGGTCACCTTTGTCTATCACAGCAATGAATGTGACAGTGTAGCATATGTCCTGAAGGTGACAGCAGCAAAAATGCATAAAAGGGATTGTGGTGCCCTAACACTTAACCAGAATTCATTTGATGAAAAAAGTGATTAGAGTCTGGTACAGTGTTATTAAATGAGAACAAGCACATTTGAACAAAGGCTATTTCTAGGAATGCAGCTCAGTATTATGGTATAATTTATTCTCACTAAGGTATAAATAGCTGTCAGATAAGATGATGAGAAGTTATCCCAAACAGAGTCTTGTAAAGAAGTAATTTTATTACCAGGACCATATTAAACAGTATGGGGCTTACTGAGTTTCCCAAGGAGTGACAATAACTAAACTTCCATTAACCTCTTGTGAAAAACAGTAACTTCCACTCCTGCCTCTTCCTAAGATGATAGAGAGATCTACTTATTCAGGGCACACTGCAGCCTCGCAAATGTCAACAAGCAGAAATGAATTTATAAAATGGTAGTGAAGCAGCAGTAGTTCTAGCAGTATAAGCTCATAAATAACCAAAAATGGGCTTATTTGTAAAATCACAGTACCAGCAAATGCATTCAGAAAACTAGTTAGCAATATTTTGCTTAGAAAATTGCTTAAATCTTTTTTTGAGAAAAGAAACAAAGTAGACTAACTTTCTAAAAGGATCTCTTCTGTGAAAAGTCCTAATTATCTATGAATATCCATAGCAATAATCTAACCTTTGATTTTTGATTGAGTAAGGCAAAACTTGGGCAAAATGAAAAACGGATTACCAGAAAGTAAAACCATGTCTTTATAAAGTGTTCAGTAAGGTTCATTTTACCATAAAGTAAAACCATGTCTTTATGAAGAGTTCAGTAAGGTTCATTGGTTGTAAGTGCCTGGAGATCAGAAACTACCAACAAAACCATTCTTCGTGAAGGGTTCGTGAAGGGACGATCTTGTCTCCTGAACTTAATTGACTTCTCCAAATCAGTCTCCAGAGCTGTGGATGAGGGTAAGGCAATCCACACAGCCTATCTGGACCTTGCCAAGGCCTTTGACACCATCCCCCACTCTGGAATCATAGATAAACTTACTAAGCTGGGCATAAATCCCTGTGTCACTCGATGGGTTGCCAACTGGCTTACTGACAGAACCCAGACTGTAAAAGTAGCCGACTCCAAGTCCAGCTCCAGGCAAGTGACAAGTGGAGTACCTCACGGTTCAGTCCTGGGACCACTCTTGATTGGCATCTACTTCTCTGATGTACAGGCCAACACTAAGGGACTCTGGCTAACAAAGTTTGCAGATGACTGCAAACTGGGAGCCATTACTGAATCCCCAAATGATGTGGATATTCAACAAAAGGGCCTTACAGAAACTGAAGCCTGGTGCCAGAGCCATGGGCTCAAGCTTAATGCCAAGAAATGTATAGTTATCCCCTTTGGAAAAAAAAACATATACCCATGAATTACCACATAGGTGGCAGTACACTAAACATCGAAAGTGTGATGAGAGATTTAGTGGACACAGGTGGACAGTGGTCTCACCTTCGATAACCATATCGCCACAACAGTCAGGAAATCCTTCTATGTGGCACACCTCATCACTAAGGGCTTTTCATCCAAAAAAAATGGAGGTCATTGTCCCACTGTACTCCTCCCTCATTAGACCCATTATAGAATATAACGCCCCGTTTGGTATGTACCTCACAAGACATCTGCAACAGCTGGAAAGCTCGCAGAAATACCTCACTAAAAGAATCACAGGCTTAAAGCAGATGCCATATGCTGATCATCTAAAAAAACTCCAGCTATACTCTGTAGCATATCGTCTACTCAGAGGTGATCTCTGCTTAACCTACAAGGCCATGTCAAACCCTCAGCTGCTGGACATGCTACACTTAAAGAAATCCCAATCCCTCAGAGCCACATGCTCCAAGGATCTAAACCTTGTCATCACAATGAATAAAACATGCTGGAGGGATAGGTTCCTGACCCAGAGACTCCCCATACTCTGGAATAGACTGCCTATACATGTCAAGCACACCGTCTCCTTGGCCCTCTTCAAAAGGAACCTTAATGATTGGATGGGAGATAGGAAATTCACCCCGGGGATCAGGTCAGTCACCCTGCTAGACAGGGGTCCAGGGAAATAAATATTGTGGGAAGAAATATCCAGGGAATTGTTATGGCTAGGCTTGTTTAGGCCCTAGGGCCAAAAGCCTAGTACCAACCTATGAAGCTATGAACCCAATTGAATTAATTCAATAGAACCTAATAAACTATTTGAAAATTATACAATAAAATTCTGTTGAGTGGAATAAAGGAATGAAAGTGCTTATCACCAATTGTGTCCCTGTTTTGTGAACTGTAGTAAGGTTTTGTATTTGTTTTGAGTTACATGTGTTTGTTGTGATATTTGAAAATTATGTTAATAAGAAATTCCAAAATAAATGAATTACCTGAGGAGAAGAGACAATTATTTTTGCAGGTCACAGATGAAGAGCACCCTTAGGATAAGCAACTGCAGACAAATGGAAGAAAGAAGTGCAGGATCTCATAAAGTGCATGCAGTGAGAGCCGGATATAGAATGTTTTCTGAAGAATATGCAAGATCTTGCTGGAAATGGTGGTATGAGCAGCCATCAGAAATTCACCCCTGCATTATTTAGTAACTTTTTTTCACATCTATGCATTTTGTAAAAGGAAATAAATAGTTATATTTGTAGTGTCCTGTTTAAAAAGTACACAAACCACTAAACATTTGTGTAACAGACATCAGAATGGAGTAGCTAGGAGAAACTGCTGAAAGAAAGAGAAATCTGACTTGGCCAGTGAGAAGTGAGAAGCTGCTAGGATTACTGTCATATCTGATTGTACATTTTGACCTTGATAATAAATGCTTTTATCCACTGCAACAGATAAGCCATAGAGCAAGCCCTTTGGCCAAGGATGCACCAAGGTGCCAAACATTGCACTGGTGACATTTGGTATTTGTCTGGGAGGTAAACAAATCACAAAATGAATGTCCTTACTTCTTAACTATCATTTTGGTTGCCAAGGAACTCTAGGACAACCTGTGGGGCATCGGTACACCAGCCAGTTGGTTCCTAGGAATGTAGATTGCAGAAAGAAACTGCAATCTTGAAGACGGACTCCTTCAGATTTATATGGGCACCTACATATCTATCTTGAGGTAGAATTGAAGCCAAAGAGAAGACTGGCTCAGACTGGATCTTATATGAAAGCATGGAGGTCTTTTACACTGATTCCTGAATTTTAAGAACAGGTAAGCATTTTCAGAATCCAAACAATACATCCTGCCTTCTCACGGTAGCAAGGAAAGGATGGATTGAAGGATCCCCACATGAAAGTATTCCTTTGGAATAAAGGTATTGAAGCTGCTCATACTCATAACAGGTTGTAGGTCCCACATCGTTTTGACATTAAAAATAATGTGAAATAATATCTGAGTCTTTATTGGGTTAGTGGGACCCCCTAGTTGATCTTTTTTTTTTTTTTTGAGTAACATCTACATTTTGTTTCTTGCTTGGATCTTTTTGACAAGGGCAGGGAATATGGTAAGGGAAGAGATATGGTAGGTTTGCTCCCACCTTGTTAGTAATGATGAACCACATGAAACAAGGAGGCATCTTCCTCTAACTGCCTCCTTCTAGAGAGGGCCAGAATGGGATTCAGGTTTGTTGTCAATTATCATGGGGGTCGTTGTAACCACTCTGAAAGTAACAGAGGCCTCAGCCTTGTGACAATCTCCATTGCTGAGCAGCAATAGTAAAAGCCTGCTGTACATGGTTCTTAACCTTGCATCTCTGAAATGTAGAACAGTACCTCTTATTATGTGGTAGAAAAGGGAAAAATGTGGAACACTTACTAAGAACTTTCTGAAACCTTCAACTAAGACATTCACAGCTTGGTTAAATGTGCTGTGCTATACTTATAACAAATCATTTTGATTAACTAATATGACTCAACATTACTTACCATGGGTGCTAGTTAAAATGCTTAACAGTGAGCATGTGACAGACTCTTTCAATGTGGAAATGTGCGAGGTATGCTGTTGTAGTGCAAGAGATCCTTCCTGTTGGGGTTGCATATTTTTGCAGAAATAAAGTTTAACCCCTATAGGGTTGCCAGCTGTGAAACCATCGAGGGCTGTACTTTAAGTCTGCCATCAAGGACATTATCAGGAATCCACTACATCGAATGCACCACTTTATCTGAGATTCCCCTCTGGAAATACATCATCTATATCAGATAGTTGAGGAAATTCATGGAGATGGTGGAAGGCATGAATATGTCCTTCCCAAACCTACCAGATTGCTAGACTATCTCTCAGGAAGTTGGATGGTAGGCAACTGAGTAGGCTTCTTTGTAAAAGCTGCTGTTTAGGAGACTATGCCCACAAGAATGAACACTGGAAGGGAAAAAAAAAAACTGGTCCATCTTCCTGGGAACCAGGTCCTGAAATCTTGATGTTTCCAAGATTACAACAACATCCTTCTGAAACACAGCCATCAAGGATGGAATAATGCAGAGTGATTGCTCTGCAGACCTACAAGTCTGCTGCATTCTCATTTTGTATGGAGAAGACAGTATTAAATGACCACCTTCTCTCTTTCCTGCATAAAGCTAAGGATTTCCCCAAAGGTAGGGTCTTCATGAATGGGTAGAAAGGAAGGAGCCCCTTCTTCCTCAGCCTTATCCTCAGTAACTGATTCCAAATGGGAGCCTTAATGCTTAGCCTTGTCTATTCTCTTTTCAGGTATTCTAGTCATAGGAGATGCTGATTGCGGGTTGTCTGAAGGTCTCTTTAGCTCTACTTATAATGAAACAGGAGAAGGAATGGCAGCCAATGGAATGAAATGGGCTTAGATATAGGGGCTTTAGTATACCAGAAATGGGGCACAGTAAACATAGTGGTCTGGGAATTTGGTTCAGGAACAGAGAGTCCTATACCTTTAGCATACTGCAAAACAGAGAACAGTATGGATGTAAATACCCTGGTGTCTGAAAGACTGGTTGGTATCCAGACAGGGCTGGGAAAAACAATTCTTATCCAAAGTGCATCTGCAAAAACAACTCTAGGAGTACTGCCAAATAAGAACCTGTGCCACGTACAGAGGCACTAGTAAACAGATGTGTGTGAGACTTTCAACTGCTGAGTTAAACCCAACATTACTGATGGCTGTACAAGGTGCATGCCTGAGGCTGACACTGACGTTAACAACAAATAAACAAACAAAAAAGACAGTGTCTGACTATAAATAAATGGACCTTCAGTTTATTGTGAGCTCAAAATCAGCACAAAAATGAAAGTTCAAGTTCATAAGTGGAAGCAGTAAAATAAAGAACCAGAGAGTGGAAGCTTTGACCACCCATAAGATGGGAAGTTTAAATTTAGACTCCCTCGTCTGCTCCATTAATCTCTTTATGTATCTTTCTTGACAGTTTTGGACCAGAAGTACTTTGAAAACTCATACTGTCAGCTTGAGCCCAATAAACATTCTCAGAGGACCCTGAATTCACAATTTCAAATAAAGAAAGTGCTTGTTCCAACTTTGGGAGCTTCTGGGAAATCAAGTAGTTATATTGTGCCTTCATTTTCTGCTACAAGGCAGCACTGTTAAACTTTTTATAAATGGGGCACTTCTGGTAATTTATGCTTGACACTTTAAAATAGTGAAACATCTACTCTGACATGTATGCCATTAGGGTAAGCCCTGACTGTTGAAAAGGTCAGAAGGCACTGTAAAACAAGAAAATGAGTAAGAAATAATGAATAAACAGAAAAGCATCTCTTAAAAAGAAGAAGAAAAAAAAGATAAATAATCTCACCCACAGGAAAAAAACTGCAGAACTCATCATTTAACAACAAAAATAGCTTGGGACTACACAGTAAGCAAAAAAGATTGTAGCGAGAAAGAACCAGATGTAAGTTAGAGATGTGTATTATTATGGTGGTACTGGTAACGCAAACAACATACGAAAGTGTGTGTATGTGTGTGTTGAGTGGTGGCGACACTTGCAGCAGAAGCCCGTTTTCCCAAGGCCAGCCCCTCTATATTACAAGATGTGAATATATTAAGAAGCATGACAAAGAAGATGGGGAAACAAAATTTGATTTGGCCTTAATGGAGATATCAGAATTGTTAGAAATTTCTCCATCATTGCTTTCAGAAGGACATTCAGAAACAGAGGGATTGGTGGGAATCATACAGGAGAAAACTGCAACAGGCTCAGTGCGAGATACCTTAAGACTCTGACAAAAAAAGGAGGGGAGAAGAAGAAGAGCATATTTGGGGGTGTCAGAAATTTGTCTGAACATTTATTTCACAGGTCTATCAAAATTTAAGAAAAAAATAACTTGAAGATACATTGGTTATTTCAGATCAAGCAGAAAGTTGCACCTGAAGGAGTTTGCAAAGGTTGTGGCTTCCCCCTATGGCAGATGAACCAGTGAGATGGATAATCACAGACAAAGTCAGGTTCCTTATGGTTACTGCCATCGCATAGGCTAAGAGGATCATCTCCACCCACTTGTTTATGTACCATATTAACTTGTTATGATCTGAGAGCATGTTAAGAATCCCACTATGTAGGCAGTGTTCGAATGCTTTTAAAGCCATTTCCGCAATCCCAATCCACAAACTTTTATGGGATCCAGAAAAAACAATATTTACTTCTTCCCCTGAAGTCATCAAAAATGTAGAAGCACTGTCTAGAACATTTTCAGCTCAAATATCTTCCAAAAGTGGGCTAGAAATGACCCGAGCAGTTGTGGAAGCTTTATTCAATGGATATGGTTGAGGAAGTTTCAAACACTCTGTACTGTATCCTGATCTTAGCAGCTCATGCAACAAGAAATCCACAGAAATAAGCCTTGACGGAAATTTGTGGTTTACAATAAAGAGTTGAAGGAATTAATATGAGATGGGGAAAGAATAAGAGTAAAGTGGGATAAAAAGATTCTTCCTATAGAACCGGGTGAATTAGGATTACGTGATATGAAAAGATAACTTTAAACCTATGCAGTAATTACATGGAATATCTTATTTATAACATGGTAGACAATATTATAAAGATTAAATCAAGCAGGCAGAGAAACACATACAACTAAGAGTAGAGATAACAGGTAAGAAACGTCTGGAAGTAACAAGAGGAAATTAACAAAGGAGGCATACTATTGGGAACAAATAGGTTGGAAGGGAAAAGTGACAGAATGGCATGAAGCCAAGCTGGTGTTTGACTTGCAGATCAGACACTGCCTTCTGTAATCAGGGAAAGTTGGCACAACACAAATACAGAGTAGGGGAGAGGGAGAAGGAGAACAGCATGAATGAAGGACCAGCTCTGGTAATGTTTTCAGTAAAATCAAGAGCTGAAGACATTATCAAGAAAGGAATCATGAGTAAGGCATTTAAAGTGCTGCATGATAACTATAAGAATTGCTAAGGGAGATTGGAAAAGATTGAGAAGAAAGATTAGAATGAAAAATTACAAAAGAATACTGGGATGGAATCTGTAAGCCTTCAAAGTATGCTACAAAATTCAAAATGACTTAGGATATTTGCATGGAAATATTTAATAGATACTTTTATAGTGCAAGTAATCTTCTGACATGTTTTCTTCAAGTGGAGTATAGTTGTGGAGATGTAAAAAGAAGGAAACAGGAAACTGGGAGCACATTTGCTGTGAATGTGTGGAGTGATCTAGGTTTAAGGACTCCTTGTAACATGTCCTGACACAACACAATGGATAGAAGAACATATATTAACCAAGGACATGTTGCTGCTGAGTTGAAGTTTAGATTTAGAAATGCTGAGACACAGTAAGACCATATTAAACTTAATAATATTAGCAGCCAAAAAAGCAATCACGCAAAAATGGAAAGCAAAAATTAAACCAGCAGTAAACAAGCTACTGAATATTGTAAAGGAAATAAAGAGAGATGGAATCATTACAAGATAGATTTCATGCAAATAAGCGATGCATTAGGGAACATTATATACAAAATAACGCTCAAGTAGATGATCAAATTAAGTAGGTCAGCAGCAACTGAAAATTATATGACTATGTGATAATGTATGTGAGTAAAGAACATAAGTATGATGGTGGTTGTGACTATAATACATTTACAAAACAATGGGAAATGTTATTAAGAATTTTCTCTTTTCACTGTAAGAATATTAATGTATATTTGTGATGTGAATCAATAATGTACTGAATAAATAAAGTTTCTAAACAACATCCATATAAATACTTTTTCATTTTTTTCAAACTGGTGAATTCTGCCCCCTCACAACTGACACTGTTGAGATGGGTGAAAGAGCTAAATGCAAAGGTTGCAAAGTATGCCCTTCCTGCATCAATGGTAGGGAGGAAAAGCAGTAGTTATTCAGCTCCTGAAGATTTTCCCCGATGTAAGGAGTATTACCTAATCAATCTTTGGTTGATTTAATGCATCCACCTAGAATGGTATTCCCTTCTGTAAGGTATATAAATAAATATATGTCAATGAAAGGAAGAAGTCTGAGGAAAAAAAAGTCTTGTGGTAAAATAATGCTTCCTTCTACCCTTGCTGAAGAGGCACACTACATGCCCATAGACATGTCTGTTAATAGCAATGTTTCTTATGTCCTATCCTTTTATTCCTAATTCTTAAATACAATAATGAGCTTCTGGACTAATTAGAAAGTCTGGAAACAAGACAGGAGCCCCAATCTTACTCAAACTTGCCTCAGTATAAGACTGATAGTTTAATCCTACATGTCCTCTAAATGTCGCCAGAAGGAGCGGCAGACCTGCATAAAGAAAAAAGATGCATTATAAGCACACTTATCAGTAAAAGGAGATATCATTATATAGTAATTCTTTTTCTGAATAGTAAGATAACATTAAATGATTGCCACACAATGTCTGGTGGGTGATTTAGAATGGAAAGTAAATAAGTTGTGAACAGAAAGCTAAAAAACTTAAGGCCTGTACAAAACTAGCATCTTTTTACTGAAGTGAAAATACAATTTCAAAATGCACTTTTTACAAGAATTGGGTACCAAATTAAAAATGGGCTTTGAAAAAAAAAAACTCTTTATCATTAGATGCATTACAAACCTTGTCCTAATATCTAAAGGATTTAAGTAAAAACTCATTTTTTATACAAAAACTACACAAAGCCACTAATAATTAATGAAAGGGAGATGGGGGGTAGAGATTAATTGAACTGAGTTCCTTAATTTATGATATCTCTTTCTTCACATAATACAGGACCAATCCAGTCAAACCGGTCAGATATAAACTGCAAAAGAAGAGCGTCACTGACCAAACAGCAGGTAAGTCCAACTTCACTAAGAAAAAGATAGCAGTTCCCACAGAAGCTGTTCAAATATAAGTCAGAGCTCTGGTTAGTACGTTTCACCATCTCTAGATATGTTTTCCTGCTGCTGTCACTTTCAGCATTTAACATGTAACATTTTCATAACAGTTACTCTGGAATGCATTTCAGGAATGAGTATTATTCTGTGGAAATAGGTCTTGCACTACTCAACAGTGGGTGAAATATTCAGTTCCTTGTTCATGCTACTAATTTAGTAGCACTGGTGGAAATTTTTACCTCTGTTATAAAATAACAAGGTGCATAGCAAAGTAAATCAAAGGCTTTTTGGTAGGAATACACCACCTAATGTCACATATGAAAAGTGCTTTGCATTAATTTTTTGTTTACAATTGTAATAATGTTATCAACATCAGAAAAAGTTATCCAAAGGTGGACAAAGACATACTTAGCTTTCATTACCACAATCATCTTTTGACAGTGACATAAACCAAACAAAAACATTAACTTATAAATAATTTAACACTTTGTTCTTTTCTCTTGAATCACATAACATATATGAGAGTTCATGTCCCAGCCTAGAGATTGAGCAAGTCTTTGCATAGCCAGTCTACAATCATGGCAGCCATCTGCTTGCTAGCATCTAAGACAAATGCATGACGAATTCCCTTCTCACAAAGTCGAATATCTCCATCAGGGAACTCCATTTTCATGTCTTCATAATACTGAAGAGGACACCATTTATCCGAAGCTCCATAATAAAAGATGAACTTAAGGAAAGAAGCAAATGCAACATATTAGTGTCTAGTGAACACTAATTAAATATATGCGTAATTCTGCAAGTGTTTTTTTTTCTTCTAGATTACTCAGCAGGATAATAAACTAGGTAGCTTGAACTGACTTTCAAAACATTTTAAATCAACAGACTTTACAATCGGACACCTTCTACACAAACAAGAATATGTTTGTTCTACCTTCTAACCCAAATGCATTATTTGTTTACTGTGTTACTTGTATTAATTTTTGTCGATAAGATTATTAATCTGTTCCAGTCCATTTATAAAGTAGTGATAAAGAGAACATTTTCAAAATATACACTTAAAATCTTATATACAGTGTAATGATTACAAATATGGTACAGTACAGTAAGAAGGAACATGAAATGAACTGCTGCATGCACTGCACATGTAAGATTAATCAATTGTGCATTTAAATAAAAGAAAATCCTGGGGAAGTAATGCATTGGTTTGCAGTGGCATTGTCACACTAAACACCAACAGTCTTTCCAAGTATATATCACTATAATCAGCCATAAAAACGTGTTTCTCTGCTACACACAAATGAATTACAGTTCTGTATACTAGCATTAGTGATGATAACTGGATGTTGATCTAAGGTTTATAGCAGAACTACTGTATATGTCTTTTTAGACAGATCTTAAAGTAGTTGCTACTATACTGCATTGGTACCTTGCCAAATATAGTACATGCCAAATTCCTCAGTCAAGTTGTAGTCAAAAAAGTAGTGGTACAAGAATCTATAAGAAGTATAAATAAAAGTGAAGGAAAAAAAAGATGAAAAATGACCGAGAACTGAGTTTAAAGGAGAAGTCGGCACGGAGTAAATCTGGGACTCTAATGAAGTACAGTCAGCAGAATGCTAGGAAGAGTGAAATGTGAACACAGCATTCCAAGGAAAATACATAAAACTACATTACACACATCCAATTTATGAAAAGCTAGACCAAATTTGTGGTGCAATCTAGGCAGACTTAATGTTGTTAATATGGTTCCACAACTGCAAAACAATGATCCAGATATAAGATGTTTCTAGCAAACAAAATCTTATTTTTCAGGGATCAAAATGCTTCACTATCTCCACTTAGAAACTGTGGTAAGCAGAGTCAGTACAAGACAACTTCAATCAAATTTTACTTGCATGCTTATTTTCCAAGTATATTTCAAACATCTTAATCAACATATAACACAGCTTACAAAACATGATATACACCAAATAAAAGTACTGAATAAAGCATAGATCCAGTGTTACAATGGTATAATATGTGCTGATGTATGATTCAAATTTCTGTTAGTAAGAATATCACATTCACTCCGTGGTTGTCTTTTGTGTTGAACTTTGTTGCTATGTTACAAAAGAGAAAATACATTATATTTTTATTAAATTGTTGATATTTAACACAAGTCCACAACAGCATGCAAAAATATCTGAAACACTATATCCAAATCCTGTTTAGATCTCCAGGTTGGACCAGTACCATATATATCTGAATACTTGTTATTTTATTTTATATTTACCAAACTAAAGACTTCCATTGGAATTCATGTGTGGTAGAATTCTTTACTATATGTTTGTATTAGGCCTAAGGAGTTTTACTGAGTATCACAATTCTGAGACACCCTCTGCCCCTGTTTATACACACTTCACTGCCACAATATCAAGAGTAAAGATAGTAGACTTAAGTATATGTAGCATGTGGAACCATGGTGGAGGGTTTGGTACAATATGCCTAAAAGAGTGGCATAAGGATTGTCCAGTGAAAAGAAGTATGCCTACTCCACCTCACAAAAGCACAAACTCAAATCTAATACATACGCTAGTCACATGTGGTGCTCACCCTGCCTACACCTCCTCAATTCAGTGGTGAATTGTTCCCAATAATCATTGTCTTATAACCTAAAAGTGACTGACACCCTTGAATCCCTCATTCCCCCTGCAGTCTGCAGGTGATTAATGATTCCTCTCCCAACATCTTGGTGATGAATATAGTATGCTCTCCCTCCTTACTCATCCTGTCAGCAGTCAGTGTTTCCAGTCTATACTACCTTATATGTCAGTGACGAAGCCAAGCACTACCTCATTTGACCTGGTAATGACAGAACTCTGTTGCCAAACCTATCATTCATTCGAGCAGTTCCTTCCTGCCTTTCCTCTATATTGCCTATCCATGCTTTCACCAGCCTTCCATTCCCGTCACTGGTGTGTTTCCATTTCTCATTGACATGTTGGCAACCAGATCCAATGACTACCTCTTCAGTAGTGTGACAGCAATTTGCTTTCTCCTGTTTATTCAGAGAACTGCTCCCTTCATATTTTCAGGTCAGACCCTGCAGTTTGGTGACCACTCTGGAAATCCAGCCCATGAAAAGACATGCCTGAAGGTCTAAGTAGCCAAGGTATGTCACAACAAACAATGAACACCTGTTATCCCAAAGCTGATGAAATTCATAATAACTTCATTTAATAGCTGCATTACATTAACCCTAAAGACCCATCCACTTATCCCAACACTGCCCCTTGCTGCCCACATATCCTCTGCCTTCTACTCTTGTTGGTTTATGAATCCAAGCTTAGATTTTGGCTTTGCATTTTGGTTAATACACCTAGTCCCTGAGTCAATCAAAGAAGTTTCTTTTCTTTCTAATGAACTGCCAACCTATATGACTGGAATAGAAAAAAAATCAGTAATAATATGTCTTTGTTCAACAGCTGCAGAAGAGCTAAATGCTGATGTCAGTCTTATACTGGATGATCACTTTTAGGTATTTCATGATAAGGAAAAATGTGAAGCATTCACTGCTTTAGAAAACAAGACTGCTTATAAAATATGAATAAAACACTGGAAGCAAGTAATAAAATACAATAATACATTAGAAAAATAATCCAACACAGAGCAGAACATTATTTCCCAGACTTCTAGCACAGAGAAAAAAAAATATTGTACAAGTGATAAAAAGCAAGGATACTGATGATTAGATAATTCAAATGTTATGTTACAGATGCAAAGAAACATAAGGCCACAAGCTGAGTACGTTTTGCCATTTGGGCATTCATTATAGATATCTGTTGCATAGAATCAGATTTAAAGAATCATGTGGAACCTGAAGTGTTTACACAGAATAATAACTTCTGTAAAATGACCAACCTCCAAAAAATTCATTCAGCCTTATCTTTCTCTCTGTTTTTATGCTGAATAAATTCTTTCCTTCATCTGGTGAGCTGCTTGAGGTATGCTATTACGTAAATGTATAAAACAGCACTGTGATTCACCACCAATAAAGGCAAAAGCAAAAAAATTTGCAACGAGTATCAAATTATTAATAATATAGTGAGAAGTAATGAGGAGTGCCATGCACTGATAGACTGAAACCAAATCTGTTTTTTTTTAATTCATTAATACTCTTGTTTATATATAATTACAAGTATGCGCTGTGCTTCCAATATCCTGAATTCTTCTTGCTATTTTAATACAGCGGTAATTCAGCATGATAGAAAATGAAAAAAGAAGCCTAAATAAAAATTATTGCAGCTGTCCTATGAGCAAAAACAACAGTATTGTGGATCAGCTCAACTACCCCGTGAGGCTGGTTTTGTACAGCTGATTTTCACTCACTCACATGCTCCAACACCTGAAGTATTCAGTATTTTAACTCCTTAAAGGTGCATTAGTGAAAGACGTGTAGCTTTTCTTTTTTATGAAGTACAAAATGTTGATTACAAAAAATGCTGATGTAACACTCCTGTGTGCAAAAATCACAGTAGTGTGAGATAAACTCGCTGTGTCCTGATGCTAGGCTTTGAGTGGTGGGATGCTCTATTCATTCAGTAAATCAACTGGAGGCTATAGTAATTCAACAATGCAAAGAACGCTACTGAAAAGCAATGTGTTGAAGTTTTTGTTGCTTTTAACAGCAAGATGCTGTATGCTGCTACCATGTAATCATTTTTTTCTTTGAAACCTGTAAAAATCAATTTGTCAGGGCTATCTAAATACTGTATTCATTCAGCCTCACAAACTACAGCATTTAGGAAAGGAGAAACTTCCCAAAATAGCACGCAATGGTCTTGAATAAACAAAAAGTTATGTACTTACCACAACAATAGATCAGTGTTGTCTGCCTCCATCCTTCCTCAATGAATGGGTTAATGGATCTATCTTGTGGTCCTGGATCTGAATTTGGATTCAAGGATCAGGCTCATCCCCTTAACCACAATTCCCTCCTTGTAGTAAGTTACATCAAATCGAGTTTGCCCATTCCTTATAACAAAAAAATTACACTTTCTCCAATAGGAAGAATATTACAAAGAAGCAAGTAAACTTGTGAAATACAGTATCTGAAGACTACGTGACCAGGCTGCCAATAAGTCAGTGCAGTCACTCCGGAAAAAATGTAACAAGACAAATGGAAGGGAGATGGAGGGAGAAGAGATGAGGAAGGATGGAAGCAGACAATACGGATCTATCTTTATGGGAAGTACATAACTTTTGTACCCCGATGTTGTCTATTCTATCTACCCTCAATGAATGGGGCAGAATCTCCAGCAACCCTAAATCTTGGGAGGCCTCATGAAAGGATGTTCCAGAGGATATCTGACCCAAAGGACCTAGACGGCAAGTCCCACCTAGAATGGGATATAAATGTCTGGAAATTTGACAAAGTAGCTGTAGCAAAAATGTCATCAACTGATACCTTAGAGAAAAAGGCAACCAAAATAGCAAATGATCTAGTAGAATAAGTCTTAGAAGTTCTAGGCGGAGTCAGTTCCTTCTTTTTGTAGACATAGGAAATACGTTCAGATAGCCAGCATGAAAGAGTTACTTTGGACAACCCTTTATTTTATTTATTTGTTTTATTTATTTTTGCATTTGTTAACTGGGTTGGTCCAGCTGGGTAAGAATTTACCCTTTTTCAGTGGAGATCCGAGGGGAAAAGTCCCAACAAACATACAAGTAGAGAAAAGCTTACAATAATACAGAGCAAAATAATGTCATGAATACAATGGATAAGAAAAAAAATAATGTACTCAATGGAATTAAACATAGCTATATACAAAAATATAATAATAAGGCTGTAAAAGGAAAAACAACGATAATAAATCAAGAGGAATGCAGTAAGGGAATTAAGGCTATAGGTAATCATTTGAAAATAATATGGCATTATTAGATTAGAGGGTAGAAGGAGCCTCAGATCTGAGGAAGAAACTAGTGCAGGAGTAAAAAAAAAGATAAATGCGTATGTACAAGGGGCCTCGGATCAGAGGAAGAGATGGTACAGAAGAAGAAAGTACCCAATTTTGCGAGGACAAGGACACAAACAACTGGTCAGTCTTTCTGATGCTCTTAGTGTGAAGCAAAACAGAAGCTGAGTTGATGATGCACATCCAGAAGATGTAGCATGTACTCTCCCTTACTGGCAAAACAGGAACCCTGATAGACCAGTTGAGTGATGATTCAGAAACCACTTTAGGGAGAAAGGATGGATTTGTTCTCAAAGTCACTCTGTCCTTATGGAAGGCCAAATAAGGGGCTTTTAAAGGAAGGGTGTGACGTTCTGATGCTCTTTAAGCAGAAGTAACTGCCACTAGAAACAAAGCTTTCTAGGAAAGATATTTCAAATTAACTGTGGCTGCAGGTTCAAAAGGGAGTCTTCTCAAAGCCTGAAGAAGAATGGTAATATCCCAAGAAGGAACAGGATCTCTAAGAGGTTACTGTAGACTGAAGGTATCCTTAAGAAGGTCTTATACAATTTCAGGGAAGCAGTGGGCAACCATTTTTCTCCAATGTGAAAATTGGTGATTGCTGACAACTGGACTTTGACATTAGAGTAAATAGAACCACTATGAAAAAGGCTGGCCAAAAAGTTTAAGAAAGCTGGAAGTGGAAATGAAAAGGTGTCGATATTTCTTGTGGAAGTCCATAGTATAGGTTCATAGGTGTGTACTAGGCTAATGGCCCTGGAGCCTTTACAAGACTAGCCCATAGGATTACCCTAGCATTGTGCCATCCCACCTTAGCTCCTACTGCCTCTGTCGACTAGAGAAAAGTACAGTTTTGTACCTACCATAAATGTAGATGTCCAAGAGGTATGCATCTGCAGTCCTAACATATGGGTTGTCCTGCCTCAGGCAGCCCTTCGCGGGCCGGATTCCAAAGTCTGGGTCTGGCCTCGGCTGATGTCGCACTTCATAGCTGCTGTCAATTGGGTATAAAGGCATCAGCCCACGCCATTTTCCTCAGTGTTTCTTGCCCCAGATGCCAGGTGCCCTCTAGGAAGGCTAAATTTGGATAAATGCAAATGATTCCAAACAGTAGAGAGCAAACAAAAATAAACAAGTATATACATATATACAAACAAATACACAGTACCACAGAGGGGACATCTACATTTATGGTAGGTACAAAGCTGTACTATGTCCTTCAAGGATGCATCTGCAGTCCTAACATATGGGTAGAATACCATAGCCAAACTGCGGGAGGGGGCACTAAGATGATTATGGTGTAGTTAAGATCCCTTGCAAAACAGCAGTTGCAAAATCTGGAATATAAAGGTAGATTATAATGCTTGGCAAATGTATGCACGGAGCTCCAAGTAGCAGCCTCTAAAATGTCTTTGGTAAAGAAAGCTGTAGTAGTGGCTGTAGCCCTTGTGGAGTGATGTCTGATGTTTTCTGGAGTTGCCTTTCCATGAAAAGAGTAACAAAATCTAATGCAATTTCCTATCCATTTTGAGATTGTCTGTTTTGAAATTGCTTTTCCTTCCATTCCTGTTGCATATGCTACCAGAAGCTGGTCAGTTTTTCTATTGTTCTTGGTTCTGTCCAGATAGTAAAGAATGTTGGTAGGTGGATTGCTTGGTTCAATGATACCTGGAGACCACCTTTGGCATAAAAGTAGGGTTAGTTCTCAAGGACACTCTATCCTGATGGAAGATAAGGAAGGGCTGTACTGCCATTAAAGCCTGTAATTCAGAAACCCTTCTTGCTGAAGTGATTGCAAGCAGGAAAGCAGTTTTCCAAGATAAGAACTGTAATTCTGCTGTTGCTGCTGGTTCAAAAGGGGGGAAGTGTTAACTTCTCCAGCACAAAGTTAAGATCCCATGTAGGCAAAGGTGGCTTCCTTGGAGGCTTTACATTTCAGAAACTGCCTGAGTAGAAGATGAGAGAAGACTGGAGGATCCATGTTGTATTCTGCTGAAATTGCTGATGCATGAATCTTAATGGAGGAGTAAGAGAGGCCATTGTGGAAAAGTTCTGCTAAATATTCCATGATGTTAGCTATGTTTGCTAATGATACATTTTCTCCTTTTGCTGTACTCCACATGAGGTATCTTTTCCATTTGGCTGAATAAGTTTTCCTTGTGGAGGGTCTGCGAACCTCCAGGATAATGTCTTTAACCCTCTGAGATAAAACTGGGTTATTTTGTTTTATGTAATATTCCAAGCAGCTAATTGCAGAGTTTTCAAGTTTGGATGTAGGATCTTGAAGTTGTTCTGTGTTAGCAGTAAAGGAACTAGAGGCAGAGGCCATGGTACCAATGCTGCCTCGGCCAGTCTGGAGCTATCAGGATGATCCTTGGGTGATCTTCTTTGATCTTCAGTAACACTTTGTGCATCAAAGGAAGAGGTGGGAGTGCATATGCTGTCAGGTTTTCCCAACTGAAGGATAGGGAGTCCACCTTCCAAGCAAGAGGGTGGTATGTCCTTGTGCAGAATTTCCTCAATTGGTGGTTGTGTGGGGATGCGAACAGGTCTATTTCTGGTAGCCCCCATTTCTGTGTTATAGATTTGAAGATGTTTGGATGCAGCATCCATTGCATCCGTGGTAGTTCTGCTTAAGGTGTCTGCTAGTATATTTTCTTTTCCTGGCACAAATATGGCCTGGAGCTGAATGTTGAGGTTCAGGGCCACATTCCACAGGTCCATTTCCATCCGGCATAGAGGATATGAGTGTGTGCCTCCCTGTTTGTTGATATACCACATGACTGTGGTGTTGTCCGTCCTTATCAGCAAATGACCCTGTTGCAGAAACGGTCTGAATGTCTGAATTGCCTGCTTCACTGCCAGCATCTCCTTTTGATTTATGTGTAGATTCAGCTGGTCTTAAGGCCCATAGGCCTTGTATACACTTGTCCACCATGTGTGCCCCCCATCCGAGGTCTGAGGCATCCGTGGTGATAGTCTGGCTTGGGTGAGGCTTGTGGAAGGGCAGCCCTCTGTTCAACTGACAGGCCTGAGCCCACCACATGAATTCTTGCTTCAGGCATGGAATTATTGGAATTTGGGTTTCTAGGCTGTGCTTGTGCTGAGACCATAAATTCCTTAGGTACCATTGCAACTTCCTCATATGTAGTCTGGCATGTGGAATCAATATTATGCAGGATGCCATGTAACCCAGGGCTTGCAGGACTTTTCTTGCTGTAAGCTGGTTCAGTCCTGCACCCAAGAATGTTATCCTTTGGGATGGTACCAGCCTTGACTTTTTTATGTTGACTGTGTATCCCAGGGCTTGCAGTAGGTGAATAACCTTTTCCAAATCTTTTGTTAATTTGATTTTGTTGTCCGCTTGTATCAGGCAGTCGTCCAGGTATGGATAAATTTGAATTCCTAATACTCTGGGCACAGTAGATAAGCCAAAGGGCAATGCTGAGAATTGATAATGCTCAGATCCTGCAAGAAATCTGAGGTATCTTCTGCAATCTGGTCAGGTATGCCTCCTTGAGATCTAGAGTCACCAGCCAAGACCCCTTGCCCAGCATGGGAAGAAGTTGCTGTAGGGTCAGCATTTTGAATTTTGGAACAATGAGATATGTGTTCAGATAGGCCTCCATTGGTTTTTTTCTATAGCTCTCATCCTTAGTAAGTGGTTGATTAAAATCCATTTGTCTTTTGTAATGTAATGCCAGTTTACTGAAAATAATGCTTCCAGTTGTTCCCAGTGGTAGTAGCCTCTGGTTCTGACCGAATCGCACTTGAAAACAGCTTTCTGCTGGAAGGCACGGGCAGAGAAAGACTGGGAAAAAAATGCGGCTGATGCCTTTATACCCAATTGACAGCAGCTACGCTGCCTGAGGCAGGACAACCCATATGTTAGGACTGCAGATGCATCCTTGAAGGACATCTGGAGTGATCCCTGGGGTGAATTTTCTATTTCCCATCCACTCATCAAGATTTCTCTTCAAGAGGGCCAGTGAGGTGCTCTGCTCGTCATGTATGGGAAGTCTATTCCATAGCATGGGCAGTCTCTGAGTTATGAACCTGTCCCTCCAGCATGTTTTGTTGATTGTGGTAATGAAGTTGAGGTCTCTGTAGTGTGTGGTGCGGAGGGATTGGGATTTCTTTAGATGTAGCATTTCTAACAGAGCTGGGTCAGATATGGCTTTGTAAGTCAAGCAGAGATTGCCTCTAAGTAGGCTATAAGAGACAAAGAATAGTTGGAGTTTTTTAAGTCTGTCCAATAAGCCAAGTATTTAAGGCCTAGGATTCTCTTTGTGAGGTGCTTTTGCAGCCTCTCCAGTTGTTGCAGAAGTCTAGTGAGGTACATGCCAAATGGGGCATTGTACTCGATGATTGGCTTAATGAGGAAAGAGTAGAGGGAGATAATGACCTCTTTCTTCCTAGATGCAAAACATTTAGTAATGAGATGTGCCACATAGAAGGACTTTCTGACCACAGTGGCAATGTAGTGGTCAAAAGAGAGGTTGCTGTCAACCTGTGTTCCCAGATCTCTTATAACGCCTTCTGTGTTCAGTGGACTACCATTAATGTGGTAATTCAAGGGAACTGGGTTTTTCCCAAAGGGGATGACAACACATTTTTTGGCACTGAACTTAAGGCCGTGGTGACACCAGTCGTTGGTCTCAGTGAGGCTTTTCTGTAGGATGTCAGCATCACTTGGGGAGTTAATAATAGCTCCCAACTTTCAATCGTCTGTGAACTTTGTCACCCAGAGTCCCTTCGTGTTGGCCTGGACTTCAGAGAAGTAGATACCAAACAGGAGAGGACCGAACCCTGTGGAACTCCACTCGTGACTGGTCGGCAGTCTGACTTGGAGTCAGCTACTTTCACACTGTGGGTTGATGCCCAGCTTAGTGAGTTGTTCTATGATTCCTGAGTGAGGAATGGTATCAAAGGCCTTGGCCAGATCAAGGTAGGCTGCATGAACCACCTTGCCTTCATCCACAGCTCTGGTGACTGACTCAAAGAAGTCGAGCAAGTTGAGCAGGCATGAGCTGAGCTACCCTTCACAAAATCAAACTGTGTAGGATCCAGAGTTTGGAGATTCTCTATATCCTTGTTTATTAGGTCTATGATGATGCGTTCATAGCCTTGCATATCAGACTTGTCAGGCTAATGGGGCGATTGTTCCCAGGGTCTGCAGTCGCTCCTCCTTTGTGGAGAGGGATGACTGTAGCAGTGTGCAATTCGGTAGGGACAAAGCCTGAGGTGAGGCTGTGATTGAACAGGGCGCACAGGTGAGGTGCCAGTTCACTCTGTAGTCCATGTAGAACACAGCCAGGGATATTGTCAGGTCCCACAGAAGTTGTGTTCTTGGCCTTGGACAGTGCTGTTTTAACCTGTGCAGTAGTAATATTGGGTGCCTGGCAATCTACTGGTACTGTGATTGGTCCTTTGGAGGGGAGCAGTAAAGTTGGCATTGAATCTGTCGGCCAGTATATTGGCAATATATGTTGGCTCGGTATAAGAAGTACCATTGTGCAGTAGTTCAGAGCAAATCTGGGTATTGCTGTGGAGATTCTTTACATAACTACAGAAGACCTTGTGGTTATCTTTACTATCTGCTACAATGTTGGTTTCATAGCTAACTTTACAGGATTTGATGAGGGATCTCAACCTTTTGTTGAGGCTGATAAGGGAGTTTTTCCAGTCTTGGGACTTTACCTTATTCTCCATCAGTTTCCTCCTTTTGTTGTAGAGTTTGTTTATGGCAGGGGACCACCAGATTGGCTTCCTTTTTTTTTTGAGGAGAGCATCTTGGTTCTATTGGGTATGGCCAGATCCTTGCATTTGTGTACGTGTTTGTACAGTGCATTGGTGTATGATTCAGCAGTCATGCAACTATTCTCCATTTGCATGGGTGCCGTGAAGTTAGCCACCTCTGCTTTTAGGAGCCCAAAGTTAGCTTTGTAGAAGTTTTTCATGGTGGTTACCTTTGGGGGGAGGGGGATGCGGATTTCCAAGGTTATGAGTTTGTGGTCGGATCTAACCGGGGAGGAGTTGACTAGTGGTGTAGAGCAACGGTCGCCCATGTTAATAATGACCAGGTCAAGGATGTTGCTACCTCTAGTGGGGATAAGAACGAGCTGGTCCAGGGCACTGGAATTAATGAATTCCAGGAAGCGTTGGGCATATGTATTGGTACACAAGTAGTTTTCCCAGTTAATGGAGGGATAGTTAAAGTCGACTAGTATGAAAGTGTTAGGTTGGACCCTAATATTCTCCAGGGTGCTTAGGAATGTGGAGTGTGAATCTTGGGACATGGTTGGGGACCTATAGCAGACTACGACCTGAATCGCTGTCTTACCCAATGTTAGCTACACCTGAAGTATCTCAGATCCGTTATGTTGGGCTACCAGTCTGGAGGTGTGCACATCCTGTATGAATATGGAAACACCACTGCCTTTGGAGCTTCGGTCCACGTTCTGAGGCCGAAAGGTGTGGAATGATCTATAGCCTGGTAGTGCAGGGGTGCTTTCTGCTGCCTTGAACCAGGTCTCTGTTACAGCACAAATGTCAATGTTCTCCATTTTAAGGTGTGCTTTGAGCAAGTGCATTTTAAGATTTAGACTTTTAGCATTGAGCAGCATGACCCTCAGATTGCATTTGTTTGCAGCTGTTATGGTGGTAATTTGATCTTTGGAACACCACCTAAAAAGGCACTATAGGGGTGGCAAGAACATTGGCTAGTATCCGGAAGCCCAGGGGTGACAGATGCAGGCCATCTGTGGCAAAGCATCGAGGTCTGTCAATCATGTCATCCCAAGCAGACAGATACTGGATCCCCTCAGAATGACACCAGAAACCTATCCAATTGTTGAAATCAATCATTATCTACTTGTACTGTGGTATCATTCTGGGTGATGGAAAGGATGCTGCGCAGGGCTAGGGTCATACCCACCTGGGCTACGTAATCTGAGAGCTCCTCCATGTCTCTTTTCATGCAGTCCAGGGAGGTTCGTCTCAGGTCATTCACACCCACATGTACAATGACAGAGTCATATTCGTACCTGTTGTTAAGGGACCTAAGTGCATGCATTATGTGGTGGATCCCGGTGCCTGACAAGCAGCTGACTGTTATTTTCTCCTTACTCAACCTAGTGAGTGGGACATCAGTGTGCCTCACTATTGAGTCACCTATGACTAGTGTATTGGGCATGATTTTTTGCTTTGGGGCTTTGGTTGAGTGGCACACTGTTTTGGAGAGTTATGTGTCTCAGGATTAGTGTTGTGTTGTGGTGGTCAAGTGTGTTTCTGCCTTGGAGGTCTCTGCTGTTTGGGCAGATTTTTATTGAGAGCCTCCACGAAGGTGAGTGTATGGTTTGTGTTTTTATGTGAAGGCAGTGTTGGTGTGTGTTCTGGACAGCTATGTGTTCCATGTGGTGTGGTGTAAGTGTTGACCTTCTCCTCTTGACCAGCTATTCCTGTCTTGGCTGGAGAGTGCATGGCTTTCAGTTTGGATATATAAGTGTATCTCTTGCAAGTCTGAGTGTTGGGAGGTAAGAGGACAGGGTTGTCAGTGTACATGAGGCAGTTGCTACATTGCCTCAGGACGCCCAAGTTGACCAGGTTAATAGGGGAAAGCACAGGGAACTGACCTTTAGAGATGCCTAGAGGGGTGGGCATTAATAATAAGTACTGGAGCTGTTTCCTTGTAGAACGTTTAGTGCTGGTATCACTTTTGTGTGCTACAATAATTGCTACAAGAAGTCTGGTAAAGTGCTACACTAATAAGCTAGTAAAAGCACAGGAAAGAAGAGAGATAGCAGATCTACGGGAAAAATTAAGAGCAGACTTTGGCACCGCTCAGAAGCTTACAAACAGTCCTGGATACAGCAAATCTGTATCTGGACTAGACTAGTTACATGAAAGGTGGGAAAAGTGCAAATGTGGGCTTTTAAACCAGAAAGATGAAAGAGATGGAAAAACTGCCCAAACGGCCAATAAACTACAATTTCTGGACCAAAAACCACTCCTCTTGTGGTAGATAGGCTACCTAGTGTTTACCACTTCCACTGACAAGCTAGAAGGCTTCCCTCCAACACAGAAAGGCTTGGGGGGCTCAGAAGCTTACAAACAGTCCTGGATACAGCAAACCTGTACCTGGACTAGACTAGTTACAGGAAAGGTGGGAAAGAAGCACAAATGCGGGCTTTTAAACCAGAAAGTTGAAAGAGATGGAAAAACTGCCTAAACGGCCACTAAACTACAAATAATGGGCCAAATTCCACTCCTCTTGTGGTAGATAGGCTACCTAGTGCTTACCACTCCCACTGATAAGCTAGAAGGCTTCCCTCCAACACAGAAAGGCTTGGGGGGCTCAGAAGCTTACAAACAGTCCCGGATACAGCAAGTAGTAGGCTAGTTACAGGAAAGGCAGGAAACGAGCACAAACGTGGGCTTTTAAACCAGAAAGTTGAAAGAGATGGAAAGACTGCCCAAACAACAAAACAACAATTTCTGGTCCAGACACCACTCCACTTGTGGTAGATAGCCTACCTAGTGCTTACTACACCCACTGATAAGCTAGAAGATGTCCTTCCAACACAGAAAGGCTTAGGGGGCTCAGAAGCTTACCAACAGTCCTGGATACAGCAAATCTGTATCTGGGCTAGACTAGTTACAGCAAAGGCAGGAAACAAGCTTAGAATTGTATTTATTTTTATTTCAGAAAGCAGCTAAAACAGCACTAAAAACAATTCAAGTGCAGTGCAAGCTAGCACACTTGAGTGTGTGGCAATATTAAAGCAATTAGAGTTTAAATAAATGCAATTTATTTAAAATGTATTCTGAACTAAATTCAATTGTTGTTTTATTCAACTCTGAACAGTTAAAAGTGCCCAAAAACATACTTATCAGCTGAGAAGCACACTCGGTCAAAACACAAGGAGATTTTTTTTTTTGAGGATGTTTTTCATTTACTTTTGTAAGTCTTCCTGTTTGATGGTTTCTGTGAGGAAATCAGAATGTGCATTACTTGAGATGCAGGATAAGAACACACCCAGAGGTAATGAATCCAATAAAAGTTTTAATAAACTCCAAACAGCAATGTAAAGCACTTTTCGTCTGGTTAATTCACCAGACTTCCTCAGACAAACTCATACAAAACAAGCACCAAGTTTAAATTAAAAACTTTTCCCTCCAAAACTACATCAGCCTATCAAACACATTGTTAAATTAACATCAATTAACATCAATTACCTCTGGGTGCGTTCTTATCCAGTTTGTGTTGTCGCTGTGTCTGTCTTTGATCATTTTACTTGAGATGCAGGCCTGGACTGTCTGACCTACATCAAAATTGGGGAATCCATGTGGTCAACATGAGGGCTTCGGTGCCGATTGTGGCATCCAGGAAGGGTGAGACAGAAGATCTGGAACAAGGACCACTGCCTGTTAAGGGTGAATCAGATGAGATCAGAGGAAGGAAAACCAAACTTGTCAAGGTTATAAGGGCACAGTGACGACCACTGTAGTCTTGCTCCAGATTACCTTCTGCAGAAACGTTGGGATAAGAGGAGTGGGAGGATAAGCAAAAAGCAGAATGGGGGGGTCAAATGTGGACTAGAGAATTCCCTCGTATCTCCCCCTCTTGGGGAATTAGAGCAAAGCACCTGCTGCATTTGGTGTTGGAGGGGGAAGCAAACAGATTGCAACACAGTTGGTCCCAGTGGCCGAAGATCTGTTCTGCCACTACTGGGTTAAGGGACCACTCATTAGGTAGGAGGATTGATCTGTTCAACTTTCCTGCTAGAACACTGGACTTTCCCAATATGTGCATTGTTATCAGAAAGTGGTGAGAAAACTTCCTCCACCACTGCCAAACCATGAGGGCCTCCTGGCACCATGGGTAAGAAATGTGTCCCCCCCCATATGTTGATGTATGAAACCAACATGATGTCTGTCTAGATGGAGATCACACCTCATTCAGAGGGAATCCTGAAAAGCCTGCAACACTAGAAGGACTGCCCTCATCTCCTGGATATTGATATGAAGACTGGCCTTTGAGGGTCAAAGGGTCCATTACAGTCTTTCCCAAGAAAAGCACCTCCCCCATCCCAGTTGAGAAGCATCTGTGGTCACTGTAGCTTGGGGAGAAGGAAGAACAAAAGGTTGACCAAGAGAGTCTAGCCACCACTGGATATGGGTTTTGTAAATTTGCGTGTGGGACACTGGAATGTTCACAGGTTGCCATCTCATTGACCACTGAACTGTGTGGGCCCACTGTACATCCCCCATATAAAACTTGGCCAGAGGTACTAAGGCAATGGCAGCTGCAACTGAGCTGAGAAGACAAAGAAAAGACCTTGCTGGTGTTTTTTTTGATGGGAGAGTGCAGCTACCACCTGTTGCTGAAGAATGAGAATCCTGGATTCCTACAGTCTGGGTATCTGTAACATGGCATCCAAATGGGCTCCAATGAACTCTATTTGTACTGGTCGAAGCATCAACTTGGCCATGCTGACAGTTATCCCTAGCTGTAAGAAAAGGTGGAGCAAGGAGTCCCTGACCTAAATAAGGAGATTCCTGGAGAGGGCAGTTACAAGCCAGTCATTCAGATAGGGGAACCTGTGTCCTGATATGAGCTGCAACAACTGTCATGCAATTAGTAAATGCTCAGGGGGCTGTGGTGAGGTCAAAGGCTTCCAGACAAAAGTGGAAAAACATTATGGAAAATGTATCCATTTTATATGGTAGTATGCATCCCGAAGGTCTGCTGAGCACATCCACTCATCCTTCCTCAACAGAGGTAGGATGGACTGTACCGTGACTATCCAGAATTTTTTTGGCTTTATGTACTAATTCAAGTGACCAAGGTCCACAATAGGCCTGAAGTCCCTAGTTTTCTCTGGAACTGTGCTAATTGTGGGGCTTCCTGGATGACTTGCTTGTCTACCACCTTCATTATTTCCAGTGCTGCTGCCTTCTATTGAGTGGGTGGTACAGTGAGAAAATTTCTTGAATAAGGGGGGCGGGGGCTGAGAAATCATGTAGCCTCTAGTTATAGTTCTGTATAACCTTAACATCTTGAGTGATGGATGACCAGGCTATGGGGTGCAGAGACAAATACTATCAGACTGCCTCCAGAATGTAGCAGACTGGCAATCATTCAGGAGCTCTGAAAAAGGACTCTCAGAGAAGGTACCCCAAAAGCCTTTATTATGCAATCCACCTTAGCAGTGGGGATGGTGTTCACTGTGATTGTTCCCCCTCTCCCTCTTGGGGTGTCTGTTGCAAGAAATGACTGGGGCTAAATATTGGGACATGCAAAACCAAAGTTTCTTCTCACCCTTCTGGTTTCTTGAAAAGGTCTGTTGGGTGGGTAGAAAATCATAATCCAACAGCAGACAAGGTCTTGCACTTTTGTTTGTTTTTGGACAGTTTTAGGTTTAAACAGAGTGGACCTATCATAGAGGGCATTAACAAAGGACATCTTGAAGTGTTCTGCAAAGTCACAGAGAAGCACCCAACAGTGTCATCTAACAGTTATTCCATTGCCTGCTGCTCTTAATGTGCTATTGGCCGCATTTCAGATGAGAAGCATTGACATGTTAGACAGGGACTGAAGGGTGGCCAGCTATATTTTCACAGCCTTCTTTTTCTCTGCAGATAAGGACACAGAAAGGGATACGGATAGCTGCTTATTGAAATCTCTCTGAAAATATGTTACATATGGTAGATAAATCAACTACCTGACAGCAAAGATCACAGAAACATAAAACCACTTACCAAACCTACCCAACCCCTTGGAATACTTGTTAGAAGGATAGACAGTGAAGCTCTCTTCAGTGAGCATCTTCTTGGTGGCCACCACATCCATCACCTATGTCGACCACAGACTCTTGCTCCAAAATGGTCGGTATTTAGGGGATACCAAAATCTTGTCAGGCTTCCGGGGAATGGGTTCAACTACATCTGGTTCTCTCCATGCTTATCTTAAAACCAGGTAAACTAATTTGTCAGTGGTAGAGACCATGCAAGAGGTAAATGGGCCAGTTTCAAGGAATACTGATTCATCCTGGGAGGTGGTGTCAGTGGACCATCTTCCTTTTTGGCTGAGAAGCTCATGAATCTTACTGAAGAAGACATCCTCAAAAGGGTTTCCAGGGAACCCCTCCCTTTCATCAAAATCAGTATCCTCTATAAGAGCTGTCATAGATTAATAAGAGCTTACTAGGCTAATGGCCCAACAGCCTTTACAAGCCTAGCAATATTTAGCCCAAGTTTCCAATTATCAACAGTTACGTGAACGAAGTTCAAAGAGGTATGAGCCTATGGTATGGTAATTAATACAGACTGCCTTTGTCCATGAGGGACATGAGCGCCACCTCAGGAGTGAATTTACAGTTACCCATCCATTGATTTAGGTTGTGTTTGAAAAGGGTCAGGAAGCGGCTCTGCTTCACATGAATGGGAAGCTTGTTCTAGAGAAGGATTAGTCTCTGAGAGATTTATATATCTCTCCAGCATGATTTGTTCATGTCAAAGGATAGGTTAAGATCCATGGAGTGAGTGACCTTTGTGCTGTTTGATTTACGAAAGTGTAACATTTCCATCAGGGCTGGGTCAGAGTATGCCCTGTAAGCCAGATACAGACCACATCTTAGTAGCCTGAGGAGACAGAATACAGTGATTGGGTGTTCAATCTTTTTGCGTAGGACTTGTTTTCTGTTTCCTGTATTTTCTTGGTAAGAAACCTCTGTGGTCTCTCAAGCTGTTGCAGGTGTCTGGTGAGGTACATGCAAAAGGGTGCACTGTACGCAATTACTAGTCTGTAGAATTAGAACATCCTTTGATCTGTATGCCATGCTGTTACTTATGATAAGTACCACACAGAAGGACTTCCTCACCACTGTGGAAATGTGGTGGTCAAAATTCAGATAGTTATCAACCTGAGTACCCAGGTCATGTACCACTGGATTTACTCTTATGGGCCTGCTGTCCACATTGTAATTAGCAGGGGTGCTAGCTTTTCCAAATGGAATAATTATGCATTTTTTTTTCATTTAGTTTCAATCCACAGCTTTGGCACCAACTATTCATCTGCGTTAATCCTTTCTGCAGTACATTAGTATTGTCTGGGGACACAATGATTGCTCCCAATTTGCAGTCATCAGCGAAATTGGTCAGCTACAGGCAATCCACATTTGCCTGGATTTCTAAGAATTAAATTCTGAACAGTAAAGGGCCCAGCAAAGAACCCTGTGGTACGTCACTGGTGACTGGCCTTTTGCTAGAGATGAATTCATCCACATTGACAGTATATGTCCTATCGGTCAGCCATTTGGCATACCACCTGGCAATGTAAGGGTTAATTCTCAAATGAGACAGTTTCTCTATAATATCTGAGTGGAAGACTGTGTTAGATGCCTTGGCTGGGTCAACGTAGCTGACATGCAGAGTCTTTCCCTCGTCCATGGCCTTGGTGACCTTCTTGAAGAAGTCAGCCAGGTTTAACAGACATGACTTACCTTAATGAATCCAGACTGGGTTGGGTCCAGAGTTTGGAGATCACCTATGTTCTTGTTGATAAGGTCCATAATGATGCTTTCTATGGCCTTACATATAGGGCTATTCAGGCTTATGCGTCTATAATTCCCTGGGTCAGTTGACGGTCCACCTTTGTGCAGACGGATGACTGTTCCTGTCCTACATTCCACTGGAACACAGCCTGTCTGAAGGCTGTTGTTGAATAGGGATCCAAGTGGGTCTGCTAGATCATGTTTTAAGTTGTTTAAAAGGCAACCTGAGATATTGTCTGGTCCCACTGACACCGTGTTTTTGGTCTGAGAGAGCACAGAGATGACCTGCTTTCTTGAGACTGTAGGCTAAGGAATGGTGGCAGGTATATTTTCAGGGATGACTGGAGGGAATGGAGGTTGAAGTCTGATCCAGATTTGTCGGCTAGTAGGTTGGCAATTTCCTCCATTGAATATGAGTGGTGTCAACAACTCCCAGCTCTGTGCATAGCTGGGCATTCCCCTTAAGATTTCAGACTTAGTTAAAAAAAAAAGTCTTGTGATTTTCTTTAGCCAGGGAGGCTATTTTTGCTTCATAACTTGCTCTGGAGGACTGGACAAGTTCTCTAACTTGTTTGTTTAGACTACCTAGGGATTTCTTCATCTGCAGGGCCAGTTCCCACTTATTTTCCAACATTCGTTTTTTTCTTTTGTTGTATAACCTGTTTATTTCAGGGGCCCACCAGAGTGGCTTGTTTTTCTGGCAAGAGATGGTTTTAATCCGGTCCAGTACAGCCAATTCTATACAAATACTTTAATGGTTATACAAGGCACTGGTGCACACCTCTGCATAGCAGTTCCTGTTTTCTGGGTTTGAGGGAGCTTTGAAATGTCTTATACCATCACCTAGTAACAGGTATTTTGTATTGGAAAAATTCTTAAGTATTTTGAGCTTCATGGGATATCCAACCTTATAATCATTTCAAAAGAGACTGATTTGTGGTCTGATCTTACCAAAGAGGACATCACACGGGGGTGAGGGGTGGGATATGCTCCCCCATGTTAGTCAGTACTATGTATAGGCCTGCATATTTATGGTCGTGTATATTCCCCAGTCAATGGAAGGATAGTTAAAATCACTCATGAGTAAGGAGTTGGGCTGCATAGTAAGACTTCAGTAAGTCAAAGTACATGGTATGCATTTTCTGGTTTATGGTGAGGGACCTATAACTAGCTATGATGTGGTGGAGGATTTTGTCTATGGTTAATTGGACATGGATTAGCTTGAGAGACTCATACTGTTTGACCAGTCTCGAGGTGCACTTATTCTTTATGAAGATGAATGCACCTCCTCCTTTGGTTCTTTCCTGTTCAGTTTGTGATTTGAATGTATGGAAGGTGTTGTAGCCCTGGACCGCTAGGGTGCCTTATATGGCTTTGAATCATGTCGAAGTGACTGCACAGAAATCACCATCTTACAAGGTGAAAACTGCTTCCAGAGAGTGCAGATTCTTGTTTAGACTCTTAGCACTGAGCAGTCTTGAGTTTATTTACAAAAGATTTTGTTAAGTTGGGAGGTTAGTTATTCTGACACTGCCTAAAAAAGGCATATGGGATGGCTAATGCCTTTGCCAGTATCTGAAAGTCTAGAGGAGACAGGTGCAGACCACCTCTGGCAAGGCAGTGTGGTCTGCTGACCATGTCCTCCCAGGCTGACAGATACTGGATCCCCTTGGACAGGCACCAGACTTTAAGCCAATTGTTAAAGTCAATCATTTTTTGTTTGTATTGTGGCATCATTCTTGATAAGGGTAAAATGCTGCTCAAGGCTAGGCTCATGCCTGCTTGTGAGACATAATCTGAGAGCACAGTCGTATCTCTCTTCATACAGTCCAAGGAGGTATACCTCAGGTCATTCACACATACATGGACTATGACATAGTCATACCGGCACCTGTGGCTGAGTGACTTGACTGCTTGTGTGACCTGATGAATCCTGGCACCTGACAGGCAGCTAACTTTGATCTTCTCCTTATCCAGCCTGGTAAGGAGGACATCTGTGTGTCTCACTATGGAGTCACCTATGACTAGTACATTGGATTTTGTGGTGTATATTATTATGTGTTGTGGTGGTTGTTTGCTTTGTTGTGTGTACATGTGGTTTCTGAAGACAGCATTTGGGAGGCCTCTAGGCTTTTGGCAAGTTACTAGTGAGTACCTCTGCATATATGGATTTATGTGTCAAGTGATGTGTATGTTCTGACAACCTGATTAGCATCTGATTTGTCTGTATGTGAGAGTCTAGCCTACAATTTCACAGTTTAACTACATCTTTCACATACAGTATTAGTTTGTTTCATGAGTAAGTGGTTGACAGTATAAAGCAGACAATTGCGACATTGCCTCAGGATGCCTGTGTCCATCAGGATGGCCAGAGAGATGATGGAAAACTGCCTATCCATGATAACAGGTTCATATTGTGTGTTTTATTAGGGAAAAATGGATTAATTAGACTGGACTACACTGGTATCCCAGAGACTATGAATGGGAACTACACTTTGAGTTGTCTAAGGTTAATAAAGAAAGTAATGCTGCTCAGCACACAACTGAGTTGCTCCAAAAGCAGCTGGAGACTGTGAATGGTTTCACTGATAACTAAGGTAAAAACATATCTTCAAGGTCTCTGTATCTATACAGGGCACTGCCAACTGCTGTTGCATGGACAGTAGCTTAAATATAAGAAGGAATAAGCAAATATCAAGCTACCTAACAATCAGGAATGCACACATTGAGCCTTCCTCCATCTATCCCTAACACAGACAGGTGTAGATCTGCACACACCTGCCACGAGAGTGCTGAAAAATGGCCTCTTAATGTAAGCTGGCTGGTATACAGCTCAAGTGTAAGAAACCATGCAATATAGATAAAGCAGCCTTGAATCTAGCAGATACAATGTAGCTATAACCTTAAAGTAACAGTGCAGATTTTAGGTTAAAAAAGTTGGGAAATGCAGTGAAAAATCAGCAATAACACAGTAGTTAAATAAAACACATGCAGCGATGTGCAAATAATATTTATTTTCAGGTTTTCAGCAGTTAATGGCTTTGGAAATCAGCAGAATTACTCAGTCACTCTGGTGCAGTCGCCAAACAAAGAGGAGCTTTCCACCAAATGAAAAGCAGCTATCCACAGCCAAAGCACCAAGGGGAAGGGATAACACACATTTCCTCCTCCTTTCCAAAACCACTTCTGGATGGTGTCAGGATGGCTGCCTTATAGAAACTTGCCTTCATTTAATATTATTTTTATGTTGGTTTTTTGTGCTCTAAGTACTGCACATCAGCCTCCTTTTTTATATATTGTTGCAGCAGAATGATTTTTTTTTTCTATCCTCGTCACCTCCAAAGGACCCCATCCTAGTAAAACAGTACCTACGACCAATCAAACCATTTTTAGTCAGCAATCCCAGAGTAAGACAACAATGCTATGGTCCATTCATTCCTGCTAGGAAGCCCACTGGCCCATCCATTCCCCCAGCAGTGAGCATCAGGTGGCACACACTTAATTTAGCTAACTGGTTCATCAGAATGGCCTACACCTTAAGCTGCCTGCAGGCTTGCCTTAGATGCTTGGTCAGGGAAGGAGTTGTGCAGACTCCCATACACAACTCCTATGTCCAAACTCAGTAGGAAAGTCCATGACTAACAGCTTGAGCCAACATTCAAACTACATACTAGTGATATTTACTCTCAACACTGGTTGTCACCAATCCCATGGGCCTAGCAGCCTCCTTCCTCCTGAGGATAAGAGAGCTGGTGTTGGCTGCTCAAGCTAAATCCACCCTCTCTCTGCCTCATGTCTCAGGAGATTTATTAGCTTTGTGTTAGACTTCTGATGTCACTGTTGCCTTCTCAGCATTCTTCAGCTTGTTACATTGTTACTCTCCTTTCCACAATTTGCTACACAGCTTTTTTTGTTTTTTTTGCATGTGCCACGTGTGACTCATGGCTGGGTGCCTGTCATAAAGTACAGTTTTGTACCTACCATAAATGTAGATGTTCGAGTGTTCACCCTGCTGCAGTCATCACACTTGGGTTATCCTGCCGTCAGGCGGTCCCGCAGTCAGCCAGAGTTCCAAAGTCTTGGTCCGGCGTCGGTTGCTGTCGCTTCCTCCCTGATGTCAGTGTGCCAGGGGTATATAAGAGGCATCCAGTGCCATTTTCATCAGTTTTTCTTGCCCCAGATGTCAGGTGCCCCCAATAGGTAGGCAATACATATTGCTATATAAAAATATACATGTAAAAATAAAACAATACTTTCAGTCACAAGCAAATACACCACAGAGGTAGTATAGCATAGAAAGGTATGGATAAGTCCAGCTAGTTCAGAGGGGATGGAGGGAGGGTAACCTGGACTGCAGCAGGGTGAGCACTCGAACATCTACATTTAACTGTACTATGTTCATCGTGTTACCGTGCTGCAGTCATCACACTTGGGTAGAATCCCAAAGCTAAGGATGGGTGGTGGAGTTAAACAGGGTTAGAAGAAGCTAGTAGGCCCTGCAAAACTGCAGTGGCAAAGCCATATCTAGTCTTAGAATATAGAGGTAAGTGATAGTGTTTGGTGAAGGTGTGCACTGAACTCCAAGTTGCAGCTTCCAGAATATCCTTGGTTGGCACCCCCCTGAGAAAGGCTGCTGATGTAGCTGTAGCACTGGTGGAGTGGGGCCTAATGCTAGCAGGTACCAGTTTCCCATGATGCGTGTAGCAGAAATGCATGCAATGTCCTATCCATTTTGAAATGGTCTGTTTTGAGATAGCTTTTCCTTGTGATCCTGCAGCATAGGCTACAAAGAGCTGGTCAGAGTTTCTGAAAGCCTTAGTTTTATCCAAGTAGTAATGTAGTTGTCTGTGAATGTCCAAAGAGTGCAGGAGTCTTTCTCCTTTGTTCTGGGGATTTGGAAAAAAGGTGGGGAAATGAATGGTTTGGTTTAGGGCCACATTGGATACCACCTTTGGCATAAAGGAAGGGTTAGTTCGTAGAGAGACTCTGTCTTGATGAAAAATGAGGAAAGGCTCCACTGCCATTAGTGCCTGTAGCTCTGAGACTCTTCTAGCTGAAGTTATTGCTAGCAACAGGGCAGTTTTCCATGAAAGAAACTTTAAATCAGCTGAGAAAGCTGGTTCAAAGGGCGGCAGTGTAAGTTTTTCCAGAACAAAGTTGAGATCCCAACTAGGTGTTGGTGCTCTCCTGGGCGGTCTTATGTTCTTAGCCCCTCTGAGGTACTGTCTTAGGAGTGGATGTGAAAATAAAGGAGGATCCGTGTTGTAATGAGCTGAAATTGCTGAGGCGTGGATCTTAATAGATGAAAAGGAAAGTCCTTTGTGCAACATCTCAGTTAAATATTGTAGAATCTGAGGAATGTTTGGATCAAGGGGATTTTGGCCTTTAGCCTGGTTCCAGGCGCAAAATCTTTTCCATTTGTCTGAATTGGTTTTCCTGGTGCTGGGCCTCCCGGCCTACAGAATGACATCCATAACAGCTTTGGATAGAGGTGTTGGTTGATTGTTTAGGTAATTTGCCATGCAGCCAGGTTTAAAGTCTTGAGCTGGCTGTGTAGAATTTGATTGTCTCGCTGGGTGAGCAGGTGAGGAATTTGTGGTAAAATCCATGGTGGGTCGTGGGCCATGTTCTTTAGAATTGGATACCAGTGCTGGCATGGCCAGTCTGGTGCAATGAGTTGTCATTTGTGGCCTCTCTAATCTGACTTTCAGCAGCACCTTTGCTAGAAGAGGCAGTGGAGGAAAGGCATAGACTGTTAATGTTTTCCAACTGAATGACAGGGAGTCCACTTTCCAAGCTTGTAGGTGGAATGTCCTTGTACAAAATTTTTGAAGTTGGTAGTTTTGGGGGTTGGCAAACAGATCTATGTCTGGGCGTCCCCATTTTTGAGTTATCATTGCAAATACTTGTGGATCCAGTTTCCATTCGTGGGGATCCATGATGTTTCTGCTTAGGTCGTCTGCCAATGTGTTTTTCTTTCCTGGCAGGAATTGCGCTTGTAGTTGAACTTGGTACGACAGTGCTGTGTTCCACAAGGTCATTGCTTGCCTGCATAGAGGGTAGGAATGTGTGCCCCCTTGCTTGTTGATGTACCACATTACTGTGGTATTGTCTGTCTTTACTATTAGTTGTCCTGGGTGTAAGAGCTCCTTGAAAGCTGTTAGGGCGTTCTGTACTGCTAACATTTCCTTTTGATTGATATGCAGATGCCTTTGATCTGTAGTCCATTTGCCCTGAATGCACTGTCCTGCCATGTGTGCTCCCCAGGCATAGTCCGATGCATCTGTTGTCATAGTTTGCCTGGCTGTGGGTAATGTGAAAGGCTGACCCTTGTTGAAGTGACATGCCTGTGCCCACCATAGAAATTCCTGTTGGAGGCAGGGAATGAGTGGTATCATTGTTTCCAAGCTGTGGCTGTGCTGAGTCCATACGCTTTTCAGGTACCATTGTAATTTTCTCATATGCAGTTTTGCAAATGGTATTAATAGTATACAAGATGCCATGAATCCCAAGGCCTGCAGAATTTTTCTTGCAGGGAGTTGGGTCTTTGTTGCCATTATTTTGAAGTATTGAATCAGCTGTTGTTGCTTGTCTGGCGTGAGGTAAGCCATCTGGGCCGTTGTATTCAAGCTGGCACCCAGGAATATTATGTTTTGTGAGGGCACTAGTTTTGGTTTCTTTTCGTTTACTGTGTACCCTAGGCAACTTAGAAGGTGTTTGACAAATGCCAGATGTTTTAAAAGAATGTCCTTGCTTTCTGCTTGAATAAGGCAGTCATCCAGGTATGGGTATATTTGAATTCCTCTTTGTCTGCAGTATGCAATTACTGGTGCCAGGCATTTTGTGAAGACCCTGGGCACAGTAGATAAGCCAAAGGGCAGTGCAGAGAATTGATAATGGGTTGAACCTGCAATGAAGCGGAGGTATCTTCTGCAATTTTGTCTGATAGGGACATGCAGGTATGCCTCCTTGAGATCCAACATTACAAGCCAAGCCTTCTTGCCCAGCATGGGAAGAAGCTGCTGTAGTGTTAGCATTTTGAATTTTGGTACTTGCAGATAGGTGTTCAGAAATGAAAGATCCAGAATGGGTCTCCATGCTTTGTCCTTTCTAGGGACTAGAAAGAGTCTTGAGTAAAATCCTTGTCCTTGCTCCTGTGTAGGTACCTGTTGAATGGCTCTCATATCCATGAGAGCTGTAATTTGTTTTTGTGCCTCTGCTCATTGATTTGGTGGCAGGTTTGGCATTCCTTTTATCCTTAGCAAGATATGAAAGTGGAATCTGTATCTTTGTGAGACAATGTTTAGGACCCATTTGTCTTTTGTGATGATGTGCCAGTTGTCTGCAAAAAGTGCTAATTTTCCTCACAAGGGAGCTGCCAAGAGAGATTTGCTTGGTAGTTGGAGTGTTGAGTCGTTGTGTTTGTCTTCTGCTAGCTTGGGGCCTGTCTTCACCTCCTTTCTGGGTTGCGGCACCCCATTGGCGAGGTTTGTAAGGGCCTTGTGACTGACCTCTGGCCCATGGGCGTCTGTATTTGCCCCTCTGTGGCCTGTCAGAAGCTGGAAAGGACCAGTTTTTTGTTGGCCAATTTCTGCTGAAACGAGGGGGTTGCACCTGTAAAAAATCCTTCACCGTCTGCATAGACTTTGCCTTATCCCCCATTTTCTTTAAAACCTCTTCTGCTTTGACACCAAATAAGACATCCTGCTGTAAAGGTGCATCCAATAATTTTGCTTTAACATGATCAGGTAGGGTTTGTTCTTTTAACCAAGCATGTCTGCGTATGACAGATACAGTAACAGTTGCTCTACAGGAAGCTTCCAATGAATCAAATCCACATTGTAAAGTATGTTTGCCCATCTGTTCAGCTACATGCAACAGATCATGCATTTCCTTGAATTCAGCCTGTTCAGAATGTGTGCTCAGTTTTTGTTTTAATTGAGACATTAGGAATTGCTGATATTTCAGCATGTGAAACTGGCAATTTTATGCTCTCATAGCCAGAGTAGCTGAGGTGTATATCTTCTTTCCCCATCTATCTAGGGCTCTGAAATCCCTTTCAGAGGGTACAGGATTTTTAGCCATAGAAGCTTTAGCCCCTTTGGGACCCTGGGAAATTGTTTCTGGGTCAGCCAGAGGGCTTTTATAAAGGAATTTGTGTGTGTCAGGTACTCTGTAGTACCTGTCTGGTTTGGATGGAGCAGGAGGTAGGGAGTCTGGATTTAGACTAGACTCTAAGTAAACATCATCCACAATATCTAAAACTGGAGGGATAGCAAGTGGTCTGTGCTGGGGTAGTAAAAGAGACTCTTGGAGCCTCTTCTTAGAATCAGAGTAGTCCTGGCCTTCCCAGTGGAAATGTTCCCTCATGGCATGTAAAGTTTCCCCAAAGGAGTAGTCTTCAGGGGGAGATGCTGAGGGAATAGAGTTCTTCAGCATCAGAGTCTTCATAAGGGGGAAAAGTGTAATCCTGTTCCTCAGAAGAATCTGAGGAAATAGAAACCTGGTCAGAGGAAGCATAATCCTCCTCTTGTCTTGGCCTTTTATCAGGAGGGGGGTGGGAACCCCTGATTAGGCTAATCAAATCTTCAGCCATCTTAAGCATCTGTTTCTTAGGCATGGGGCCTTGAACAGGAGACTGATGCACAGTCTTTTTTGGTTTTAATGGAGTCTTTAGCTTAGCATAAGATTTAATGGTGAGTGTAGTCGGTCTGAAGACACCTTCTGAAACCGAAGGCAATTCTACTGCACTGGGATCACCTTCTGCTCCGGTGTCGGAAGGGCCTAATGAAGATGGTTGCGACTGCCTAGTACACTCCGCTTGAGAATCCGAAGCTGTCTGGGGTTCCATTTCCGCGGTCGTCAGGGGCTGCGTAGGTGCCTCACTGAAAACCGGAGAACCGGTGACAGGCCCAGCAGAGGCCTCGGAGTCTGGCTTGGTTCTAGGCTGCCTGTCCTTATCCTTGCGGTTTTTTATGCATGCCGGTCGTCGGCTGCTCCGACGGCATGATATAATTAAATTTCCTACCAAAGTAATGTCCTGCGAAGTCAAAACGGCTTCTGATAGTTTGTTTATTAAACCTAGCACAAAACCGACAACCTGTGACGTTGTGGTCTGGGCCTAGGCAAGGAATACAATAAGAATGGAAGTCCTTATGAGGTATTTGCTTCCCACAAGAAATGCAATTGTTAACTTTTTCTGACATTGAACTGAGGCAAGAAAAGGTTCCCCAACGGGGTACTTAGCTTTATTGAAGACTTCGGACTGAAATTCAATTAGAAAATCTCAGGTGTCGGCCGACCAGCACTTGTGAACTGCTTCTGCTTCGGGCACTGCGCGGCAAGAAAGACTGAAGAAAATGGCGTTGGATGCCTCTTATATACCCCTGGCGCACTAACGTCAGGCAGGAAGCGACAGCAACCGACACCAGACCAAGACTTTGGAACTCTGGCCAACTGCGGGACCGCCTGACGGCAGGATAACCCAAGTGTGATGACTGCAGTAGGGTAACACGATGAACATCACTAAATTTTGTAGCTTTTTGGAGACTCTTAGTTGTACAATTCAAAGATATAAGACTGGTTTGGAATGGGACTACTTTAGCTCTTTGGGCATCAGTTGGGTGACTCCCACTTGTCTCTCTCTAGTATAGATGACCAACAGGCGGGGTAGTTCATTTATATGCTTTATTAGAGTGAAACACATCAGGGTGGACAGCAGCATAACAAAATATAAACAAACAGATTAACAGACAGACTGTACAGATATACATGCTTACATCTCAACAGCTTACTTCAAAATGGCAGTTAGGCTCGCACGTGCTCAATATTTATACACTTGAGCAAGCCCCTAGAAAGCTTCTTAAAGCTGTACACACATATTGATCTACATCCTCCCTCTTAAATAGATTGCCCTGAATGAAATGACATTAGAATAAGACATGCAATGATATAGACATTAGAAACAAACACAATGTTGATGTCTAAGTTGCCATGTATCTGTAACATGGTCTGGAAGTAAGACCTGATCTAGTAATATAGTAATCAGAATTGGGTTTAGCAACAGGAACAGTCTTCGGTGAACAACTCACATCAGGAACTTCAGAATTAATCTCAGGAACAGGGATATCTATTGGAACGTCTTCTAGAAATGGAACGCTGGACAACTCACTCTGAGATAGTCTTTCTCACAGGCTAGGTGGTGTGGTAGAGGCTCGGACACCGGCATCAAATATTTCCAATTCCACCTAAACTCTACTCCTTCTGATTCCACAATGTACGATATCTCGGCTCTGGACAAACACTTTTCAAGACTCCAATCCGATCATAACCTTTACATGTTTGCATTCTCACCATCTCTCCTTTGTGTAATGGACTGAGCAGTTTGCTGGATTTGTCGTAATAAGACTTCTGGGATAGGCACTTGTTTAACAGATGGGCTTTCATTGATCTGTTATTCTTAGCACTTGGAACTAATAAACTACTGCTGACCGGTAATGTGGTTCTGGTTTGTCTCGACAGAAGTTTCTGGGCAGGTGAACCAATATGTTTATCATGAGGAATATTTCTGAGATTCAATAGATTCAGGAAAACATCACTATTATCTCATTTTGACTTCTCAAGTAACTGTTTCATACTTTGAACTGCATGTTCTGCCAAATCATTTGACTATGGAGACTATGCAGGACTACTCATAACATGAATAAATCCCACTCTTCAGTGAATCTTTTGAATTGCTGGCTAGTAAACTGCGTACTATTGTCAGAAATAACTTTGTGCGGACTACCATGGACTGCAAAAGGATGCTTCATCTTAGTAATGACAGTACTGGATGCTAGGTTAGGAAGTAGGTCAATCTCAAACTAATTGGAATAAGAGTATACTAACACCAAGTAATGCTGACCATTACATTCAAAAATATCAGTGGCTACTGTCGTCCAAGGTAGTTCAGGAATCTGGTTTAGTGGTTCCTTCTGTTGATGTGGCTTTGTATTATTACATACAGAACAAGAGGAAAGTACTCTCACAATGTCTTGTGACATAGAAGGCCAAAATACTAGTCCTCTCATCCTCCTTTTAGTAGAATCAGTTCCTGGGTGGCCACGATGCAAGATAGTAATATACTCTTCTTGCCAAGACTTTGGAACAATGACTTTTGGAACTTTCATGGAAATACCATTGTCAGACAAAACCTCATCTCTGTAAGGAAAATAAGGTTGCACTTCTTGAGGTAAACTTGATAGCTTTGATGGCTATCCTTGATTGATAAAGTGGTTGAGCTTCTGTAAAACAGGATCTGAAGCTGTGTGATTTCTAAGCTCATTAAGACATGTCGAAGAAATGTTTCTCACTTGCATAACTTCAAAATCAAGGTTCTCATTCTCATGCTGTTCAGTGGTGTTTCTGGGTGATCTGGATAATGTATCAGTAAGATAAAGAAGTTTGCTTTTTGTGTATACAAGATTGAAATTGTGCTTCTGTAATCTCAACATCATATGTAGCAAGCTGGCTGGAGCTGAGTGCATACATTTTCTCAAAATAGTGACTAGAGGTTGGTGGTCTGTTTTGATCTGGATAGGTCAACCATAAATATAATCATGGAACTTTGAACATGCAAACGATTGCCAAGAGTTCTTCCTCTATCTGAGCATACTGCGCTTCAGTTTGGGTTAGAGATCTGGACACATAGATAATCAGATTGACCCTCTTGAAGAATGACCAAATTTCAAAGTTCACAGGAAAGAGTAACTGGTTTGTGAACATCACAGTTTCTGAGAGCTGGTGGACTGGCAATTCTCTGTTTCAGGACATCAAATGCTCTCTGATGTTGTCCCAACCATGACCAGGATACATCTTTACATGTCAGCTCTCTAAACGGTGCTGCCAGTTGGGTCAAGTCTGGAATGAACTTGCCTAGGTAGTTAACCATGCCAAGAAAGCACTGAAGGGCTTGAACATTGTCTGAAGCGGGTATCTCAAGAACAGCTGTTTGCTTAGAAGGGTCTGGTCGTAAGCCTGAACTGGTAAACAAATGACCAACATAAGTAACTTCATGTTGCCTGAACTTGCACTTCAGAGGATTTGGCTTAAGATTCACTTGCTCTTTCTAGAACTTTCTTGAGGTTTCTGTCATGCTCAGCTTCACCATTACCTCCTACTAGAATATCATCTACTGTAATAGCACATGGTTACCCAGAAAAAAAATTGCTCCACTGCATGTTGAGTGATTTCACTGGTAGAATTTATCCCAAATGGTATTTTCAAAAATCTGTACCTGCCAAACGGAGTACTGAACGTAGTGAGCAATAAGGATTTATTGTCAAGCAAAATTTGCCAAAATGAACTATTTGCATCTAAAACTGAAAGACAGTGTCATTTGGCATCAGATCTGCAACTTCTATGAATGTATGCATTGGATGATGAGGTCTTTTCAGTGCTTTGTTCAAATCTCGTGATCAATACATATTCTGATATCATATGAGCTTTTCTTATGAGCTACCACCATGGAGGATACCCATTCAGTATGTTCATCACCTGGATAAATTACACCTTGCTGCACTATTTTATCTAGCTTGGCTTTGACTCTGTTCTGCATAGCTACTGAAACTTTCCAGGCTGGCCTGACAACTGGGCTAACATATGGGTCTAACTTCATGGACTACACAACTGGAAGCTTGCCTAGTTTGTCTTCAAAAAGATCAGCATAGGTAGAAAAAATATACTGGGCAAAATTAGAGCAGTGGTCTTTCAAACTAACATGATGGACTTCCTTATTAAATAAAAGCAGTCCCATTTTCAAACTGTCTATGAGCCCTAATAATGACTGGACATGCCTTTGGATCACATAAAATAAGTCATAGCTTCTCCAAGCACAGTACTACTGAACCCGCAGTTTGAATCTCTTCACCACCATAAGCAACAAGCTTCGCACATTTTGCCAAATCAAGTTTTTCATCAGCACATACTCTAGCAAATGTTTCTGCAAACATAACACTGCACTTTGAACCTGTGTTAGCTTTGAGCTCTAAGGGTTTTCCATTTATCCAAACAGTGCAAAATCTTCATTTTATGCCCATAAATTTACTGCATTGACTGTTTCATGAAGCACTGACACACCATCAACATAAAAAGTAGGTTCACGGCTTTCTAACTGATTAACTTGTCTCTTTGAATGTTCCCTTTTATTGAAAGAATGTATGCCTTTTGATTTAAAAAAACATTTGAAATGATTCCACTTATTGCCATTTGTGACATTGCTGACCAAAAGCTAAACATTTTTCTCTTTTGGGCTCATGATTTGCACCACAATTATGACAGTTGACTATGAAACTGGATAGGGGACCATTCTTTGAGTTTGTTGACTCACTCTTATGCTTCACTGTGACTGTGCATGCTCTGGAACTTGCTAGAAAGCTACAGGGTTTCCCTGTGACTGTTGCAGGGCTTACAGCTGCTGCCATGTACTTTGGGCCTATTTCTTTTAGCCACATGCTGCGTACTATCAACATGGGCTTTAGAAGTTACTGGAAGCATTCATCTCTCATTTGTTGCATATATGTGTGATTTTCTTTAAGTTCATACATCTGACAAATCTCAATGGCCTTATTCAAAGTTAAATCACTGTCACGAAGCAAAATCTTTCTCACAGCATCATCTTTAATACCATACACAATTCTTTTATCAGCTCATCCCTTAAATCACCAAATCTGCATGTTTTGCTTGTTTCCCAAGTCTGTTACATATGCTACAAAAGTTTCACCAGGCTTTTGATCCCTTGTATAAAATGTGCCTTTCCACTGTAACATTCATTTGGGAGTTACACATTTCCCTAAATTTACTTTTTAAGCACTTGGGTCTTCCTTTGACTCAGCTAGTACAACTATATGACAGTTTCCCTCCTGCAAAGACAGCAGGTGCATGCCCAAATGAATGCTTCCTTTCAATGACTTCTGAACCAACTAAATTAAGCAGAATAAATGCCTTTGTACGGTCATCTTTATCAGAAAATGCAGCCTGTATGAAAATATTGTAATCTTGCTCAAACACCCTCCAGTTCTCTGCAATATTATTGTCAAACACAAGTGGAGTAGGTCTGTAAAATCCTTCAGCCATGCCAACAAATTATTGTAAAACACAATGCAATCCTGGTCCACTTGTAATCATATATGAACAAGCTGCTATGTTTTGTAATAACATTCAAATGCACAATAAACTCTTCGAAATATGGCACTTTGTAAAATATGCTTTGAAATGGCTGTATTTTGCGAAATAACTGTATACTGCACAAACATGCGAACAGTTCATACACTTCAAACAACTCGAATAGCTTTGATTAATGTGAAAAAGTAGTGCTTAGTGAAAAAAATGCAGTTGTTTCCCTTATTTTATTCGTTTTATGCGATTTGACTTTATTTCAAACATTTTCCATATTTATTTTGAATATTTCTGTTAATATTTTGTAATATCAGATATTTCTGTTACTTAGAGATTCATTTAGAGCATTCTGAATGCCTCATTTCATATTTTATGAATAAGAAATAGCTTGAGCAAGTTTTAATACCCAGAATTCGTTTCTGACCTGTTTTGTGAGTTATACGTGCAGTAGGGATAATTCAATCCTGTATATTCCTCCAATCTTAACTGAGTGTCTCTTGGTCGAGAAGTTGAAGAATCTGGATCCCATTCTGGCAACGTCCTTTTTAGACATGCCACTATTGACACCATGTCACTTGTCCCTCTGTAGTCTAGATGATGAACAGGTGGATTAGTTCGTTTATATGCTTTATTACACAGAAACATCAGGATGGATAGCATAACGAAACATAAATAAACTGAAGAACAGACAGACTATACAGGCATACATGCTTACATCTCAACAGCTTACTACAAAATGTCAGTCAGGCTCACACGTGCTCAGTATTTATACACTTGTGCAAGCCCCTAGAAAGCTTCTTACAGCTGAATACACATATTAATCTACAGTGACCTGGGATAATCTGCAGTTCTTACATCTGGATATTTAAATAGTACTTTTGTCAGTTTTATTGTATTTTACTACAGCTTTCTCAGAAACAATTTCCCAGTCTTTTCTGCTGTATTTGGGATGCTGTATCTGGGCAGTACATTGTTAATGTTGTACCAGCCTTCAAGCAATTTCTGCATTCACTTGAAGCATTTTGTTTATAAGACACCTGTAAGACTCTTGTGTACTTCTCAGTGAAATGACGATGTTTCCATTTAGCAGTACTATTACTATTTTTTTTTTTTTTTTAGTGGATAACTGTAGACAATGGATTTGGCATTCTGAGACAGATTTTTATTTTGTTTTGCAGTTTGTCTGGATCCATTTTAATGTCTTCAGCAAAGCTTTCACTGTTCGTATGGTATTTTGTTCTCCTTGAAGCTATTGTGGGCTTGCTATATTTTCAAGAAGAATGGACAATTTTTATACCTGTATATTTATTTTATTTTGCTTCATCTTGTACGATCTGAGGGATTTAATTAGATATTTTCTATATCTGTATAGTTATTTTATTCAATGAGAACTTATATTTGGTTAAAATATTCATCTGTTTCAGATGGCAAATATGCAATATAAATACACTGCTATATTTAAGTGGCAGAGGTTATGCGTATGGTTACCAACTGTCCTTATTTATGCAAAACAGTCCTTATTTGGGCAGTTGTGTCTTATGATGACAAATGTCCTGAGATTTTAGGATGAAAACTATTTCCCAAGATTCCTTTATCATGCCTGATAGTTCCCTATATTACCAACATAACCAGGTTCTCAACTCAGTTCTTCTCAGTAATAAATATCAAATAAAAGATAAGGGTATAAATAATGGCAGTAAACTACGTGAATATTGTATAAAAAGCACGAATAACCATTTACAGGAAAAAGGTACAGCTGTATGAGATAGTCACTGTCAGGACTGCAGCTACAGATTTTAAAGCTGTATAGTAAGCGTTCATTCTACTTCCCCAGTCTACAAGAAATGCCTTTTGCTCTGCATGTCACTGCTTTCTATTGCACTACTCCTTTGCATAACATGCCCCGCAACAAACACAGAGAGTGCCGAATAAACAAGGTCGATTTATGGTACTACAATACACTTACAAGCAATTATAAGAAATGTCTGACTTTGTATCTGTCAACTATGCTTACCTCTGACTAGTAAATGTTAATAGCATCACCTTTCACTGCTCAACATTTTACTTTTAATCATTAACCTTTTAAATCTTCACATATTCTCCAAAAGAGATACAGGCCAACCAGTATATTTTCTACATAGAGTTATGTTCATATTTATAAAATAATCTGTCTCTCTCTCTCTCTATATATATATATATATACATATATATATATACATAGCTATGCTCTACTAATTCTCACTTCTCATTCCAAAACTGACTTACTTGCCACTGCACTAATGGTCATTCATTCGGATACTGATAGCATACTAAAACTGACTGAATTACTGATGCTATGGTCATTTTATTCTTTTAAAAACGTACTGCTTATTTATCATGGGTTGGATTTTGAATGATCAGCAGTACAAAAAACTCCCATGTTACACAGGCAACATTGCCCAGAGTGCATTTGGAATTTGATTCAAAGACTGAACTGCTTTGCAACATGCAGCACTCAATGTGCTGCAATATGGAGGTCTCTGGCATATAGAACTGGGGTAGGAGACAGAGACCCACACTATTTATGTATTTATAGGTTCATACTAAGCTATCTGCCCTATGGCATTTATAATCCTAGCCAGAGTGTGTTTGGCTTTCGCCACCCATTTTAAATGAATTTTGCTATGCCCTTTTTCGAGGTTAGTATACTGTGCCTCTGTCTAACAGTGACACAGAAGTGATACCCGGGGTAAACCTACTATCTCCCATCCACTCATCAAGATTCCTCTTGAAGAGAGTCAATGAGGGACTCTGCCTAACCTGGACTGGGATTTTATTCCAGAGTGAAGCGTTCATTGTTGACAGGGTGGATGAGCTAGTCCATTTTCAGCCATAACCTGGGTGCAGAAGGCACAAAAGTACAAGCAAAGAATTCAGATACAATATTTCAAAAATTACAAAAGTACATAAAACTTTAGTTTTACAACTTCTTCATATGCTGAAATCTTCTGTCATCTGACAAACTATTCAAGAAGAGTGCAGAAGATCTGGACAGATGTGTACCACAATCAGGATATACGTGCCTGATACATATCTAGGCAAATTGTTATGTGCTGTTCTTTCACAGAAAAAAAAATCTCCTCTGTGGGTAATTGTTCATGGCACACCAGCAGAATAAAGTCTTTATAATACATATATGTGTTAGGTTTCCATACATGTTGCAGTACTTTTGTGAAACATAATTCAAAGATTTGTTTCGTGAAACAGTCAAGTTAAGTGAATAGTACCCTAAGCTGCTGTTTTCGTTTCTAGTTCATGTTGTGAATACTGCACCTTATCCACCTAGTGATGTCACTGTTCTTGATCCGAAGGATGGAATCCCATCAAGCTAATGGGTTCACTTATTCACAATGAAAACTTGCACAGGAAATGTCTGGCATTTAACAGTCGTATGAAATGGCTTCAATTAGGGCATTGCATTTTTGCATTTAGTACTGGATCTATCAACTAGTGACACATATCCAGAGCCCATTTCACAAACTACACAAGATTCTGACAGGCACAAAGCAAGACCTTACAAAAGAGTTCCAGATAAGCAACATGACAGATGGGCAGTATAATTTTAAAATATGATTTCTACCCTGGAAAGCAATAAAAGAACATACAGTTTCTGCATAGCTCTCATCCTCTTATTTATTTAACATTGTTTACCAGGAAAGTCCGACTGGGGCAGAGACCATTTTCAGCAGAGACCTGGGGAGAAATGCTCCAGACGACCCTCTTAGAGTAAGAAATCTGGAAAAGCCTAAATAATCGGGGTCAAACATCCAAAAACAGGGACACATTTTTAACTATTGCTATTACAAACTCTATTTAGAAAGTTGCTAGAATAACAGTGCATGTCAGCATGCATTTTCTGAATGATATTAAGTCTGAAACTTAAATATATGTCATTATTTAGTGACTTCAGTCCTTGGAGATTTGCCTAAAAACACAACTTTTATGAGGAACAGACTAAAAATATGACATGAAACTCTGGATATGAGCTCCTGAAAGGCAGAAAAAGAGGCCATAAATGCATGTCAATATAGTGTGTGACAGCACAAAAAAGCAGTAAACACACCCATGATATATGCACTCCAGCAAACACAGAAAGTACTGAACAAACAATGTTGATTTTTTTTATTTTTATTGTATTTTATTAATTTACTTCTCTAGTGGAGTAATCCACAGCAACCAATTTCAACCACAGCCCCAGAAGCACTGTCTGGTTAAATGACCTTCCCAAAGTCACACTATAGGCAAATTTTTGCAGAATGAGAATTTTGTCTATTATTTGGGCATGTTCCTCATAGAATTTATTGCTTTCTGACAAATTACTGAGTACTGAAGTCAATAAATAAATACATTTGAGTTTTAGACTTCACATCCTTCAGATAATATAAGCCAAAGGAAAACATGCTACTGTAGCAACTTTCTAAATTTATCAGCCCAATATTTAACATCTGTCTCTGATTTTGGGCCTTTGTCTCCTCATTATTTTTGGCTTTATCCAGATTTCTTGCAATTAGGGGTTGACAGGAATGGACTGTGGGAATCAAAAACTCTGGACTGCAGGATGAAAATTAACAGTTCATAACCTTAATCCTCTGCAGTGGCTGTCACACTTATCTAGTACTTGCTAAATATGCCCTGGGCAGGTAACATTCGCAATAGGACATTTAAAATCAAATCAAAGAAACAGAAATGGACAGCTCCAAAACAATTATGGTGATTAAAGAAAACAGCTTAGGAACATCTGTGAAGAGCTACGATGGAAGCAAAGGATGTTTAGACTTAGACATACTGTCAGTCTCTGCAACATACTGAAATCACTAAAATCAGGCTGATCTCAAAGCTGTTAAACCATTATTAGCATACAGGGAAGTCTGTACAATGGAAATAAGAGCATATAGGGTACTATAGTGGTGCAAAGAAGCTTATAGATGGAAACATGGTCATAGTTTAAAATGATACGAGATTTCACTAAAATTAAATGAGTGATAGACTATTGCAAAAATCAATACAATAAACTGGAATATGAAGCTTTTCCATGTACAAGCAGTGCGGCACAATATAATTGCTGTCATCCATGTATAGATGTGGATTTTCATCCATGTTCCACGCATTCAGACCCACTGAACAACCCACAGATGCACATAAACAACTAAAGGAAGATGTTAACTTATATGCAGCAGTCCTTAACTACAAGCAGAGGACCTGGTAGATATCTATAGAACTAAGGTACTATGTCTTGCCCTAATGAGTGGGGAGATATTCAAAGAAAATGTGTAATTTCTATGGTAACTTGTACACAAAGCTGTATGGTAGTCATCTGCATAGTCTTTGCAGTTACTCCACACATGATGCATGTTCCTGTACAGAGGTGCTTATTAATCAGACACTATCTCAAGTCTGATGTGATGCACTGCAGTAGACAGAACAAATAAAGAAAATGTTGAGTCAGAGGGATATCATAACATCACTATGTATACTGCAAACATGCACACTACATTTTAGAATAGGTCTGATATGGCATTAGCAGCTAATCCAGACTCTTGTGGGTTGTATATGGCCACTGCTTGCAAATTTCGAGTGCAGTACATGGTTAACTGCTTTGCACACATAATGGTTTCTATAACTGTAAGTGCAATACACATTCATTATACCTTTGGGTAAACTACATGATCCACATTACTACAGTCCTGCAGGCGAGGTCTTCCTTTAGGGTTTGATGTGGTTGCTGTGATCATTTACATGTGTACTGAAGCTGACAGATCTCAGATAGCATGCAATGGAAGCATGTGGTACACCACTTCTTTCTAGGCAGTCTTTTATACACAGAGCTGTGCTGGGTAATGCTACAACTGGAGGCATTATACCACCTTAGTACAACTCAGGTCAGGTTTTTCAGATGGACAGTAGCATTGACCTTCTATGTAGTACTGCTGGGAGTGCAGACTGTGCTGGTGCATGGTATGGGGCTCCCTGAATTGTGCACCAGCTCATAATTATGGAATGCTCCTTCTCTACGTCCATTACTCTGCTTGAATGGTATCTGTAGTGCACAATAACATGTTGCTGGGGTTCAGGATATTATGTAGTCATCCCTGAACTGGAAGTTTAGTATTATATGTTATGCTAACACTTCTCAGTGCATTGCCTATCTGAAGTGAGTACTGTATTTCTGAATCTCAACCTATATGTACTGTATATGTTATTGATACCTTCCTTTAACATTTTGCTTATTTTATGTGCTGGCATCATTTCTTGGCTGGGCAGCAGCTGTATGTTTCTTGGAACTGTTCATTATTCTTGTAAATAAGCAAAAGAAACAAATATCCTAAATATGAAATAAAAGATGAATGACATAATAATCTCACATGGTTAATAATAATAATAATAAAAGAAGTTATGTACTCACCATAACGTTCCATCTGTGTTGTCATTTTCATTCTTCCTCAACCTGTGGGTTCAGTTCCGATCCTCTGAACCGACTCGGCCATTACAATAGCACATGGAAACCAAAAACCTCTCAACCTCATATTTTACCCAGAATGCATCTATCACAATTACCTCAGATCAAGTTTGCTGAAAGAAAGAGACAAAAAAGGATTTTTATGAAGACTATATCTGGAACTGCAAACTACACCAAAAAGGCAACAATCCGTCAATCCTCCTTTCATCCAGAAACCAAGGGAAGGGGGGGGGTGAGGAAGAATGAAAATGAATAACACAGAATGTCATGGTGAGTATATAACTTCTTTATCTGATGTTATCGATTTTCATTCTATTCTCAACCTGTGGGATAGAGTTCCCAGCTACTTATATATCCTGGGTGAACTTAAGGAAGGATGTTCCTGATCACCACTGAGCTGAATGATGTTCTACTCCTGGAGACCAGATATAATTTGTAATGAGTTACAAAGGTATGAGGAGTAGCGTAAGTTGCTACTCCACAGATATTATCCATGGAAGTTCTACACTGGAATACAGCTGAGGTTGCTACGGCCCTAGTTGAATGGGCTCACCTTTTGTCAATTGTATGTGTGACTTAGAATAAACAAGTGAGGTACAATCAGTGAGGCATCTGGCTAACATTAGTCTATTCACAGGATTTCCCAATCTGGTATGCGAGAAGGAAACAAATAACTGGTCCGACTTCCTGCATTCTTTTGATCTGTGGAACCTCAATCATCTGTGAACATTCAGCAAATGTAAATAATATTCACCTTTGTTAGAGAAGTTGGAGAAAAACACTGGCAGGTTAATACATTGGTTATTATTGATTTCTGAAACCCCCTTAGGAAGAAATGAGGGGTTGGTCCTGAGTGAAACTTTCTTTGTGAAAAAACAGGTATGGCGATTTAGAGGATAAGGCTTGAATTTTTGAGATCCTTTTAGCAGAAGTTACTGCCACTAAGAAAATAGTTTTCCAAGACAGGAACTTGAGATTGCAATCAATAGCTGGTTCTAGGGAGGAATGAGTGATTACTTGCAATACCAAATTGAGGTTCCAAAGAGGAGAATGATCTTTGTAGGGCGGTTTTAAAAGAAGAGCACCCCTCAAAAAGGCTTTACAAAGCTTGTGAGAAGCAACAGAGGAGTCCTGAAAACCAACATGAAAGTTGGATATTGCTGCTAATTGAACTTCTGATCGTGGAAGCTGAAGCTCCTTCGTTGAAATGTAAGGCTAAAAAGTGAAGAATATCATGAATTGGAGCTAAGAAAGTATCAGTGTTATTCTGGAGTGCCCAATGCAGAAATCTCTTCCATTTACTGATGTAAAGCTTTTATGTAGATAGTTTATGAGACGACAGCAGAATGCGTCAAATGGGGAGGAGAGCATGGGTTGTCTGGTTACTAAAAGAATTGGAGAAACCAAGCTGTTAGATTGAGATTCAGAATGTCCAGATGAATTATGCCCATTGGATGGGACAAGAGATCAGGACTTAGATCCAGTATCCAAGGCTGTCACATTAGGTGAGGACAAAGGAAGGGGAACCAAATCTGTTGATGCCAGTAAGGAGCAATGAGGATAACTGTGCTCTTCAACCTGATTGCTTTCTGAAGGAACTTGGGAATCAAAGACCGCAGGGCCAATGTGAAGAACAGCATCCCTCGGTAACTCCCCCTGTGGGGTGATCAGGGCAAAATAGCTGCTGCACTTGTTTAGGTGACAGGCAAAGAGGTCACAGCAAGGGTGACCCCATTTTGGGAATATTTTTTCCGAGATTGCCTGGTTGAGGGACCACTCATAAGTTAAAAGTATGCACCTGCTCAGTTTGTCTTCTATCACACTGGACTTGCCTGGAATGTACGTTGCTATGAGAAAGTGGTTGAATGCGATCACCCACTGCCACAACTCAGAGCTTCTCCACAGAACTGATAGGATCTAATTCCTCCTTATTTGTTGATACATCAAGCTACTGACATGTTGTCCATTTGAACTGGAATTGTCCCCGAGGGGAGAGCATCTTGGAAGGCCTGCAATGCTAAAAACAATGCTCTCATCTCTAGGATGTTGATATGCAAATTGGCCTTTATTGGGGAACAAGTGTCTTGGACCGTCCTCCCCAGACAATGCCCCTCTCAGCCTAACTGGGAAGCGTCCATGGCCACTGCAGCTTTGGGCTGAGGGGGAATGAATAAATGGCCCTGTAAAATTTGATCTGAATGAATCCACCATTTAAGATCTCTTTTGCAGATACTGGTGATTACAATATGTGTTGACATTTGCTGGTAAAGGATGGACCATTGTGTTGCAAGCAGCCTTTGTAAGATTCTCATGTAAAATCTGGCCAAGGAAACAAGTGTTATAGAAATTGCCATGGATCCCAGCACCTGAAAAAGTAATCATGCTGGCACCTTGTTCCTGTTGATTATCTTCATAACTTGAAAATGGATTGTCTCCAATCTGGATGGGGGAAAGAAGGTTATTGCTGTCTTTGTGTTTAAGGAAGCACCTATGAAATCTAAAGTTTGTGTTGGTTCAAGATGAGATTTTTCATAATTTATGGTTATGCCCAGGTAACAGCATGTTTGGAGAACTTTTTCTCTTGTCTGTAACAGTTGATGTTTCATTTTAGGGGTGATGAGCCAGTCGTCCAAATATGAAAACAACCAGAATCCTTTCAGTCTCAAGTGAGCTGCTACTACTGCCGTCCACTTGATGAACACCCTGGTGACTGTGGTGAGGCCAAAGGGCATTACTCTGAATTGAAAATAACCAGCTCCCAGACAGAAGTGTAAGCATCTTCTTGACTGTCTGCTCATGTTTATGTGATAGTAAGCATCCTGAAGGTCTATCGAGCACATCCAGTTATCCTGTCCCAAAAAGGGGAGAATGGACTGAACTGTGACCATCTGCAATTTGGTTCGCTGAACTGACTTGTTTAGATTTCTGAGATCCAAAATTGGTCTCCAGTCCCCTCCCTTTTTGGCACTAAAAAGAACCTTGAATAAATTCCAAATCCTCTCTGATCTGATGGAACCTTTTGGATGACTCTTTTTTTCTAGCAGCTTTTGTATATTAGTGCTGCTTGTTCCCTATAACTGGATGGAGTGTCTGGGATGTTTTTTCAAGTGGACAGAGAAAGGGAAAAGGGAATATTATCCTCTGCACCCATGCATCTTGTGTTATATGTAGCCAATGTCTCATTGTGCAGGGACCCAATGACCCCTGGCTGCCTCCAGAGGAAGATGATCAGGCTTCCTTTTAGGAGCACTGAAAGGGTTTAGCAAAAAAGGAATCTCTGCACCCTTGGTTCTGCAGGCCACCTCTGCTGCAGGGGTGCCATCTTCCATTAGAGTTCCCCTGTCGGTCCCTGGGGTAACTACCACTACGTGTATCCTGAGAATACCCATGGGACTTCTTGAACCACATTTTTCCACTATTGCATTGATTCCTAGAAAAAGGACTTTGCGGAGTGGAAAAATGCATGCCCACAGCAGAATGGGTTTTCCTATCCCCTCTCACACCTGATCCATGTATCTCTAACTTTAGGGCCAAACAAGGAAATGCTGTTAAAGGGGACATAGACGAATGAAGACTTGAAGGGCTCCACAAAATCACACAAGAGCATCCAAGTGTGTCTCCTTATGGCAACATCTGAACCCGCTGCTCTGGTCCTTGCCTCAGCTGTATGTGAAATGAACTTCATGGAAGAGTTAGAAATGGAGGTACAGGTGGCTAACTGAGAGGTAACAGACTCTCAAACCTCTTCAGAAACAGCTCCTGGGAGGGTATCTGTTTTTAATCACATCCCTTTGTACTATGGTAAAGTGTGCCAGGTAATTCAAGGACCATAAGGCAAAGGTCGATGATGCATAAACTCACTTCCCAAATCTATCCATCGTCCAAGACTCCTTGTTTGGAGGATGGATAGAGGAAATTTCTTCAGCTAGTTCCTTTTTTTTGTGGCTGCCGCAGTAGCCATGGCATCTACAGACCCTTAGTTCAGAATGGCTTATCTTCAGAGGCACTGATAATTTTAACAGGTCTCTGGGGAATCGGCTCAATAGCAGCAGGGAGTTTCTTTGCCCACTGCAAGATCAACTCAATGAGCTCATCGGCGGGCAGAGTTATCCAGGAAGTAGATGGGTGGGTACCAAATGCCTGCAGGTAGACAGATTTCTCAGACAAAGGATTAATGGGCTTCCAACCACCTGTCTGCTTAAGGATTTCCAAAGGAGACATCATCAGGAGGTAACTTCTGGGATCCTTTGCCTTCCTTGAAATACGTATCCTCTGTGACAGATTCTTCTGGGAAATCCAAGTGTTTCCTCTTAGGGTGATCTGGGGAGGTATCAGAAGAAGAGAGGCCAGCCTGCTGGAAAGCCTGAGGCTTGTAGTACTCACTGTCCTAGTGGAGGAAGTGGTTCATATTCTGGTCGAAGAAGAGACAAGGTAGGTTGATCTGAGAGGGAAGGAACTGACTGATTGATTGAAGTAGACAAGGCTCTCTCCATAGCCTCAAAACCTGATCCACCCAGGGAAGGAAGGGACCACCTATCCAAAAGAAAGGAACTCGGTACCGTAGTCCTTCCTTGCCCCAAGAAGAGCCCCCCCCCCCCAGAGCAGAAGCCATATGTGAGTTTATCCATGCCAAAGCTGTCCCAGTGGAGGAAAGGGATGAGATTCTGTTCAAAGATGTGACAAGGTAGGTTGATCCGACAGGGAAGGAACTGACTGATTGACTGAAATAGACAAGGCTCTCTCCATAGCCTCGAAAGCTGATCAACCCAGGGAAGGAAGAGACCACGGATCCAAAAGAACTGAACTCAGTACCGTAGCCCCTCCCTACCCCAAAGAGATCACCCCAAGGCAAAAGCCAGAGCTGAGCTTATCTGTGCCGAAGCTCCAAGGTTCAGAGAAAACACTGAAAAAATACTAGTCAACTCAAGCCCCTTGGAACCGACAGGACAGATATGACTCTGAGAGATCTCCGGTTCCAAGTGAGCCAGAGAACTCAGAGCAACCACTGGGACTGAAGATAAGGATAACTAGGGACCAGATGCAGTCGGGTACCAGACAGTTCAGAACCAAAAAAGAAGAGGGAGAGTCGCAAACTAAAGTCCCTGATCCCAAGGGGTAGGGACTGAGGTGGTCCCTGTCACACCTTGCACCTAGAGGATCTTTCTCATCAACCACTCCACATTGTCTTCAGTAAGACCTGTGGAAGAACAGGTGGACATGACAGAAGGAGACGTAGGTCTTTCCAAAAAACAGAGAAGGGCGCCTGTCTGGAAAGGGGTCTACAAAAGGAGAATATTTAGTTCTGGGAATTGGAAGAAATTTCTCAGTCAGTACCTAACGACTCTTATCATGTCCCTTTGGAGTTGAAGACTGGGCCATAGTCGAAGTCTTGGGTGCAGTAGTCCAGGGTTCCAATGAATGTGTTGGAACCGAATGTTTGGGCAATTTTGCTGTCGGTTCTGAGGGAGTAGAAAAAACATTTTTGTCTTCTTTGGGCTTGGACCCAATGGGGAAGTCAGAGCTGAAGAGCTTCTCTTCTTTGCTTTTTCTGACACTTTAGAAGAAAAAGAAGAAGAAGGAAGACTAGAAATGCTCAACTTGCTTAAGGATCTTCCTTTAGATGAGGAGATTGTTCCAGATATCGCCTCTCCAAAAGAGGAGGAAAGTAGTCCTTTCAAAATCAATTTATTTTTTTCTCTCCACAAGTGCCCGATGACTAAAGCAGTGACAAATTGAACAGTCCTCCTCAAGATGGAGGGGGCCCAAACAATACACTCAAAGAGAATGTGTGTCAGAATATGGGATTTTATGACCACACTTCTCGCAGTGTTTGAAGCCCGTTGGGCCTTTTTCCTTATCTGACATTTTCACTTAAGAAGCACACACACACAAAGCATGCTCTCTCAACCAAGAGCTTAGTAGAGGAAGGTAAGAAAGAAGTAAGAAGTTGAAAGTTGTTTTTTTTTTAACGTAAAGATAGTTGGAGAAGAAAAAGAAATATCAATGATATTTAAGAGCTACACCGAGTGTAGAGGAAAGAAGAAAGGGGAAAGTTATACTAACAATAGTATCTAAGAATACTTTCAAATTAGGAAAGGAAACAGATAAGAGATATATTTTTTTTTAAGAGGAAAAGTAAAGAAATTTAGCATTAAAGAAGAAAACAACTGAAAAACACATCTGCTTGAGAGGATATGGCACAACGTCAAACTCACAAAGCAGCAAATGAGATCTGAGGTAATTGAGATAGGTGCATTGTGTGTAAGGGATGCGCTCAAGAGGGTTTTGGTTCCCATGAGCAATTGTAGCATCCAAGTCGGTTCCGAGGATCAGAACTGAACCCATAGGTTGAGGACAGAATGAAAATTGACATTAGATTAAATAAATATTTTAACAGTGTAATCAAATATTAAAGACATAAGAATAAAAAGTCATACTAAAAGAATAATTTTACTAGCAAGCTAATAATATAAAAAGCTTTCTCCTCCACAGTCCTGATATCCTTATACTGAGTGAAACCTGGCTGAAACCAAACACTTCCAATGAACAGATACTCCCGTTCAGCCAGAATACCCCTTCATCTTCCTGCTGTCACCTTTACAAATTTGCCCAGCTTAATCAATGCCCCTGCTACTTTCAGCAAAACTAGTGATACAGAAACAATCCTACACTGGATCTTAATTACTAACCCAGAAAACATTGCTGAACTTGGAATTCTGACAGACTCTCTTGGTGATTGGCATCCCACATATGCCTTCTGCATTCTCACTAAATCCACCAAGCCCAACAAATTCAGCTTTTTTAGGAATTTATCTAAATTAAAAAAAAAAAAAAAAACTTCATTAACATTTTCCATCTCTACAAAAGCAGCATATTACAATTTCTCCTCTTACACAATGTCACATGACACCAAATGATAAACATCCTAAATCCCCACTCAGAAATAAAAGAGTTGAACCTAATCCAGCCCTTTGGCTAGCACTCACAATCAAACTAATGAGATGCAGAGGTAAAACAAAGAGAGCCTGGTGACCCAGCAAAACTCTGAAAAATCAATCTTATCATCATCTATAAGCCTAGCCAAGCATCCCAACTGTATCCCACCAGTTTATATGCGTTAGAAGCTATTTTAAGGGGCATATGTAAGCTAGACCAAGATTTACTGGCAGCCTCTGACCATTAGAAACATAGGTGCTAGACCGGGGTGTATTTCCTATTTCCCATCCACTAGTCCAGGTTTTCCTTGAATAAGATTAGAGAAGAAATCTGCTTCACATGGATAGAAAGCTTGTTCCAGAGAAGAGGAATTATCTGAGACAGATTCCTGTCCCTCCAATGTGTCCTATTTATGTCATAGGCAAAGTTTAAATCTAGATTTAGTAATTCTGATGCTACTCATTTTTTTGATATGTAAAAAGTCCATCAGAGTGGGATCCAAGTATGCCTAGTATGCCAGGCATGAAGGGAAGTTAGGATAATGGTTAAGGTGTTTACCTTACACAATGTGCATGGTTTGATTCTCACATGGGGTAATTGGCTAAGCTTAAAACAGCCCACAAGGGCAGTTAGCCTAGTACTAATCTATGAACCTATAGATTGCCTTTCAACAGTTTGTACAAAACATAGTATAGAGATAAAGCTTTAAGGCAATATTCATAGGACATACTGTTTACTCCATGTATTCTTTTTGCGAGAAACTTCTGTGGACATTCCAAATACTCCAATAACAAATACCTCCTAGCTTTAAGTAAATCAAAAAACTCTGTGGGTAACTCACTTTACTCGTAATGTGTTACAAATCTATAGAACTCCATTCCACCACAGCTAAACTTAAGGGAAATGACAAATACTTTAAAGCCTACTACACCCCTGGCTCTGCTCTTGCTCTTCACATGGTTAACACCTAACTATAGCAACTTATTAAACTACTGTACCTCTGACAAAACCATTCAACACCCTTCCTAACTCATCACATATGGAGCCTATCATGATGAAGAGCTTAGTACAATTTCACTTTTCTCTCCTACTGTAAACAATCAATACTTTTCTATTGTTTTTTTTCCTCTCCTCTCTTGAAAATACTTACATTTTCTCTCTTATTCTTACCTCCACTTTGTAACTACAAAATTAAATGCAAATGTAAATTAATTCTTTTTCCATTTACTTCACTTTTTTCTTTCTGGATATAGCATGTTTCTGCACCGCTAACGACCATGTTTACTTGCACTCTACAATAATCGAAGACACAATACTATTCACAATGTAAAATAATGTAATAAAAATGTCTATGCATTGTGAACACTTGTAACTTATGAATGTAAATGTGGAGCATTTCTTTCCAGGCCTCTTCTGAAAAAGGGCATTTCTATCCCAGTCAAGCTTTCTCTGTAAAAAAGACAAGTAAATAACTAACTATATAAATACAGAATTTTGTTGTATGTGCCTGGGCAGTTACATACTGAAGGGACACTGTACTGCTCAATGGGCTTGATGATGGTTGAATACAGTGGAACGATGACTTCCTTGGAACTAGATCCCATATCCTTACTTAAAAGTGGATTAACACACAATGATTTCCTTAATACCTTAGACACATGTTGGTAGAAAGCTAGTTTACTACCTACGTACATACTCAAATCCCCAACTTCTGGATCTGCTCTTAAGAGTGTGTTATCAATGAGGTAATTTCCTAAGGTGGTTGACTTTCCAAAGGATAATATTATGCATTTCTTGGTACTGAGTTTTAAGCAGAGGCTTTGGCACCAGTCATATGTCTGTGTTAGTCCTTCCTGTAGGATGTTAGTGTCTTGTGGGGATTCTACGACTGTTCCTAGTTTGCAAACATCTGGAAACTTGGTCAGCCAGAGGCTCCTGACATTGGCCTTGACTTCCAAGAAGCAGATGCCAGGAAGAAAAGGACTCAACATACAGCCCTGAGGGATTCTGCTAGTAACCAGCTTCTTTCTGGAAGTGGCCTCCCCTATCCTTACTTCCTGGGTAATATCTGAGAGCCAGCTGGCTATTCAGAGAATAACACAGGGGTTTATGCCTATATCAGTTAGTTTGTTTATAATGCCTGAATGCAGTACTGTATCAAATGCCTTAGCCAGGTAAACTTAGGCAGTATGCACCGTATTGCCCTCATCCATTGCCTTGGTGACCTTGCCAAAGAAGTCCACCAAGCTGAGAAGGCATGATCTGCCCTTGAAGAAAACAAACTGGGTTGGATCCTGTCTTTAAAGTTTTCTATGACTTTATTAATCATTTCCATGATAATTCTTTCACTGACTTTGCATATGAGACTTATTGGTCTGTAGTTTCCTGTGTCTACCAATGGCTCACCCTTGTGCAGCGGAATGACCATTGTAGTTCTACATTTCTGTGGCACAAAGCCTGTCTGGATGCTATGGCTAAACAGTGACTCCAGTGGTCCCGAGGCATACTGGGATATTATCAAGGCCCACTGATGCAGTGTTTTTGGCCTTAAAGAGACAGCATCTAGGACCTGCTTACTAGTGATACTTTTTTTAGGGGGGTTGTTTAATGGTGTTTCCTGGGGAGCCAATAGGAGAGGGAAATAAAACTGCAGAAGAAGTTAGCAGCCACTAGATTTGCTATATCTTCCAGATGTGTAGGTGGCTCCATTTACAATCAGTTCTGCACACTACCGAGTGCTGCCTTTGATGTTTCAGACATAGCTAAAGAAAGCCTCAAGGTTGCCCTTTGCCTGGAGGCTTGCTTTACCTCAAATGTTTTTTTGCAGACTTAATATGCCTTCTTAGCTTGTATGTTCAGACTGAGAAGACTGTTTTTATCATACAGGGCCTAGCACTTATTTTGGGTATGACATTTTTTCTTTGGTTGCACATCCTGCTTAGGTTTGGATTCTATCAGGATGGTTTGCTATTTTAGTTCATTCTGAGCTTATTTCTGGTAGGCACAGTTGTCTCTAAGCATTTACTGACAAGACTGTACAGCATTTCTGTGAAGAGCTTCACACAGGCAACTGTGTTCTCATACTTCTTGTGGGGGGGGGGGGGGTTGACAGATTATTATGTACTAGTTGGATGTTTACCTTAGATTAGTCCCTAAAATGTATGAGGTTAGCTGGGGTCACAGAACTGATTTTTATTATGAAGGAGACAGCTCTGTAGTCTGACCATACAAAGAGGACACTTCATGGGGGGAAGGGGTGGTACAGCATTCTCTCATATTTGTGAGTACCAGGTTAAGTATGTTTCCACCCCTAGTGGGCATATGGACTATCTGGTCTAATGTGTTTCTGTTTACAGAGTCCAGGAATCTCTGGGCCTGTAAGTTTGGGGTCATGTATGTATCCCAGTTTACAGTGAGGTAGTTGAAGTTGCCCATGAACACAATATTGGGTTGAATGGTGAGGGCCTCCAGTAAGTCCAAGTATGATTTATGGGTTTCTTAGGTCATACAGGGTGACCTACAGTTTGCAAGGATATGATATGGAACTTAATCTTAACAAAAAAAAAACATAGATTATCAGTCAATAGGACCTACTTACATCAATTCAAAAACATTCTTCTCAACCATCACTCAGCTTCTGAAATCTGAGAAACCCACCCAGCCCAATCCCCTAGTTAGTGAAACTAATTTTGACATAGCCAATATCTTTAGTAACCATTTCTTCAATGTAGCCACAACACTAATTAAGCATAATTCCAAATCAGCCACACCAAACAAATTTCCATCTGCCGGTTAGGGGTCGCCACAGTGAAACTCCAGTCCTCTAATGATTGGCAGTAGATTTTTACGTGCCGAGTTGCCAGCTCTGACGCACAACCTTCAACAAAGGTATGCCCATTCACGCATGTCTCCACACAGAAGACACTCTAGCTGAGAATCGAACAGGACGTCTTACTGGATCCTTAAAGATGCAGCTACTCTTGACTACTAACCTACCTTTTAAAGAACAAACTTTTTTTTCCACAACCTCACATGGATTTTGCCTTTCCAATTCCTCTTCCATCTTTTCATCATACTACTCACAAATGCAAACGTGACTATATCAGTGCATTGCCAGTCTTCTTCTTCTTTCGACTGCTCCTGTTAGGGGTCGCCACAGCAGATCAACTGTTTCCATTTCTTCGTGGCCTCTGCATCTTGCTCTGACACACCAACCACTTGCATGTCCTCTCTCACACCATCCATAAACCTTATCTTAGGCCTCCCTCTTTTCCTGTTACCTGGCAGCTTCATTCTTAGCATCTTTTTCCCAATATACTCTGCATCCCTCCTCAGCACATGTCCAAACCAATGTAATCTTGCCTCTCTGGCTTTGTCTCCAAACCTTCCAACCAGGGCTGACCTTCTAATATACTTATTCCTAATCCTTTCCATCCTCGTCACACCCAGTGCAAATCTTAACATCTTCAACTCTGCCACGTCAAGCTCTGACTCCTGCCTTTTTGTCAATGCCACTGTCTCCACCCCATATAACATAGCTGGTCTCACTACCCTCTTGTAGACCTTCCCTTTCCTCTTATTGGTACTCATCTGTCATAAATCACTCCTGACACTCTTCTCCACCCACTCCATCCTGCCTGTACTCTCTTCCACACTCACCATTACTCTGAACTGTTAATCCCAAGTATTTAAACTCATCCACCTTCGCCACCTCTACTCCCTGCATCCTCACCATTCCTCTATCCTCCCTCTCATTCACACACATATATTCTGTCTTAGTCCTGCTGACTTTCATTCCTCTTCTCTCTAGAGCATATCTCCACCTCTCCAGGGTCTCCTCCACCTGTTCCCTACTCTCACTACAGATCACAATGTCATCTGCAAACATCATAGTCCACGGGGATTCCTGTCTGATCTCGTCTGTCAGCCTGTCCATCACCATTGCAAATAAGAAAGGGCTCAGAGCTGATCCTTGATGTAATCCCACCTCCACCTTAAACGCATCCTTCACTCCCACCGCAGACTTCACCGCTGTCACACTACCCTCATACATATCCTGTACCACCCTTACATACTTCTCTGACACTCACGACTTCCTCATACAATACCACAACTCCTTTCTAGGCACCCTGTCATATGCTTTCTCTAAATCCACACAGACACAATGCAACTCCTGACCTTCTCTGTACTTCTCCATCAACACTCTCAGAGCAAACATCACATCTGTAGTGCTCTTTCCTGGCATGAAACCATACTGCTGATCACTAATCATCACCTCCCTTCTTAACCTAGCTTCCACTACTCTTTCCCATAACTTCATGCTGTGACTGATCAATTTAATCCTTATGTAGTTACTACAGCTCTGCACATCACCCTTATTCTTAAAAATCGGTACCAAACCACTTTTTTTCCATTCCTCAGACATCCTCTCACTTTCCAAGATTTCATTAAACAATCTAGTTAAAAACTCCATTGCCATTTCACCTAAACACCTCCATGCTTCCACAGGTATGTCATCTGGACCAACAGCCTTTCCGTTCTTCATCATCTTCATAGCTATCCTTACTTCCTCCTTGCTAATCCACTGCACTTCATGATTCACTATCCACACATCATCCTACCTTCTCTCCCTCTCATTCTCTTCATTCATCATCCCCTCAAAGTACTCTTTCCATCTGCTCACCACACTCTCCTCGCTTGTGAGTACATTTCCCTCATTATCTTTTATCACCCTTACCTGCTGCACATCTTTACTAGCTCGGTCCCTCTGTCTAGCCAATCGGTACAGGTTCTTTTCTCCCTCCTTAGTGTCCAACCTTTTATACAACTCTTCATACGCCTTATCCTTAGCCTTCACCACCTCTCTCTTTGCCATGCACCTCATCTCCTTATACTCTTGTCTACTTTCTTCATCTCTCTGACACTCCCACTTCTTCTTCGCCAACCTCTTTCTCTGTATACTCTCCTGTACTTCTTCATTCCACCACCAGGTCTCCTTGTCCTCCTTCCTCTTTCCAGATGTCACACCAAGCACCTTTCTAGCCATCTCTTCCTTGACGTATAAAAACAATTCTGATACAGTTTCTAATTCTAAACTACTCTGCCAACTCTTATTCCTGGTCTCTCTCCCTCAGCCCTAGAATGGATCAACACATCCTTCACTGAAGTGTAAAATGGCAACAATCCTTAATGCCCAACAGGTAGTTAAGAAAACAAACCAAAATCCTAGACTGCTATACAGGGCGTGATCCTAATAGACATTGTGCCCTCACAAATGCACAGCAACTGACTACCTGCATTCCACATTCTCATATCTTCACATATTTGCATTCATCCCACCTTGCAAAACTTGAGCAGTGCTAAAGTAGAACAGCTAAGTACATTGCCAGTGTAAACAACTGAATCCACCATTATACTGCCATAAAACAACTCAAAAAGCTTGAACACTAAAATTACCTCAAGTACTGTCAACCCAAAACAGCACATAAAAAATACACATCCTAGACAAGTGTTCATCCCTTAAGCATTGCCTTCAGTGGTATACTCCCACTAAAAACTTCGCTCCTTCATCAAATTCTGACCACTATTAGTCCTCCCACAATTCCTTTGGTGTCTCCCTTTACTCTGTGTTACTAAAATGTGGAACTCCTTATCCACCTCCATTCGACAAATCAGCAAACTCAACCTATTAAAGTCCTCACTAAAATCATATTTCAAGAATACCTATCTCTGTCAGTGCACCTCCCCCCATAAATAAATCTCCTGTATCTCTGACAGCCACCACTCCATCTAAATTTTCTTTCCCTTGGGAGCCATAAAGGAACTTGACTTTTAAATACAATGATTATAAACTTAGCTAATCAACAATTAGTCCCTCTAAATGCACTACATTCTTACTCATTCTCCCTTAGCCTCATCTGAATACATCCTCTTTTACAAACTTCATCCCTCAAAAACAAAATATCTGTTTCTAAAAGGTAATATGCTCTACTGCAATATGATATGCTACTGAATGCTTCCAGAATGATAAATGCTCTACTTCTATTTGCATCAAGCATACTGTGAAAATAGGTGAAGGCTGATAGCCTCGCTAGATAGAATTTTGTCTAGATAGAATTTTGTGGATAATTCTGCGTTTTGTAAATATTAATGTAAGCCACAGGCTTGTTCTCTTAAATGTGAAAAAACTGTATTGAATGTTGAACTGAAAAAAATGTAACAACAGTGCACTCTGCTGTAAGAAAGCTGATAAGTCAAGCATTTCATGCCTATCTTTGATCTCAGGGCTTGGAGCCGAGATGTCTGGATGAAGGAATTCTGGCTACTGTTTTGAGATCAGAGTTAATTGCTAGAATTTGCATGTATACTTTCTTTTATTGCTCTGGCTTCCTGACCATCTGCAAGATCAAAAGGGCTATTGACCTCGGAGTTTCTGTTAGCCTGAGAACCAGAAAGAAATTATGTAATCTGGAATGAATCAGTGGTACTGTGTTATCAATTTAAGGAGAGAGAATCAGACAGCATTTAGCATTTGTCTTGAGAACATCCAACTCACCAACCCTCTGCCTGTGTTCTACATGTAAGTTTATTTTAGAACTGTTTTCTCTTAGATATAGCTAGGAACTAGGAAGATTAGATTAGTCTTTTTTTCTGTATTGATGTCAGAACTTTTCTACTGTATTATTTTAAGTATTTCTCTGTGATCTCTGAACTCTTGACTAGCATTGTGTAGAAAGAAGTATTGTCTTGTGTTTTTATTATTTATTATTAAATATTTTTAAACCTTTCAACTGTGGCTGTTTTGTGTAGAGATAATTTAAGCTCTAAGAGTACACTACATGTATATAGTGATACTGGCTGAGCCACTCCAATAAGCCTTGACTGTTCAGTTGCACCTACCATTTCGATAATAATATTGCACAGTATAACTGGACACCCTTTCATAAGGGCTTTTGAGTACCTGATAAATATTAGTGGGTGGTGGCAAGTGGTACTACCTTATAGACTGGGTAGAAGGGGCACAGCTGTAGAACCTGTGCCAGCCTTCCCCAGGAGTGTCTGTGTGGTTGTATATAACTTTTATCTCAAAGTGTGTGTGTCAGCTACCTGGGCAGGGACATGAAGAACTGGTTGGGCAGAGAGGGTGCTGGAGGTTTTAGAATGCCCACTAGGCTGAGATCTGGACCTTATAGCTGTGCCAGTGGGGAGTCTTATTGAGGACCCCGAAAGAAAGGGAGAAACCAGCCCCAGACTGACTGTGATCTCTGTGTGCTCTTAAGGGAAATTGTACTTTACTGTGTGTGTATTTATTATCCTTTCCCTATATGGATGCCCCTCACTGGTGTTAGTGGTTAGGATTGAGGCTCCTTGATTGCTGGGCCAGTGCACAGGTGTCACATAGTAATTGTTTGGCAGTGATGGGGTATCCACACCACATATTAATTCATTGGCAAATACTAACTGGCTTGTAGTGGTGTGGGTAGTGTGAATTCCTGTAGCTTGTGTACAGTGATCACTGAAGATGTTTTGTGCTGTAAATCAACCATGCAGTGAATAATCAGAGTTTAGATCACAATTGTTTTATTTCTTTTGTTAGCTTAGTTAGTCAGGGAGAGCAGGCAAGCATGTCAAAAGAGGAGTACAGAAAGCTGACAAGGATCCTGCTGGCTGAGATATGCCAGGCTAGGGGACTGGTGCACGGAAATCTGACAAAGGCACACATGATTTCAGCTTTGGTCAAAGCTGCATCAGAAAACAGCATCCAGGAGGATGATCAGACTGACAGCGGTGATGTACCACACTCAGAGAATGGACAGCTTAACCTTTCTGCAGAGGACATAACAATCCATCTGGAGCTAAAGAGACTTGAGTTGGAGGCCAGGTGTTTGAAAATAGAAGCAGCTGAGAGACTGAGGTGTCTAAAGAGTGAGGACAATGAGAAACTGTGACTTTTGCAGGCTGAGGAGAATGAGAAACTGATACACCTGTAAGCTGAGAAAAATTTAAGGCAGAGGCAGCATGAAAAGGAGATGCTGACTCTTCACCAGAGTCATCGAGGTAATGGGGAAGGGAGTAACTGGACCCCAGTTTACAGACAGGGATAATTTTGATAGTTTCATTCATATGTTTGAGAGGGTATATAAAGAGTATGATGTCGACCAAAGCCTCTGGGTATAGTTGCTGATACACTTACTCCATGGTAAAGCTGTAACTGTGTTGTCTAGAATTTCTGATCAGGAATGTTTTGATTATACTACTGTTAAGAACTGCTTCCTAGAACTTTTTAAGCTAACACCTGAAAAGTATAGGAAAAAGTTTTATGAGCATGGACGCAAGCCAGATGAAAGTGTGTGTGTGAATATATTGCTGAACGGAGCACTTATTTTCATAGGTGGGTGAGTGGATGTCAGGTCATGACTTTTGAAGGGCTGGGAGACCTTTTGTTGAGGAAACAAGCCCTTAGCACTTTGCCTGAGGACATGAGGATCTGGTTAGCTGATAGACACTGTGCTACTTCAGATGAGTTGGGGAAGAAGGGAGACCTATAACTAGCAAGCAGGGCATCCCTGCACAGGAAAGGGACCCCCAGTACTGCTCATGGGTCTAAAGGAACCCTTGGTGGGCAGCACAGACTGCCCCAACAGAATCTGCCAGTAGCAGGGAAAGCCACCAGTCCAGGTACACGTCCAGGAACTAGGGTTAAATGTTTTGAATGCAGTCAGTGGGGCCATGTGGCATACAGATGTCCATGGAGGCAAGGTGGGGAACAAAAGGTGAGGGAGCCAGTAAGTGGGAAAGACAAAATGCCAATAGCAGGTTGTCTTGAGACAACAAGGGTACCGAACTACCATTCTGCAGATGTCCTGATAGGGAAGGATTTGGATGAGGCAGTACCATGTGCTTATGCAATTACACGCAGTCAGGCTAGGAGACAAGCATGTGGGTCTGGCAGCCTGGGGGAGACACAAACAGACTGCAAACTTGCAACCAGGACTGGTGAGATGGTTACATCAGGAAGGGAGCTACTCTGTAGCAGTGAGACAGAATGTGAGCCACAGCTGCTTGTGGATACTGATGTTCCCTTGGTCAGAGTGACTGCAAAGGTAGAGGTGAGCAGTAATACCCAGGCTGACAGTTAGGCACAACTGTCAGAGGATCCCAGACTTCCTGTGGAAGGGGAGCTGGGAAGGGTTACAAAGAGAGATTTCAGACAGGCTCAGCTCTCTGATCCTACAATGCAAGGCCTGAGGCAGGTAGCTAGTGATGCACCTGATTCTCAAAGGAAGTGGATGCTGTATACTGGGACAAGGGGTTACTGTATAGAGAATGGACCCCAGAGGGAGGGCTAGAAGGTGAGAGAATACAACACTTGGTATTGCCTAAAGCTTACCATCTGGTGCTTCTAGCCATAGCCCATGATATTCCCTTCGCAAATCATACGGGCATAAAATGTACAAAAGAGACATATTATGCAGAACTTCTATTGGCCTGGAATTTCCACAGATGTAACAAGGTACTGCAGGACACATGAGCAGTGCCAAAAGGTAGGCAAGGCAGGAATCAAGGTGAGAGCTTCTTTGATGCCCTTGCCTGTGATTGAGGAGCCATTTCAGAGGGTAGCTATGGATATTGTGGGGCCTCTGAGTGCCCCAAGTTCCATGGGGAAAAAGTATATCATAGTGGTAGTAAATTATGCTACAAGATACCCTGAGGCAGTGGCTTTGTCCTCCATTGAGACAGAAAAGGTGGGAAATGCTTTGTTAGAGATTTTCAGCAGGGTAGGCTTCCCAAAAGAAATACTGACTGACAGAGGTGCCAATTCCATGTCAGACCTGTTGTACTGACTGTGGAAGTACTGTGGGGTGAAGCACCTAAAGACCACTCCCTATCATCCCCAGACAAATGGTCTTCTTGAGAGGTTAAACTCTACACTTAAGTCCATGCTACAGGCATTTGCAGACCAGTTTAAGAAGGAATGGGACAAATATTTGCCCCATCTGTTGTTTGCTTACAGAGAGCTTCCCCAGGAATCCACAGAGTTTTCACCCTTTGAGTTGCTGTATGGGCATAGGGTGAGGGGACCTCTAGATTTAATTCAAGATGAGTGGGAAGGTGAGTGTGAATCTTACAAGGAGTCTGTTGTGGCATATGTCCTAAGCCTCAGGACAAGGCTCAGGGAACTCATGGGCTTGGCCCAGGAGAACCTGGCAGAAGCTCAACAACAGAAAAAGGTATGGTATGACAGGAATGCTCGAGCTAGAGAGTATGCTGTAGGGCAGCAGGTAATGGTTCTCATTCCTGTCAGACACAACAAGTTGCAATCAGCTTGGGAGGGACCCTACAAGGTAGCAAGAAATGTAAGTGATGTTAACTAAATGGGAGAACTGCTGGGCAGGAGGAAGGAGCACAAATTATACCATGTTAACACGATGAAACCTTAACATGACAGGGAGGCTGAGCATTTGCAGTGGACTGCAGAAGGAGTCTGAGGGAGATCTGGTGACTGATCTCCTCAGTGAGGCTTGGACTGACACCTCAATAGAAGTGGTAGCAATGTCCCAGCAGCTATCTCCTACCCAGGTTTGAGAAATCTGAGCAGTGTTACAGGTGTTTGGGGACATGTTCACTGGGAAACCAGGGTGCACTCACTTGGTGCAGCATCAGGTGGATACAGGACCCCAAAGGCCCATTAGGCAGGCCCCTTATAGGGTGCCTGAGAGAGTCAAACAGACTCTGAGGGAGGAGATGCAGGAAATATTGGAACTGGGGTAATTTAAGAGTCCAACACACCCTAGGCCCCTACAGTGGTGCTGGTGCCAAAGAAGGATGGCAGCACCAGGTTCTGTGTAGACTACATGAAATTAAATAGTCTCACAGAGTCAGATGCTTACCCCATGCCTAGGACAGATGAGGCCCTAGAGCAGCTGGGAGGGGCTAAGTATCTTACAACCAGTGATCTTAGCAAGGGTTACTGGCAGGTACCCTTGACTCCCAGTGCTAGAGAGAGGTCAGCCTTTGTGACTCCTTTTGGCTTGTATGAGTTCACAAAAATGTCCATTGGGATGAAAAATGTCCCAGTGACTTTCCAGAGGCTGGTAGATCATATCCTAGCAGGAGGGTTTGCCCTTGCATACCTAGAAGATATTGCCATCTACAGCCATTCCTGGCAAGAGCACCTTCAACATGTCAGGGAGGTGCTGGGCAGACTACAGAAGGCAGGGTTGACCAATAAGCCCAGCAAATGTCAGGTGGGTATGGCAGAGGTCTCCTACCTGGGACACAGAGTGGGGAGTGGTAAGATCAGGCCAGAACCTGCCAAAGTGGAAGCCATTCAGGCATGGCCTGCACCTGTTACCAAAAAGCAGGTGAGAGCATTCTTAGGGACAGCAGGGTACTACAGAAAGTTCGTCCCCAGTTATAGTACCATAGCTATTCCCCTCACAGACCTGATAAGAAAGAACAGGCCAGATAAGGTAGTGTGGACCACAGTGTGTGAGCAGGCATTCCAGCAGCTTAAAGAAGCTTTGGGAAGTCCCCCTGTATTAGTCAGTCCAGATTACAGCAAAACTTTGTTGTGCAGGTGGATGCTTCGAACTATGGGGTGGGGGCTGTACTTAACCAGATTTCTTCAGAGGGAGAAAAGCACTCAGTGGTTTATCTCAGTCATAGGTTCCAACACAGGGAGGAATGTTATGCAGCTGTAGAAAAGGAATGTCTAGCCATAGTGTGGGCACTGCAGAAACTTCAGCCTTATCTGGATGGAAGAAAATTCACTGTAGTGACAAATCACAATCCCCTAACATGGTTAAATACAGCCAGCCAGCAAAATGCCAAGTGGCTAAGATGGAGCCTAGTGTTGCAAGCATATGATATGCCAGTGCAGCACCACAGTGGGATTAGCAGTGCCAATGCAGATGGGCTTTCAAAACAGGGAATGGGGTAAGGTATACTCAGATAGACCTAACCCTCTCAAGCAACATTTCTCAAGGGTCACTTGAAAAACTAGCTTGAGTTCTCCAGGGGGAGATGTGTTAAAAATAGGTGAAGGCTGCCAGCCTAGCTATATAGAATTTTGTAGATAATTCTATCATTTGTAAATATCAATGTAAGCCACAGGCTTGTTCTCTTAAATGTGAAAAGACTGTATTGGATGTTGAACTGAAAAAATGTAACAACAGTGCACTCTGCTGTAAGAAAGCTGATAGGTCAAGCATTTTGTGACCATCTTTGATCTCAGGGCTCAGAGCCGAGATGTCTGGATGAAGGAATTCTGGCTATTGTTTTGAGACCAGAGTTAATTGCTAGAATTTGCATGTATAATTTCTTTTATTGCTTTGGTTTCCTAACCAGCTTCAAGATCAAAAGAGCTATTAACCTCTGAGTTTCTGTTAGCCTGGGAACCAGAAAGAAATGATGTAATCTGAAATGAATCAATGGTATTGTATTATCAATTTAAGGAGAGAGAATCAGACAGCATTTAGCATTTGTCTTGAGAACATCCAACTCCCCAGGTCTCTGCCTGTGTTCTATATGTAAGTTTATTTTAGAACTGTGTTTTCTCTTAGCTATAGCTAGGAAATAGGAAGATTAGATTAGTCTTTTTCTGTATTGATGTCAGACCTTTTCTACTGTATTATTTTAAGTATTTCTCTGTGATCTCTGATCTCTTGACTAGCACTGTGTAGTAAGAAGTATTGTCTTGTGTTTTTATTATTTATTATTAAATATTTTTAAACCTTTCAACTGTGGCTGTTTTGTGTAGAGATAATTTAAGCTCTAAGTACATTGCATGTATATAGTGATACTGGCCAAGCCACTCCAATAAGCCTTGACTGTGCAGTTGCACTTACCATTTGGATAATAATATTGCACAGTATAATTGGACACCCTTTCATAATGGCCTTTTAGTAGCTGATAAATATTAGTGGGTGGTGGCAAGTGGTACTACCATATAGTCTGGGTAAAAGGGGCAAAGCTGGAGAACCTGTGCCAGCCTTCCCCAGGAGTGTCTGTGTGGTTGTATATAAGTCTTATCTCAAAGTGTGTGTGTGTCAGCTACTTGGGCAGGGACACGAAGCAATGGTTGGACAGAGAGGGTGCTGGAGGTTTTAGAATGCCCACTAAGCTGAGATCTGGATCCTATAGCTGTGCCAGTGGGGAGTCTTATTGGGGACCTGGAGAGAAAGGGAGAAACCAGCCCCAGACTGACTGTGATCTCTGTGTGTTCTTAAGGGAAAATTGTACTTTACTGTGTGTATTTAATATCTTTTCCCTATATGGATGCCCCTCACTGGTGTTAGTGGTGAGGAATGAGGCTCCTTGATTGCTGGGCCAGTGCACGGGCATCACATATACATTGTGTTATATTGTGATACATGTCCCCTAGAACTACTACTGTAATATCACACACTATTCTGCAATATTCTATTATGTTCCTTATCTAATGAATGAGCATAATACAGTATTCTAATATGTATATGTAATCCTATATGTATAAGTGTTCAACTGTATAATATATATTTGTTCAACTGTACATTGACTGTTACTTTATTTGGCTCCATTCCCCTGCTTCTCTGCTGGCCTGGTTAACAACCCAGTTGGATTCTTCCTGGTAAACAAATGGAAATAAAGAAATATTACTGTAGAAACATATACGTTTTTGCTGGCTTATCTGTACTTATGTTTCATTATGTGTCTGTAAATTGGATAATTAATGCCTTTCAGTTGGTTAAATTGTTGTCTATGCACCTGCCGACCATTCTGCCTTCTCCTACTAGACTCAAGCCAAGACATTACCCAGTTCTGGGATTCACCAATCCACTAGGACAAGAGCTATGTGGAAGTGCTGTCAGTAAGGCAGCAATAATGACTGCATTCTCACTGGCATCCTGGGTATGAGGACATTTTTGATTTAACAGCCCAACTTTTCCCCCTGAGCAGATGGATGTGTGACCCACATCATCGGGAGTACTGTAACTTCCCTTGTATAAGTGCAGCTCCTGTATACTTGCTGAATGGAAGCTACTACTCATCAGTGGCTTAATGCACCATACACACGTCCCCATTTCTCACACTTGCTTCTTTCAACCATGGGACAGAGCCGTAGCATTGCAGTAAATCAGCCAACCCAAATCCATGCCCCTCACCCCCAGTTCTCAACAGATGAGTTAAAATGTTTAAAAAAAAATTGCCATTGGATTACTGTAGAAAGCTAATTGGCTTCCTATAGTAAATGTGCCAGTTATGCCCCACCAAATCCATGACCCTTGCCAGCTCTCAAGAGAAGATTAAAAAAATGTATTTGGCTTACTGTCTTACTGTACATCTGGTTATAGACAGTATTGTAGCCAGTCAAAAGCCACTACTTCTTCAAGTAATGAGCAAAAATAAATAAATAAATCACTGAACTCAACTGTTTTTCTGTGCCAGCATTTCAATACAAAACAAAACTACAGAGCTCTTGGCTGTGCCATCTAACACTCTGCATCTGGAACAATTGCCCTCCCTTCACCCCACTTTGTTATGCCAAGGGACTGCTATAGCATGCGGCTGGCTCTGCCTCCAGTCATAAAGGATCAGCACACCCATCTTCCCTGCCAGTGCCATCAGGTGTCAGAGTGACTTGGGCCACAGTCACTGCACTGTCCCTCTATGCTACCAGAGTAGCCATTGGCCTAAAAACTTAATCTGTACAATACAGATTACACGATGTATGGTTGTCTCCACCTCGGCTCACCATAACAGTCAATGAAGGAACTGTCTTGATCTTCACAATCTCTGTTTGGAGTAATACACCCTACTCTTTAGATGTCTGCTGTCTCAACTTGTTCCATGAGCAGTAACAAGATACAGTCTAAGGGCAGTGACTGACTGCAGACATCATGTATGCAAGCCCCATCCAGCCCTCTGAGGTGAAGTGCCAGGGAGGGAAGCTCATCTAAATTACTAATTAGTGAGAGAACTGTCACATGCATCTACATAAGAGGGTTCTACCAATTTCAAAAGTTATGAAAGGTTAGTCTCTACCATCACTAAAGCTAGACTGCTACAGAATAAGATAGTACCAAATGTTAATAATATGTCTAGTCTCAATGAACGAGTTCAAACACAGTGCGCGCATACACACACACACACACACACACACACACACACACACACACACACACACACACACAAACACATAGTGAAAAAATTGTACAACCATCACACTCTTCCAGCCACTGAGATGTCTTCTTTGGAAAAAGCTAATCCACAACAGGTAAGGACACCGGAAGGCTATAAATTTATAAGTCATTTATACCATTCATCTAACACATACATAATGTTTTCCAGCAAGCAGGACCTCTTCCTAGCAGAAGGCTAATCCTCAACACTGAAATGATAGCTAAATACAGGTTTAAAGAGGGTATGACCATCCACTAAACTCTCTTCCCAGCCTGGCACAACTAACCACATAAAAGATTTGGAGACTGAAGTGAAAAATAGGGAGGTAGGGGGACTCCAGTGTGAAGACAAGAACAGTTCAATAATCTCTACCACCCTGAGTCTCTCACACAACTGTACTAAAATGTTTCATATTCTCTGCATTCACTGTGGTTGGGTACATGCAGAAGCTGGTTGGATGCCCAAACAATCCCTGAACAACTTCTATTGCAAAATGACCTTTGTCATTAGCTAGCAAATCTAAATTCCATTGTGATGTAAATGTTATCAGAAGGCTTGTGGTTATTCTGACACCAAACCATGCTAAATGGCACAGATGAACCTGTACTTCATTATATGATTTTCAAGCTGTAGTAATACAGTTTTTGAGGAATGCAAAGAGGAGAAGAAAAATGGATATGGAGCTATAATTTGAAAAGGAAGTGCTTCCTATCTTTTTGTGTGTATAACAACTTTTCTGCTACATGGGAACTATTTGAAGGACAAAAACAGACTAAGTAAGAGCATACAGTGAAAGTAAAAGTGGCTGACATCAGCAGCATCAGGTGACTCATTATATTAAACCAGGTATAGAGATGAGACTTTGCAGAGTGGTCAGCAGAGTGGTGCCCATCTCTAAGAACAGCACTTAACTGTGGACTGACACCAAGTGGATAATTATTTGTGCTAAGGACATAAGACATAGGGAGGTGACATTAAACACTTCCTCCAGGTCTTCTGGATTACGAGGTAAGTTAAAAGCCCATAAAATGAAGTTAGTAAAACATTTTGTCTTTTACTCACATCAGAAGATATGAAGATATTGGTGGACCAATAATCAATTATTTATCTGCATATATTTACAGAGTGCCCTTCAAGACGAATAATGTTTTAGGATGCCTAATGGAACACATATTCTAGGTTTGCTGTACATAACTCTATCCGACAACTTTTCAGCAGTTCAGATCCATGTCAAATCATCAAATACCACCTCAGTAAAAACCACACTGACTATATAGAGATAAAATATTAAAAATCAGTATCTTGAAAAAACTTTTCAAGAAAAATGCACAAAATGAAAATGACAAATAACAGCAACACAATCTGGGTGACAGTCAGCACTCACATCCTTCACAAGGGCACAGTATCCCACATACCTCCTAAACTTACATCTAATCCCAATCATAATCTTACACTTAAACATAACCATAACCTAAACCTAAACCTAATCTCAGTGTCAAAATTAATCTAATCCCAAACTGAATGGTAGAAATAAGTCAAAGAATTGTCAAGTGTTACATAAATGCATCTGAACAACTGGTCTTTTATTAAGACATTAGACTGAACTACACTTACCGTCTCAAAAAACTTCAGCTTTACTCTATAGCATATCGCCTACTCCGAGGAGATCTCTGCCTAACATCTAAAGCTATGTTAAATCCAGAGCTGTTGGACATGCTACACCTAAAGAAATCCCAATCCTTCCGAGCTACATGCTCTAGGGAACCTAAACCTTGTCACCACAATAAACAGGACGTGCAGGACGGATAGATACCTGCCCCAGAGACTTCCTATACTCTGGAACAAGCTACCCATCTATGTCAAGCAAAGTTCCTCATTAGCACTCTTCAAGAAAAATCTTGATGAGTGGATGGGAAATAGGAAATACACCCCAGGGATCACTTCTGTGGCTCTGCTCGACAGGGGCACAGGAAATTAACTTTCTTGGGTGGTGTAAGCCAGGGAAGCTTGTTGGCTAGGCTTACTCAGACCCTTGGGCTGATACCCTAGTACCTATCTATGATGCAATGAAATGGCATCTGATAATGACATCCCTAATCAACTGTCTAAATACTCAGCAGATCTAGCCAATGTCAAAAGGTGCTTCAGAAAAGTATTAGTTTAAGGGTGTGTACCCTTATGCAACCAGCTTATTGTACGTTTTTTATTTTTTTATATTTTTTCCATCTAACAGATTTGCTTGTTTTTCAGTTGAATTGTACAGATTATAGGTCACATTAAAGGTGGGGAAAGTTTTGAAATGATTTTTTGTGGTCTCATTTTTTTATATCACAAAAACCTGACATTTTAACAGAGTTGTGTACACTTTTTATATCCACTGTAGATAGATAGATATATAGATAGATAGATAGATAGATAGACACACAGATAGATAGATACATAGATAGATAGATAGATAGATAGATAGATAATGATCTCACACCATTAGACAACACAATGAAAGTGATTTCAGATGATTCAGGGATTGCTTCCAAGCTTCATCCACTGGCCAATAAGGCTTCAATCCTTGTTTGGAAGATTTGTCCTCTGATTTGAAGATGTAGCCTTGGATTTATATCCTGTTGTTATCTGACCAGTGAAGTGGTAGAAGCAAAAATGTGAACTGTGACTTGGGTTCAGAAGGCCAAAGTCCAAGTGGTGTTTGCATATCTAGTGGTATCTGTTTCATGCAGGGCACACTTATTCATTAATTTGTTCGCTGGATGATACTACTGGATTTTTTTACTCTTCTGCAGAGCATGATGTATAGGAGACAGTCACAAAATAAAGGTAATACACTCAACAAAGACTATTTTCATAAACAGTATTTAATAAAGATATGTTAAGGAAGACCACAAGGTATGTAGCATGTAATGCAATGGGTAGAAACAACCAGTAAAACATAAGCTATATTCAAGATACGCAATAAGTCTGGTATAAACCATGGTTACATAATAATTAGCACACACTACAGGAGATCACTGCTGAGAAGCAAGTGATGCAACAGTTCAGTATGCAGAAGACAGCAGTGACAGCAGCTAGATATACAGAATTAAAAAAATAAACTCACTCTTGCTCTTAAATCCTTGATCATTCAATAGTGAGGGTGGCCCTTTCTTCTGCTAATCCTGTGCATTTTGAGAACCTTCTTCTCAATGCACTACAACACATAAAAAATGGCATTTGGACTGACCAGACTACATATCCATATATGGTATGCACAATCTGTCTCTGGCTTGGCAAATCTGTGCATATTTAAAAATATGGATTTAGACATGATAGTGTAGGATACCAAATGTAATACAATGGTGCTTGCACCATGCTAACCCAGTGGCAACATGCAAGACAAGATGTATTCAACAAGCCAAGTTCTCTGACATTGCACTTAAATGATGGAAAGCTACATAAGGGATTGAGATGAAGAACACACTTGGCAATAGCAAGCTTGGTAATGCGATGAAGCAGCACAGAAAATAACATAAATAAGTCTACAAAGTCTCATCTCTATACCTGGTTTAATATAATTTTAAGCTTAATATGCTGACTGTGAAAGTATCTAAGGTATTTCACAATGGGAAATATTAACAGAAATGCAGAAAATAGTGGAAACCCACAGCAGGCTTCCAGTATTCAGACCAGTTACCGCTGCACATAAAACAACATCATTTTTCTTTAACTGTTATACTGCAAAATGTCAACTTAAAAACTTCAAGTTGGGAACTGGAAAATTAAAACTCATCTAAGGACTTCTTTTGCAGAGTTGTAAGCTCTCTTGAACCCCACCCCCAAAAAATGCTGGGTACTTTTTACCTCCCCAACATCTTGTTCACAGCTGCATGCATGAATATTAGGATAAACAGAAAAAAAAATCAGGTAAGCGTGAAACTCAGCTCACAGAAATGTGATCCTGCATTACAGCCAACATATATATATATATATATATATATATATATATATACGTAAAATTAATTTGGAACATATTAATACCATGACCTTGATGCAAACAGTATTCCTCCAGGATGTCTGATTCTGAGGAGTTGCAGATCTTCTGTTATTTGACTGGCTTAGAACAATACTTAGAAGCAAGCCATTTTGCAGAGGAATGTCTGACTTTTATGGGTGACTCATTGTTATACTCACTGAGAAATGCACCATAATACACACACACACACACACACACACACACACACACACACACACACACACACACACACACACACACACACACACACACACACACACACACACACACACAGTCTAAAGGTTTTTCAAAAATAGAACAAAGGTGTGTTTTTTTCTGTATGGTCAAGTATAAATTACTTATTTATAGATTACATTTCAGTTATTATAGTTGTCTTTAACTCATCAGCACCTATATGAAGAATCTGGAGCATTTGTACTTGTCAGTAGCTGTTAAAGGGATTTTCATCTTGCTTATACTTGGCTTCCTGATCCAACTGACTCCAGCAATAAGTCTAACAGAACTTGTTAAAGGTTTGGATGCATGACTAGGCTTAAAAAGGCCCTTGTGGTTGTTAGCCTAGTAAACACCTATGAACCTATAAGAGTGGGCTTTAAGAAAATAAAACTATGACAAGATGGTTTGTCAGGTGTGCATTGCACTGATGAAATTAGGTAGTGTTCGTCACTTATTGTGATTATCTAATACTTTCTTTCGTTGAGCTAGAAGGGCATCAGATTAAATGTTTTTCTGGCAAACTGAATAATGCTTTGCAACTGTCCATGCAGCATGTACTGTAACAGAGAAATTGTCAGTGTATGTTAATCATTATGACAATAAGCAGTATTCCCATACTTTCAGAATGGAAACACCAAATGACTTGAAATGTATTGCACATTAACTAGAAAGGATTAGATGATACCATATAAAACTGCTGAATTTTGCATTGGTACAATTTGACAGAAATGACTGCTTACATTGTTAATTACACAAATTAAATTAATTTTCGTATTTGTCTAAATATCTCAGAAACAAACTCCTACACAGTAAATGCTTATAATATAACAAAAGCTCAGTTTTAACATGGAAGAAAAATGTGCTACTTATACTATGTCCTACTTGGATGTTTACCAGGCCACAGAAAGATTTTGTGCAAATTACAAAAATATATACTTTTGTGTTTTACCATTTTGTAGGTGGATCTGTGCTAAACAACAATGCCATTTCCAAACCTTTGTAGTATTTACTGCTCATGCGGTATTAACAGTTGGTGGAAAGTGTCTTTATAACATAATTTTGTTAGAAAAGTTTACAACTCTTGGATTGTATGCAGATGGCAAATAATCTAACTTTACATTACATATGATGAGTAGCTCAAGATTCTAGCATTACTTGACAAAAAATTCACAACCAGACTACATCTTGTCTATATAATACACATTACATTCATTTTAACAAGTACTGGAGATAATAAGGACTCCACTAACTGTGACCCATCTGCAAGCATTAGGAATAGGTTCATAGGTTGGTACTAGGCTATCGGCCCTAGGGCCTATGCAAGCCTAGCCATAACAATTCCCTGGCTATTTCTTCCCACACTATTTACTTCCCTGGACCCCTGAATTTCAACAAAGTGGTAAAAATTCCAGTTCTCATAGTTGGCTATACTATATCATTAGTAAGCTCTTCTTAGTATAAATGAACCGGTGCCACCTAGGATCAAAGTAGTACACATTTATGGAATTCACCTGTGCAGAATTACAGGAGTTTAACTCCTTCATGCCATCTTTTGCTAAACTTCATTTCCCACTGATCAAATATGTGACACTGCTCAACAATGATGGTTAAATGCTTCTGTACTGTGCCACTTCCTAACACTAACCCTAAAAAGAAGTTATGTCTTACCATAACGTTCCATCTGTTGTTGATCTTCGTTCATTCATTACTGATGGGAGTAATGAATGAACGAAGATTAACAACATCAGATCTAGTGTTTGCTTTTATTTTCAAGACAGAATCATCAAATATTGTAGTTTAAATTCAAAGTACTTTCATACTACTAGCTTTAACAATGTTTTCCTTCTGTAAATATGCCCACTTGTGTAGTGAACAATGCAAAAAAAAAAAAAACACAAGACAACAGAAGCTTCTCAAAGTAATGCCCAGTGCTTAATTTGATGTGATGCTGATCACTAAATACAGATCAGGAACTTACAATAAAGAAAAAGTATAATTTACAGTTTGTTTTACCTCCAGTTTTCATTTGATCTCCCTTATTTATTAAAACCCCTTTGTTGAATTATCACTTGTGACAAAGGCAAGATGTTTATATAAAAGTAATCAAACTATATTAAGTTCACATTTGCAAACGTTATGGGATATATAACAAAATATGTCATATATAAGCAACATTACATAAATTAAATTCCTGCCCTCTCTTAAATCTCTTTCCTCCTCTAAAATATTTTTCCATGTATTGTTCCCATAATTCGATTTTTTATATGTAATTTACTCTTGCCCTTTTCTAAACATCCTACATTCTGTTATTTTATCTCTATTACAATATTCACTACTTCAAACGTACTTGGTTAGATTTCGTGAACTCCCTTAATTTTAAGGCCAACAAAGTATTTTGTGTTATACTACCTTAACGTTGATGGACATGGTTATAAACTTTTGGCCAATACCTCTCAACCTCTTAGAGCAAGAAATCTGGATATAGCCATACATAAAAGTGGGACAAAGGCCCTAAAATAGGGGCACTTTTTAAATATTGCTCTTACAAACTTAGAAAATTGATAGAATAACAGGTTTTGCATTAATGTGAATTTTCTGAAGGGTATACAATCTGAAACTCAAATGTCTGTCATTATTTGCCAACTTCGGTATTTAATGGTTTACCACTAATTTGCGAAAAGTTTATGATAAACGAAGCAAAAATATGAGGCCAAAATCTGGACGTTCTGCAAAAATCTGTACAGTCAAGAAGTATGACTTTTGCTGTTGCTCTCCTGGTCTCTTCTATGCATCTCCATGATCAAGGGTATTGCAAAGTGTTTTAAGCACCAAAATGACCTTTGGCCCAGCTTACTTCATGTAGATTAGCCACTGACAAGGAGAACAAAGGTTCATATTGTGAAGCAATTTCCAGAAAATGTAGCAAGTTTATCTTCGGTTCAAAATGTTTACTTTACAAGCAGCAAACCAAGCAGATGTAGCTGTCTCGCTAATGAAAGTAAGATGGCATTTCTAGATGAATGAAATGCACATAAAACCAAGGAAAACTCTCCTGTCTCAGACTTTCACTGGAACATATACTGCTGCTTTGTGCTATCACAAAATCTCAGCTGTTAACTCAAGCACCAACAAGTTGGGGGATTTCCTTTACCACAACCCTTAATGAACTAGGAAACTAGTTGGCAACCTGATAATTAGCTATAATTAAGAACAACTGACATGCCTACCTTGGGAAAGTGCATCATAAGCCCTACTGTTTTAACAGACATATTATGACACTATTTTCAATGCTTCTGATTATGTATGCATGCACTAAGTTCAAATGGGGACTTAAAACAGACTTGTTAACTAATTCTGCTTTTCTTGACTAGGCAGGATGGCCAATTTACTATAATAAAGTAATACTGAAAAACTAAATTTTTGTTATAAACAAGAGTATATGTTTTTTTTTTTCATATATTCATTCTCCTCCTAGATATCTAGACTTAGAAAAAAAAACATTTTCTGTTTTACAGCCTCTTCTTCAGTAACATGGTAAGGTACATGTAAGTCAAGTTTGCCAGTCATAGTATTAGTAGGGAATGTCAGTTGGCCTAATAGCAGCACAGGATTTGCATTGCCTGAAACCTGGGTTTACTAGCCAGCTTGTGTATTTGTTGGAATTTAGTGGTCAAAAGAATTCACTCATTTCCTCTAGAAGGGTGGGGATAAAACGCTGAAGCTGAATATATAATGGTAGCCTTCCGTGTGCACCATGAGCTGTTAATTAATCAGAATTGTGGTTATAATTCAGCTTCCATTTGAACAGTTCTGGAAGCCTTGCTGTCCAAGAAGTAACAAAAGTTCACATTTTCCCAGTAGCATCTTGTTCACAAACAAATTAAGGGTAAATAACCCAGGGGAACATACAAATGATTATCTTTCTTCATTAAAAACGTAACAGTATTAAAAACTGCAAGTATTTTTATTGCTTGTTTATAATACCAAATCTGTACCGAAAATGTAATTTCCAAAATATTTTTAAAATGAATGCACATAGTCAACTAACATAATAAATAATTAAATGTTCTTACTGTATATACCATTTTTTCAACTTTATACCTGAAAATGGCAGGGCACAATGCGTAAAAGTATTGTGATGTCAGCCCAAACAGGTGCTGTAAGTTCTGAGTTACCATGGTGCTCACTATAAACATTTAACAAACATAGTTACCACTGATGAATTTATACTTCAACTGTCCAAATTAAAAACTTTTCTACCAATCCCCATGTGAATGCAGTCCTAAAGTGCATTTAGCAATCTGGGAAACTGAACACAACTTCTGCATTACATTTGATTATACTGAAACTTTCCTGATATGAGGTGGACAAAGTTCTGATCAAAAAGCAGACCTCATTGAAAAATGAGACTGGCTGACAGTATCAGTGTTGCTGAGTACCTTTGGGAGCTGCTGTAATTTTGCAAGAGAATGTGGAAAAGCAGTCAAAAGAATACTGTTGCATTAGGCTACCCCTGACTTGCACTTTCTATGCCCCCTGGATCTGTAATTACTTAATCTGATTTTATTTTTTTACATGGTAACTGACTTGATAGCCTGGTACACATACTATACAAACACATGCTTTTGTCAGGTGTGTTAACACAGGATGCATAGCATGCAGGATAATATGAAGGAACTTTAAACAAAAGAATAAGAATAATAACACATGCTGCTAAATGTGTGTTCATAGCACAAAAGGTGGAGTAAAAAGTACAGTAATACAAACAGATCTACTTCAAATGGATAAAGGTATGGTCAAAAAGTTAGCTGTACAGCATTTTAGGTGTTCTTAAAAGAAAGTTGGTAATTTTGACAACACTAAGTGCTCATCTGTGAGCAAGGCTATTAGAGCAGTTTCCCAAGACTATGTACAGCTGGCAACAAGGCATGAAATCAGCCTCTGGTAGTAACCACTTCTCTGGTACTATTAAATTATCTGCTTAAATTGCATCAGTTCAGATGAAATTATATTTGGCTTCATAATATGGTGAAATCAAGGTCATAACACATAACCAGTGCCAGCATTGGCTGAGTAGAAATATGTTCATTTTGAATGACAAGAAAGTTAAAAATATGATACGTGAATCCATTGCTCCTTTACTGATGCCTTTGTCTCGCCTTAGTATCCATTCTTTCACAAACACACACACCTATATAAGAACATACATGTTTCTGGAAAGCATCATGGTCTGGAATATATATTATAATAGTCTTCTTCTTCTTTCAGCTTTTCCCAATTCCCTGTCTGCTAATATTTGGCAGTGGAGTTTTACTGTGTCGAGTTGCCAGCCGGTGCCCAACCTTCCACAGAAGCCACACACACACACGTACTCATGCTTATGGCCAATTTAGAGTGTCCAATCCACCTACAGCATGTCTTTGGGATGTGGGAGGAAACTGGAGGAAACCCCAACGACCACAGGGAGGACATGCAGACTCTGCACCGAAGGCACCCCAGTCGAGGATCGAACCAGAGAACCTCGAGTAAAACCTGGTTTGGTTGCTTAATTTTTAATGAGTTTACATGCAAGAGAAAAGACCCACTGCTTTTTAGTACCTCCTATATGCCCTAAAAAATAAATCATTGCTTCCTCGTGAATTCTGCATTTATTTAGTAGGCATATAGTGGCAGTAATAAACAGTGGTACTACTAGTGGCATAATTAGTGCACGATTTGCAAAAGTGAAACTTTAAACAGAACAGTCGGTATCTCCCAAGGCAAGCTGGGCTATGTATACCATCTGCTCTGTGCACTACATTTGAAGCAGTTTGGAAATCACTAACAGCAATGGAGAAGACTAGTAAGGTTAGACAGTTACATATTCAGCACTCAGAGGATTAGCACAGAGTACATGCTGAGTTAATTATTATTCGGGGAAACTTACAGCTTGTTACTCATTAATTACAAGTCTCAAAATGTCACCAAGGGAGATCACAGGGATCATATCTGGTCAGTATTTCAGAATGTCAGAAATGACTGTGTCACAGATGCTGCAATGTGCTAGACTCAAAGAAGAAAGAAAAAGGTGAGTTGTATGTACATTTTTCACCTGTTACCTCTTCTTTGAATTTTTGCAACCTTGGAGATGGTGTTTATAGAGAATGCAGGAGGGGCATGTCCCCACATCATGGAATGCAGGGGGGCTTGCTTCCAGCAAAAAAATAATTGTTTTGTGTGTTTTGCGACCTATGTAGGTTCACTTTTGTGGGAAAGTGATCTTTTCACACTACAGACATTTTCACGGTGCTTGATCTTGTCTCAGTTAAATGAAACAGTTAATCACAGTGGATACAGTAGACTCCTCCACTGTAAAAGCACTCATCCCTATACATTTGTTTATGGAGTTTTTTTCTTTCTAAATTTCTTTTGTGCACAAGGTCAAAATGCTGCAAAACAACAATGACGGGATGCACAGCATCTTCCAAAGAAGTGATGGAATCAGCATGATTGCACATGCTGTTAGCCAAAGAAAGTAGAAAGGCAAATAGCTTGATATTATGTTAGAACAAGTATTCACCTTTTCTGCAAGTAACGGTGCCCTATCAGGTGACTGAAAAAATATCAGGAAATATAGAGTTTGTTAGGGGGGGGGGGTTGTACCACCATAAAAAAACTGTTTTCAGATAAATGCCCACTTTCTGTGTTCCGATTACTACTCTACGCATTCACTGCAAAATGTTCACAGTCTTCTATGAGACTCACCCAAGGGCTGAAATACTCAATAAATCTTTTAAGCATTTTATTTATTTTTTTATTATCCACTCCCACATGCCTCATATGAAAAGAAACAGCTCATCACCAATGTGCTCATACTGTTCTGGACCAATAACTTTATAATCCTATTTGGCACAATAAGGAGAAATTACACATTAGCAGCAAAATACAGATACCTTTTCTTTTTTTTAAAGAAAAAACATCTTTATTAAATTTTCATATATGACTTAGGCAAGCTGATATTTATATAAATGAAAATAAAACATAACGACACAGTCTCAGTTGCAAACATTATACCTTATAAACCGCACCAACACAACTGTAGCTGCAAACTTTAAACATCACTTTTAATATATCCAGTCATTGTCAGTCAACCATTACATAGCTCATTCAAATCCTACCTTATTTTAAATCTCATTCCTCCTCTGCATGTACTGATCCCACATTTCCCATTTTTTTCCTATGCAATTTGCTCCTACCTTTTTCCAAAGAGCCCGGTTCCCGTTGTTTTGTCTCTGTTACTATCTTCATTACTTGTAGTAAAGTTGGTTTAGACTTTGATTTCCATTTTCTAGTAATTGCTTTTTGTCAGCCATCATAATTAGACTCAGCAAGGCCTTACTATGTCTAGGCAAGTCCGATTCTATATCATAGCCAAAAAAAAAGAATTTCCCGACTTACTCCAGTTTGCTCACACAGCATATCCAACAGTGCAGACTGCAGCGAATCTTTAAAGTCTGACAACTCATTAGATTCCCAGAAAATATGTTCATAGTTACCTCTTTATTCCCCATCACACCTCCAACATTTGCTGTCTACCTGAGGAAAAATTCTTTGGAGCCTGCTTGGGGTATAAAAATACCTAAGTAAACATTTCAAGGAAAGATCCTACATCTTCTAGATTTTGTTGCATATTTGGGAGACATACATACATTCCCCATTGTTTCTTTGTGAATTGCTTATCCAATCTATTTTCCAAATCCTTCCTAGCCTCCTCTGATTGATTCTTATAATTATCATGCAACACTTTATATGCTTTACTAATTCTTTTTCTTAATGATAACTTTTGTTCTACATTCCAACAAAACTCTACCAGTGCCGGTCTTTCATTTAGGACCCCCCTATTATTTTCTCTTTGTCTATACTCTGATATCAATCGTTGATACAGAAGGCAGTCTCTAACCTGCAGTCCAAATAAGTTCTTGGCATCTTTCCATTCTATTACCTCTCCCTCACTAGTTATTTGCTCCCAATACCTTGATTCCTTTGTCCATTTTCTCCAATATATTCCTGCTCCCTCTTGACTACTGTGTGTATCCTTAATTGCAGTCATCCCTATTGGCAGAATCTCCCTTCTCCATTCCCGTACTGGCTTAGTTTTTAGAAGACCTTCTGCTACTTTATGAATATAATATTCTGTATGATTACTGTTATTCTCCTTAAAGGTCTACATCCAAAATCCCAGTCTCTCCTTGTTACTTGAGCTTCCCCCCTTATTTCAACATCATCTCTTTCCATTTTGAATTATAGATTTCTGCTTTGCTATGTATATGAGCCTTAACTGTGTTGCTCTGAAATACCCCTTCAACTTGGGTAATCCTAATAAGTATAAGCCCTGTACTACTGGAAGAATAAGCTTATCCCACTTGACTCTTGCCGTCTTCCCCACCCATATAAAATCCTTCAGCTCTTTATTAATTACTATCCACAACTTCTCCTCTGGTTGATAAAATATGTCTGACCTGTGTCTACAGATACCATTTTCTTTGATACATTCTGGAATATTGCCTGTATTTGAAAGTGGAACAAACTGATGCCCATTTCCAAAGTACAGCAATCCAGAAAGTACTGCAAGTGTTGTTTTTCTTGAAAAAAAAAGCTTCAACTCATTTATGTGAAAATCAGTATTTTGTAGGAATTGGGTACCTCTAATTATGATTCAGTAACCAAAGCTTCAGGGAACAGCCCTAGAGTCTGTCTTCTCCAGCTAATCCTACCCCCTCTGATCAGCTATCCAGATGGTCTTTACATACTTATGTATATACCTTTCTCATTCTGCGTTTTTCTCTAATCTATTAAAAGTTCATAGTTCCTTTGTAATGTTTCATGTTTACTACAACTCACCAAAGCTTCTTCTATCATTGTCTTTTAGTAGGTTGTTCAATGGCTTAATGGTACTGAAAGTAAAATAATTTCATAGGTAAGTACTACACAGTCAGTCTGCAGACCACTAGATGCCTCGCCAAAAAAAAATACTCAAAAGTTACCGCTAGCTTCAAAGATGGCAAGATAAGATAGACTGGGGGAGAATTTGAAGCTTCCCATCCAATTATCTAGGTTGACCTTGAAAGTGGCAAGGATGCTACTCTGACATGTAGTGGAAGTTTGTTCCAGAATGGAGGACTATGTTTGGATATGAATCTATCACATTTAAGTGTCATGTTTATCTGCTGATGAAGATTTAGTTCCTGTAACTGGATATTTGAGTTGTTATTAATTCTGCTAAGGAACAGAAGGTTAAATAGAGATGGATCTTTCAAGGTACAGATCTCCATGGAGGAGTATGCAAGAAACAGCACAGAGAAATGCCTTACAGTCTCAATTGATCTTTTTAGTTAGGAATCTCTGAAGTCTCTCAAGTTGTGTGATCTGTTCAAATACATGCCAAAAGGTGCAATTTGTTCAATAATGGCTCTGCCAAGAAAGAAGTATAAGAGAATTAACACTTCTGTAGATCTAGTGGAGATGCCTTTGGAAGTTAGATGAGCCAGATAAAAGGCTTTCTGAACTACTGTGGAGATCTCAGCATTCCAGATGAAGCTGCTCCTTATCAGCTTATAATGATACATCTTTATTAGACCCCTTTTACAGATACAGCTCTTGTCACAACATTCCTTTTATAGATGGCATCTGATGGCTGCCACTAGACACAACGTTTGGACTTTGATTTATAGACTATCATATTTATATGTACTTTGTCAGAAATGAAATTTTAGTTTTCTATTTTGAAGAAATGTTTCTATTTTCACGCCTGACTGAAAATAAAAAATAGGCCTGAGTTAGGATATCCCTATTTTTGGAGGTATGTCCCTATTTTCAACATTGATTTACCTCTTCACAAAATTTTCTGAATACCAAGTGATCCAATGTTGGATATGACCTTGCATTCTACACCTTCTGTGGGCGAGAATGGGTTATTAAAAATTCTACTTTCATCTCTGTCTGATATACAGAAGATGCTGAAAGCATTAGTTACGAAGCAGGGGGTTACTGGTGAAATGGTGTTCAATTCTGATGATGAACAGGTAACTGTAGTGGATTTAAACACCAAGAACACACCCACCAATAATAGAACCTCTACAGTGACTTCTGTGAGATCACTACAGTATAGCAATATACGTTCTGTTCTGGACAACAGGTATGATCAGTTTCTTAAAGCGGACTATAAAATTACCAAAGCTAAAAGACTGAGGAATTTCAAAACAAGTGTGACAACTTGTGTAAAATGTTAAAAAAATACCGGTCTCTTGACCTAGAAATTCGTTACTTTCAAAGGAGCAATGAGTTACAGATTGTACCGAAAGGATTGAGGTTTTTTAAGTGCCTCAATGGTATCACCCTTTCAGATCCTTTCTTTGATGAACTGACACAATTTTTTTAACAACGCTGGGCTACAGCTGCTAAAATTATTGACAGACAACAATTACAAGAAATTAACATCTTTAAAGGAAGAAATTTTAAAGATTGATGAAGAAGTGAGTCTTTTGGCAGTGGACTTTGATCCTGACGGTACTTATGAACAGGTTTTAAAGGAGGTAGAGGTGCATGAGAATGAGGTTATTGTCTGGAAATACAACAAACTATTGAGGGATGTTACTGTTTACGAAAATGGTACTGCTTTTGACAATTTTTTTCCAGAAGCAAAAAATAAGAACTTTAAATCAGTAGCTACTGTTTATAATAACAACAAGAAAGTTCCTGTTAGTCGTAAGAACACCTTAAACAAGACACGTTGGACTTCTGATACCTCCAACCAATCACAACCTTCCACTTTAACTGACAAGGGAGGAGAAAAGCCAGTCATGAACTTTTAACCAGTTCTGCAGGCCATGTTGGGAACTCGACAGGAACGTGTGTGAAAACTTTTTTATCCAAAAAAGAGAACAAGAACACCAGGGTTGAATGACAAGGACAAGGGGACAGATTTCTAGTGATTAATCGACCGACAAATAGTAAGAGGGTATACTGATAATGTTAATGTAATTAACTTGTCTGGCGTTGCTCTCAGCGACGACCAGACACAAGTTTTGAAATATGGCTTTAATTCTGTAACAACGAAAAGAGCTGATTATAGCCGAGCAGTTGTTGACTTTAAACAGTATACTCATAGACTGAATTTAGAATATCTGTTTAAATATGTTAAACGGGCGGCCACGGTGGTGCAGCAGTTAGCGTTGCCACCTCACAGCAAGACGTTTTCCGGTTCGATTCTCGGCTGGGGTGCCTTCTGTGCGGAGTCTGCATGTCCTCCCTGTGGTTGTGTGGGTTTCCTCCGGGTGTTCCGGTTTCCTCCCACATCCCAAAGACATGCAGTAGGTGGATTGGACACTCTAAATTGGCCCTAGGTGTAAGTGTGATTGTGTATGCCTTCTATGGAAGGTTGGGCTGGCAACTTGACACTGTAAAACTCCACTGCCAATCATGAGCGGACAGATGATCCGCTGTGGCGACCCCTAACTGGGAAAAGCCGAAAGAAGAAGAAGTTTAAATATGTTAAACATGACACTTGCTGTTTTCTGAAACCTTTAAGTTACACACCTATTTTGCATCAAACCATCAAGGTTTTTGAGGAGGTGTGTTTACAGGACATTAAAAACTATTTGCACAAGTGTACTAAGAACAGAGTTTGGTATGATAACCTAACGCATTTTGAACGTAAGGCTTTAAATGAACTAAGGAATAGGCATGATTTAAGGTATATGAAAAGTGATAAGGGAGGAAACATTGTGGTGATGACTGCTGAACAGCATAATAATGGTATATTAAAACTGCTTAACAATGCTGATGAGCATTTACAAGTGAATGTCAGGGACATTTTTAGCAGTTTTCAATATATTCATTCATTTTTATATGATGCGTTAATGAGTCAAATAATTGATATTAAAATGTACAACTTCTGTCTTATTGAGAAGCCAAGAGTTGGGATACTTTTTGGTATCCCAAAAGTTCATAAGAGTATGACAGAACCTCCATTTAGACCCATTGTTTCTTCAGCTCATTCTGTGACCGAGGGAATAGCCTTAGTCATAGATTCTATCTTAAATCCTGTAGTACAAGAATTACCCTCTTATTTGAAGGATTCTTGGGACCTGCTAGATAAGTTGAGACAGTTTTCTTTCTAGTTTTGTATTTGATAAGGACAAACACATTATTCTGACGGTTGATGTAGTATGCTTATTCACTAGTATTTCACACTCAGAGGGTGTGGAGACTGTGAGACAGTTTCTGGTGGATAATAGTATTTTAGGACACCATGAAGTTAATTTTTTATGTAGTTTAATTGAAATTATATTAGACCATAATTTGTTTACATTTAACAGTCAGTTTTACAGACAACGTAAGGGTGTAGTGATGGGTTCCTCAGTTGCACCAGCTTATGCAAACATTGTAATGGCTTTTTGGGAATTAACGATTCTTACTGAATTAAAGCAGGAATACAATGTATTTTTCTATGCTGGATTTGTTGATGATGTGGTTTTCATAATGGAGGGTAATGATTATGTTGTTGGACAATTTTTGAAAGATCTTAGTACTAGGTCCGGATTTCTGCAATTTGTCAAAGGGGAATGTGGATGTAAAGTTAATTTCTTAGATGTATGTCTTGAATGGAATGATTTAACTAGGTCATTTGATAGTAAAATTCACAGAAAATAAACTTTTACAAATCGTTATCTGCATTACAAAAGTAACCATCCTTCTTTTATGAAGAACAACATTCCCAAGGGGCAATATATACGTGCCTGTTGTATGACAACTGCATTGGTGGACTTAATACAAGAGTTCGAGACAATTACTCACATGCTTTTGGATAGGGGATATGATAAGGAATATCTTTATGCAATTAGGGCAGATATTTTGGATAGGAGAGACACATTATATCCCCCTATACTTAAAGTACCCTTTGTTAGTAATAAAGTGAAGGCATTGAATAAGAGTTATTGCAAGGTACTGTTTGCAACTTAGATATGACAGTGGAGTCTTCCTTCATTAGGAATATTATTCAAAAGAACTGGAAAATTTTGGAGGGTAATACTGATTTGATTAAAGTGTTAGGGTGTAAACCCAATTTTGTCTACAGGAATAATAGCAGTATTAAAAAGTTATTAAAAAAAGGTTCTGGGAATCCCATTCTAGTTCCAGTACACTTGAATCAAAAGACTGGAATGTCTAAGTGTGGGCATTGCAATTTTTGCAGATATGTTCTTGAGGGACCATATGTTATGTTGTCCCATGTCCAATACACCCTTAGGGTTCCAGGGCACCTGATGTGTAAAATTAGAGGGGGTAGTTTATATCGGTTTATGTAGTGGATGTGATGCATTCTATTTAGGGATGACTATACGCACCTTAATGGAGCGTATGAGGGAACATTTCAATAGTATAAAAAAAGAATAATGTTAATAATGCATTGTTTAAGCACACAGAGAAGTGTAAGAAATACAAAAAAAATTTATTTTCCATACTATAGGTTGTAGAACCTGATCCTAGAGGCGGGGACTTCAAGGACTATTTACAGCAAAGAGAAACTCTTCGTCAGGTGAAATTAGGAGCAGATAGGAAACCAGGCTTAAATGAAGCAATTAATATAAAATGTTTTTTTGAAATACAGAAAACTAAAAGTTAAAAAAGTTTGAAAAGGGTTGTGCTATATTTCAGTGTATTATCTTTTTTCTCTTCTATTATGTGATGTATTTGATAAGCAGATATGCGTAGTTAATATATTTAATATTATTTTTAGTATTATTTTAAGTAAGATTTTATGTATGTGCCTTTAACAGCTTAATTGGGATTATTTGCTTTTAATGAGGTCTTTTGGGATGTGTATATATATATATATATATATATATATATATATATATATATAAGAAGTTTAACTGTTGTTCTGAAGAAGTCTGGTTTAGACGAAAGCGTGGAATAAAGTTTTTGTACGCTAAAGTTGATTCATTTTCCAGTCTTTATTGACCATCGGAAGCCTTTGCTTTTGGATTTTTGGTGTTTTATTGGCATTGGTTCTACGTTCTTTGTTCTCAAAGAAGTGAAATTGCTTGTATGCAAAAGGCACTTACTACATTGCCCTTGATTTTGTTTTTGCCAATATCTTCCTGCTTTTTCCTACTGCTAGCTCTGCTGTGGACTGGCTATCTAGTGAATTGTTAATCCTCTGCAGTTCTGTGTTTCACAGATGTATCTCTAACCAGCCCATGTGAATGATGTGTTTTGTTCATTGCTCAGCCATCGCTGGTTTCTGGTTTCTTCCTGGGATTGTTCTGCTTTGGCATACATGATTTTTGGCTGGCTTGAATGTGAATATTTGGTCATTGTCCATCACTAAATAACAGCTCAGAGCTACTTCTTATCAATATTTCATTGCTAAATCTTGTTAGTAGTAGGAACAACATCTGGACCATACCTCTCAAACTCAACTGTATTTGTGAAGACAAGTTTCTACTTAATTTGCCTGTACTGCTGAAAGGTGTGTTTTAAGTAAGGGTAATTTTGTCTCTGGTATGCCTACGTATATATATTTAGTTTAATGCATCTCAGCAAGCTAGATTTTGCTTTTGCTTTAATTCCTGCTAGTCAGTCAGACTCTCTGCTGCTGGAAACATTCTAGTAACAGTCTACATTTCTAACTTCCTTAAGAATGTGAAGTGTCACAGGGAAGGGAGTAGAATAGTGTCAGTTTTTATATACTGTGATCAGGAGGTAAAACTCAGGGTAGGGTGACCAGTCACAGCCAAGAAAGTTTTAAATACCTAGGTACCTCTGGCAATGGGTTTCCATATTTAACCCTCTGGTAGTCCTATTCTCCCCTGGCTATGTCTATGTCAGTGATTTTTGCTTTAATGCCAGATGAATATAAAGCAAACCTAACATTGTTTTCAGTTTGCTTCATTTGGCTGGATTACAACTCTAGGCTTTTTTCTGTTGCATCTATCACTCCATGTCTCCATGTAACGCACAGCCCCAAACAGCACAGTATCAGCAGTAGTGAAGCTAGTTTTTTATGACTGATGAGTTCTAGGTGGAGTATGGATAATCTATCTTTTTTAAATGCATCTTGGGGGACAGGAGTCAATTCCAGTGTCATTGCGGTTTGCCATCCATCCAGTTAATCTTAGAGCTTTTCTGCTAAAGTTCTGTGATGTCCTACTTGATCTCATGTATGACTGTCAACTATGGTTAATTTTAATGCCTCAGTCAATAATGATACCAGTTAATTTGCTATGGAGCTACTTTATACTTGAGTTTTGGCTTCACTCAGGTGGTTACCATTGCCGTCCATATTCAAGAACACTCACTAGACTTGGTTTGCCAGGAGTTGTAACCATGGACATGGCAGTGAAATAATTTTTGTGGTCTGACCATCACCTGATCCACTTCAGACTTGGGTCCACACTGACTCAGCCTCCTGAGATTGAGGTGTCTCATAATAGGAACTTGTGCAAGATTATTACTAGCAGCCTTATTCCCTAAATGGACCAACTCCTTACGACGAATCAGTGATATTGTTCCTAATTCTCTGCTCACTGCCAATAATATTAATTTAGACGATGTTATGGATAACTACTCTCCTATTGTTTGTGTTTCATAGACTGCTAGTGCCCTGCAAAATATAGTATGATTCCCTGCTTTATGAAATGCATCAGGGTGGCACAGTGATTAGTGTTGCTGCCTCACAGAACTTGTTTTTTCAGTTTCGTTTTCCACTGGAGTACCTTTTGTGTGGAACTTACATGTCCTCCTGTGTCTGCATTAGTTTTCAATGGATACTCCAGTATCCGTTCACCTCTCAAAGATATGCCATAGGTGAAATGGCATTATTCCAAACTGCCTGTAGGTATGCATTTGCCATGTAAGAATGAGTTGAGTATGTGCATTACCTGATGAGTCGGTTCTCCTGTTTGTGATTAGATTTCCTGCTTTGTATATAGTGACTGCTAGGATAAGCAACAGTCGACCATGTCGTAGTACCAGAATAAGTATGAACAAATGAATGAATGAATGAAGAAATAAAAGAACAAATGAGATGCATTAGTTAGGGTAGTGGATAAAACATGGGTGGAAAAGCAACAGTCTGCTGGATGACAGATTTAGTTTAGGTGACCATTAGACAGCATACCAAATAATGATCTCAAGTAAAATTGCAGTTTTCCTGTGCAGCAAGAGCTCTGTCACACCTAACCACCAATTGGTGCTGTTCCAAGTGGTAAGCCGATTGTGCTGCTCATCCTATCTTAATCCCAAATAGCCTTTTCTTCTGCTTAACACAAGTGAAGTGTCCACTTTTTACAAATAAAGTTGCCAAGATCATACAAGCCTTCTCCCAAGATGTGTGCATTGGGATGGTCATTGTCTGGGGACAAGGTTAAATTTTGCTGGGTGGAGTTAAATGTAGTTATGAAGAGGTCATAGAATTGTCTTTAGCCTTCTTGGCTAGTTAAATCTTGGCATCAGTCAATGGATCTCGATATTTGCCTGACTGTCCAGTTGTCTCTAAAAAATGAGTACAATCCTTCTGTCTTAAAAATGCCTTGATTATTCCCATTCTCCAGATATTCGCCTTGAGCCCAAGAAACTTGGAAATTAGAACAAGACCTCTAATATTCAATTCGCTGGTATGGTTTCTGACAAAGTGGTTTACGTAGAGATGTATTTCTAATAAACATTATCTGATCTATTGGATTATTATTGTTCCATTAGATCAATGTACAATACTGAGACTGTCCTTACTATGGTGGTTTTTGAATGTGTTAAGGTGGGAGATCGACCGTTACAATAAGTCTTGGTTCTCCTTGATCTGTCTTTAGCATATGACATGTGAACCATGGAACCTTGATTAGGTATCTCTGAACTCACCATGATTCAAGTTTTATAGTACTCATATTATTCATCTTTCATCTTTCTGGTGATACTCAGTGAGTGGTTTCTGGAGTTAATTTCTCCAGCAGCCACCTGTTGACATGTGGTGCTCGTTAGGGTTCTATTTTGGCACCATTATTGTTCGTTGAACATATGCTGCTACAATGAGAGGTCATGAATGGTAGATGCAGTAGCCATCAGTATTACACTGACTGACACTTAGTTTCACCTTCTGTCAGGCAAATGTACACATTTCATTCCTCTAGAAGACTGCTTGGATTTTACCTGACAATGGATGGTCTTGAGTTGTTTTAAGCTCAAACATGGCAAAAACAGAAGTGAAGTTTGTGTATGTTGCTATTGCTCTTTTGCTTCTTCTTCACCCTTTATTTTTTATTGGGGTGGTGGTGTTTGAAGGCTATCTGTGGTGCATGCAAGAATGTCACAGTCATCCACATACTGAAGTTCAATAACATGTCTTGGAAACCTTGGCATTTATATACAGATGTCCAAGGCCGACGAGCCCTCCAACTGTTGCCTTTTATAAGGATTAGAATGACAGCAAAAAAAAAAAAAAAGAGAACAAGACTGGAATGATGACAGGGTCTTTGCTTGAATTCACATTATATATGTTAAACTGGTTTGTCTTTGAACCACTACAGGGATAGTTAGCTGTCATCTAGACATGCATAAGTATACAGACCATGTAAAGACAACCTAATTGTCATTAGTATTTCTTCTTCTTATCTCTCTCAAGGCTTCACGACTGATGAACTTGAAGATCTTTGTTTTTTTTATTGAAAGCAATGTACAAATTCATCATGCCATTTCTGCCACTTTCCTGGATCGAACTTATTTATTTTATAAATATTCTTTGTTGACTGGGTTAGTCCCACTAAGCTAGTGTTCTCTTTTCAGGGGGAGACCCAAGATGGTGTTTAAATTACTAGAGGAAATTTGGCCAGGGCACTGGGTAACTTCCCCTACTCTTTGGAGCTGCAAGATGGCACTGGAGAGCTCCCACAGAAGCAAGGAAGAGGCCTAAGGTAAGCAGCAACATGGAGGAGGAGAGAAAAGCTATTGGAGAATTTGGGAGATGGAAAGTGAGAATTTGGAGAAACATTTGTTCAATATGGAGCTTCAGGATGTAAACAAAGACATCTGTGTTGTGGATGCTACAAATGAGCAATGTTTAGCTGTCTCTATGGCAAAAGATGTAAGCAAGTCTGTTGAAGTGGTGCAGATAACAGAAGTGGCATTAGGAGGGCTTGCAAATCATGTGGTAAAAATAATCAAGCAGGATGATCCAGGTGACAGTTCTGCTATTTCATGGGGTGAGATGGCAGGTAACTTTTTGGAAATGCTGTGGATGGTAATGTGGACAAGGAACCAAGTGATGGGGCAGGAGAATGCAGCAATTAAAACTTATGCAACAGTTACAGCAAGTAAAAGAGGGAAGCAGCAACAAACTGAGAATAAAGTTTTGTTGCAGCAGATAATTCAGTAACTAAAACCTATGCAATTGTACTGCAGGCAAAAAAGGAGAACATTAACAAACTGTAAAGTAAAACTGTTTTTAAAGGGAAGAATACACCAACTGTGAGAATACACACAAAATATGTTACTGTAACAGAAAGATATCGTGTATGGGACTGATGATAAAATTTATGGAAATATGTAACAAAAGGGACATTTATCTATGGAACAATTATTTGTTTTTTGGCTGTAACTTAAATGTTAAAATAAATGTTACTTTGCAGTTTAGAACTTATGTAATGCAAGAAGAGAATGTTAAAAAAATGCATGCAAGGTCTGCGCGAAACTGTTAATAATACTGTGAAAGTTAGAGATGACAGAAACTTATGGAATGGGGGGTGAATGATAGATATTCTGAAATGTGAAAAAACATGGTGAAACACTTGCCATGTGTTATTTTTGTGGATGGTCATGCAGGGACATTAATATATGCTAGCCAGCCTAAATTACATTTCTTTTCTGGGGACTTTTCTCATTTAACTAATGACTGTGACAGTGTACAATTTAACTGGTGTGGGAAGAAATGACATACAGGAAAATGTATGCCTTAATGTGTAAAAAAAAAAAAAAAAAAAAAAAACAAAGACACTTTTGGACAGATTGTCAAGAATGATGAGTAAATAACAATAAAAAAGGTGGGGGGGGGAGAAAACTTACATGAGTGAGGAAGGAAAACAAGAGGCTGGAGGAGAGGGTGAATTAGGTGAAAAAGAAACTCTAGAAGAATAAAAAATATGGAGGGAAAATGAGGAGAGAGAGCATTTAGGAACAGAGATCAGGAGAAGGGATTGCTATTAATAATTTTTTAAATTTCTAGGCATTGAAACATTTGATTCTGAGAAACAAGGATTGTTTGTACATAAAGCCAGGAAAATATTTAATTAAATAAGCAAATCAAAATTTAAAAATTTGTTTGTGTCTTTCGGCTTTTCCTGGTTAGGGGTTGCCACAGCAGAACTCCGGTCCGCTAATGATTGGCAGTAGATTTTTACATACTGGCTTGCCGGGCCTAACGCACAACCTTCAATGAAGGAACGCCCATTCACGCATGTCGCTACACAGAAGACGCTCTAACTGAGAATCGAATGGGCAACGTCTAACTGTGAGGCGACAATTTAAAAATATTTCCCCTAAATTTAAAAAGAAGGAAAAGCAACTATTTTCGAGTACTTTCCGTAAATGTGAACAGTATTATTAACACTGCAAGAAGGATAGGGATACAGAAATGGTATGCTAAATGTGATGTGAATGTTATTCCATTAAAGGATATAAGATTATTTATTTGACATTTGTTTACTAGGAAAGTCCGACTGGGCCAGAAAGTGCACATTTTCAGCAGAGGTCCAGGGAGAAAAGCTCCACAATCACAATCGTTCACAAATCAAGTACAGATATTTTAAATCACAAATATCATGTTACACTACAAAACATAAGAGTGAAAAATGTTTTAATGAGAAAAACATAGAACATATGTTTCCTAGTAAAGTGCAATGAAAAACAATAACATGAGCTGGAGAACATATGTGAGATAAAACTCAATAGTCATATTATTTGCTACACAGACTAGTATGTGATAAATGAGACCCAAGACAATTCTAATAAGATATTCAAAGAGATATTAGAGATTACATAATTAGACACAGTGAAGGGAAATTTAAGTAATGTCATGAGATAGTGTTTGTATTATGGCTATAGAAGGAAGAAGGATGGAGAGAAAGAGATTATAAGAAGTGCAGGGTAGGGTCTCTTCAGGTAGCGTAGGGAGGAAAAAGAAAGAGGTAAAGGAAAGGTATGTATAGATAAAGTAGATAAGGCAAATTAGTAGGAAAAACAAAAGAAAGGAGTGGAGTAGGAGGCTGGAGAGAGTTGTAAACTGAGGTTTAGGTTGAAGGCAGTGAGAAAAGAATAGTGAGTAAGTTCAGCCAGGATTGGCACAAAAGCTGGTCCAAGATTTTGTAAAGTATTAATTTAGGAAGCATTTAAAGGTGGGTAGATTAGAAATAGTTCTGGTGGTTAGAGGTAAGGAGTTCCATTTTATGCTACCGAGTATGAGTATAGGCTTCATCCAGGGGATGTGTTTGGTTTATTTAGGGTGAGAAGCTGTTTGTCTTCTGAGCTAAGAGTTCTTTTAGGAAGATGTATGCTGATTAAAGGGGTAAGAGCTGGGCAGGTTAATGGTTTGCGTATGATTTTATGTATTGTTATAAGCTGAACGTGGGAGAGGTGAAGGGGGAGTTCCAGCCAGCTAAGGTTATGCAGAGCTTTACATTGATGGCTAGAGGGGATAAAATAGTAGCAAACTTGTCAATTTTGTTGTAGCAGCCTTCAAGTTTGTTTTTTTTATGGAAGATTTGATTAGAATTGATGCTCCACAGAGTAGGGAGGGCAGAAGGCAGGTTTTGGCTAGAGTAATTTTTGTGGGTGTGGTCAGAAAATATTTGTTTCTGTACAGCATGGCTAACATTTGATGTGTTTTCTTGATGTTGTTTTGGATGTGGAGGTCAAATTTAAGAGTATCACCTGTTACGATAATAATATGATGACAGCTTGCTGAGAGATTTCTTGGAGGTGAGTTACACAGTTGGATAGAATCTCACAGATGCAGAAAAAAGAAAATAATTCTAAACTAATCTCACTGTATTATTCCTGACTGAATTAAAGAGAAACTGTCCCTAGTTAACTCACTTAGTATTGCAAGGCAAGATGTACTGCTGAGATGCTCACTTTCACAAGGAAAGATGAGATACTACATGCAGACTGAACTGTACAACTAAGTACTGAACAACTACTGAACTGTGATAACTGACATGAATCTTTTATATCAGGTTCCAAAGAAAAACAAAAACAAACAACAAACTGCTGCTGCCAGAGTTCCGTAGTTCAGCTGGTTATAGAATGACATCACAACTAATCACCTGAATCTGGCACAATACACATTCATAACTCTGTTAAGATTCTGGCGCAGCATCCCCAACATAAGCAACTTTTACAAATACGTTTTTAATACAAACATCTGTATAAATCACTGTGACACTCAAATGACATAGGATTATTTACAAAACTTCAGCCAGCTGTGCTGGCGTATGCCACACATTATTTATTTATTTATTTTACATTTGTTAACCGGGATTGTCTGACTGAGCTGAAGAGCCCTTTTTCAGCGGAGGCCCGGGGAGAAAAGCTCCAACATATTAAACAAATTTCATTATAGATTAGCATTAAACAGCAATGTTACAGGATTATTACAAGGCATTAAGTAGGAATACAATGTTATACAGTGTCAATAATCAGAAGTATAGCAAAACTATTTCAAGATGTATAAAAGAAATATGTCATTAAGATGAATACAGTTTTTGGGGTAAGTGGTTACAAAAACCCAGTTTTATCATAATGTAATTGCATGAAGGCAAGACAACTACAACATAATGTTTCTCTGAGGTGATTTGCTTAATAGATTTTAGAAGACAGCAGAAAGAGTAGTCAAGGAAGATTAGAGAGAGCTAGTGAGAAGAGTGAGTTAAGGGCAGAAAGTAGATTAAGGTATGAGATGTAGGGGATGTTTAAGGAGGGAGAGTGCAGTGGCAGAACCAGTGACTTTTAAAGTGCTCTTTGGTGGCTGTCTTAAATTGTTTAGGATGTGTAAGGGCCCTGATTTCTAGTGGGAGCCTTTTCCAAGCAATAGTGAGGTGATAGCTGTACATGTTGCTTCCAAATTTAGACTTGGGTTTGTAGATTTGTAGATGGTCTTGGTTACTTCTCCTGGTACAGCTGGTAATACCTCAAAACTTCACATCTCTCCGCACTTTTGAAGACTCAAGCTAGTTTTTCAAATGACCCTGGAAAAGCATTGCTTGAGAGAAAGGGGCCTGTCTGGGAACACATTAACCTAATATGCCACACATTATTTATTTTACATTTGTTAACCGGGATTGTCTGACTGAGCTGAAGAGCCCTTTTTCAGCGGAGGCCCGGGGAGAAAAGCTTCAACATATTAAACAATTTTCATTATAAATTGCCATTAAACACTAATGTTACAGGATTATTACAAGGTATTAAGTAGGAATACAATGTTATACAGTGTCAATAATCAGGAGTATAGCAAAACTATTTCTAGATGTATAAAAGACATATGCCTAATTTAGACTTGGGTTTCCTTAAGAATAGATCTGCATTGGCATTGCTGTAGTCTGGACTGGCAAATACAGGGGGTCCTCCCAAAGCACCTTTAGGTTTCTGGAATGCCTGCTCGCAGGCTGGGGTCCACACTACCTTATCTGGATTGTTTTTCCTTGTCAGGTCTGTAATGGGAGCAGCTATTGTCCTATAACTGTGAATGAACTTTCTATAGTACCTTGCACTCCCCAACAATGCCCTCACTTGCTTTTTGGTAACATGGTCAGGCCATACCTGAATAGCTTCCAGCTTAGCAGGTTCTGGCCTAATCTATGTCCCAGGTAGAAGACCTCTGCCATATCCACCTGACACATACTGGGCTTAATGGTGAATCCTGCCCTTTTCAGTCTGCCCAGGACCTCCTTGACATGATGAGGCTTCATTATATTAATGTAGTACAATTTGTGCCCCTGTCTCCTGCCAAGCAGGTTTACCATATAATTTAACATCACTGACCTTCTTTACAACTTTGAAGGGTCCCTCCCAAGCTGCCTGCAGCTTATTATGTCTGACAAGAATGAGAACCATAACCTGCTGTCCTACAATATACTCTCGGGCTCGAGCATTCCTGTCATACCAGACCTTTTTCTGCTGTTGGGGTCCTTCCAGGTTCTCCCTGGGCTAAGTCCATGAGCTCCCTAAGCCTTATCCTGAGGTTTGGGACATATGCCACAACAGACCCCTTGTGGGATAAACACTTACCCTCCCACTCACCATGAATCAAATATAAAGGCCCCGTCACCCTATGCCCATACATCAACTCAAAGGGTGAAAAACCTGTGGATTCCTAACGTACCTCTCTGTATGCAAACAGTAGAGGGAGCGCATATTTTTCCCACTGTCTCCTAAACTGGTATGCAAATGTCTGCAGCATGGTCTTTAGTGTACAGCTTAACCTCTCCACAAGACCATTAGTCTGGGGGTGGTAGGGGGTGGACTTTAGGTGCTTCACCCCACTGCACTCCCATAGACAAATCAGCAGGTCTAACATAAAATTGGCACATCTGTCAGTCAGTATTTCTCTCGAGAAACCTACCCTGCTGAAAATCTCTAACAAAGCATTTGCCAACTTCTCTGCCTCAATGGAGTACAAAGATACCACCTCAGGGTATCTGGTAGCATAATCTACTACCACTAGGATATACTTATTCACGGTGGAACTTGGAGTACTCAGAGGCCCCACATTATCCATAGCTACCCTCTGAAATGGCTCCTGAATTACAGGCAAAGGCATCAATGGAGCTTTGACCTTGTCTCCTGCCTTGCCTACCTTTTGGCATTGCTCACAGGTTGTGCAATACCCTGTTACATCCCTTGCAATCCCAGGCAATTGTCAATGTTTACATCACTCAGGAGGATAATTTTATTTGAGATTATTGTATCTGCCATCCAGTATAGTATGTTTTCAAGTACTGGAATGCTCTGTCCTGGTGTGGGGGGGGGGGGGATATAAGGCACAGCATTGCATATGCTGTTGGCTATATTACATTTTAGGAATGAGATTAGGATTTCTGCTTTTCCAAAATTTGGGACTGTGCCTCTATAGGGAGTTACTGTGAGCATATTTGGGAAGATTATAGCTATTCCACCCGCTTTTTTGTCTGTTCTATTGATCCTACTAATATTATAACCAGGGGGTAGTATTTTAGCATCTTTTATGTCAGGCGTTAGCCATGTGTCTGTTGTGGCTAGGATATCCGGGTTGTGTTGGGTCATCTAGGAAAGAAAATCTGTGAGTTTTTTTTTTTTTTACATACAGTTCTAATGTTTAGAGTGACTATTTTAAAACGATTAGGATGTATTCTTTGGTTTGGGGTTTGATTGGATCCTGGGTTGGGGTGGATGTCACCACTTTGATGTATTTTGGAGAAAGGTGGTTTGTTTATTTGGGCATTTTTAACAGAGATGAATAGAAGTATTACCTTGACATTGGGACTAACATTTTTTAGTATTTTGGTGTTACAACAGTGGAATGGAGTTATGGGAAATAAGCTTGAAGAGATTTTGAGCAGCTGAAGACAGGTGACAGGTGAGGAAGGAATAATATTTGAGGTGTGCTTATTTATTATTACCACTGGTGGGGGTGTTAGGAATGAGAGGAATAGGATGAATAAGGTGATAAATGGAGGGAAACAGCATAGTTAGGGTTGTAACAATCTTGCAGTATGGTGAGGTGAGGTAATTAGCAGTGATAATAGTGTGAAGATTAGGTAGGTTTTGATAGGGAAGGAGCAGAGTGTGATTTGAGAAGGAATTTAGAACAGAAATCAGTGGAGACAGTATAATAAGAACTGTTTATGACTGGATGGTGCAGTTAGGTACAGGTTAGGAGGATTTTTCTGTGTGTTTTCTATCTAAAAACAAAAAAAACAAAAAAAATAATCCTTGTTTTCCTGCCTCTCCTCGACTAGTTTAGACCAGTTTACAGGCTTTGCTGTATTCTTGGCTTTGGTGTAGTTCCTGTGTTATCCATTACCTTATTTGGATAGAAGGAAGTTTCTTTGCTCACCAGTGGGAGTGGGGAGCCTTGAGCAGCCTACCTGTCCCTGTAGGAAGTGACCTCAGCACAAGAGCTGTAGTAATTGGTTGTTTTGGACCATTTCTAGCTCTTTGGAAGTTCCCTGTTTAAAATCCACGTTTGCACGGCTTTGCGCGGTTGTGCACATAACACAGCGGCGGTTAAACTTCTTCTGGCTCTGCCAAGTCTGCTCTTCAAATTTTCCCTTAAGGAAGCTCTACTCTTAGTATAATCAGACTACTCGCTACATTATAAGCCTAGCACTTGCACTCAAAACTTCTCTACTAAGTAAGCACTCTCATACCAAGTAAGCACTACATCCACCTACCACCCCTGTGAATATCCACTTCCCTTAAAGGCACAGCATGCCCTTATACTGTTCTAGCATGTCGAGTGGTAGATTACTGGCGTCCTCTCCAGTTCAGCTGGTTAATCTGGGTATCTTGAGACAATGCTACAATTGTCTCATGTACACAGACAACCCTCTCCTCCTCCCAACAAACACAAATACATGTGAGAGATGCAACTATATAGCCAAACTGGAGGCTGAACTCTCTCAACTCAGGGCTGGCATGACCAGACAGGAGGAGATGGTAACCACACACACAACAAACCCAGTCCCACATAGACCTACCACAACTGCAAACCAAACACATAAAAACACAAAGACATACTCGGAGGCTCTAATAAAAAACGTACCAAAACAAGAGAGGCTCCCAAAGCATACATCCAAATATCCACCACCTCAAAACAAAACACATGCAACACATACTTCAATAAATCAGTGTGTCAATCAATCACAGCCCTTAAGGCCAAACACCATGCCTGATACACTAGTAATAGGTGACTCTATAGTCAGACACACTGATGTCCCGCTTACCAGGCTGAACAAGGAGAGGGTGACTGTGAGCTGCCTATCGGGAGCTAGGATCCACCACATAACACACGCACTCAGGTCACTCCAAAGCAAGTACAAATATGACTCCGTCATTGTCCATGCTGGCGTGAATGACCTGAGATGTACCTCCCTGGACAACATGAAAAGAGACATAGAGGAGCTCTCTGATTATGTAGCCCAGGCTGGTATGACCCTGACCCTGAGCAGCATCTTGCCCTCACCAAGAATGATGCCACAATACAAAGACAAGATGATCAGCTTTAATAATTGGCTCAAGTACTGGTGTCATTCTAAGGGGATCCAATGTCTGTCTGCTTGGGATGACATGTTGGACAAGCCACGCTGCTTCGCAAGGGACGGCTTGCACCTGTCACCACTGGGCTTCCGGATATTGGCTAAGGCTCTTTCCACCCCCATAATGACTTTTTTAGGCAAGGCTCAAAAGACAAACCCACCTCCTTAGAAAACAAAAATGGAAAAAAACTAAGGGTAATGCTGCTCAACGCCAGAAGTCTAAATCTCAAGATGCAGGCACTCGATGCACTCCTCAGTATGGAGAACATCGACGTCTGTGCAGTAACTGAAACCTGGTTCAAGGCTCCTGAGAGCACCCCAGCACTACCAGGCTATACCTCGTATCATGCTTTTCGGCCCCAAAACCTGGGCCAAACCACAAAGGGAGGGGGAGTGTCCATATTCATCAAGGACACCCACACCTCCAGGTTAGTAGCAACACATGAAGCATCGGAGACCATACAGGTGCAACTAACCATAGGCAAAACTGCTATACAACTGGTAGGATGTTACAGACCACCCTCCCAATCTCAGGAACCACACTCAGCCTTCCTGAAGACATTGGAGGATATGAATGTATCACAAAATACCATCATACTGGGAGACTTCAACTACCCTAACATAGATTGGGTACATTATTCTAGCCCTAACACCCTAGCCCAAAGGTTCCTGGAATTCATAAATTCAAATGCACTGGAACAACTAGTCACCTCTCCCACTAGGGGAGATAATATACTAGACCTGATCATCACAAACATGGGGACAAAATGCTCCACACCGGAGGTATACCCCTCACTAGTGAGATCTGACCACAAACTAATCACCCTGGATATACATATCCCACCTCCACCCCCAGCACAAAAGACCACAGTGAAAAACTTCTCAAAAGCAGACTTCACTCTTCTTAAGACTGAGATGGTATCCTTTAAGCCCACTGGGCCAGTGGATACCACATCCCACAATGCTGAATCCTTCACAAATGCTTTCTATGGACATCTCCAAGAATGCATGGATCATGCAATCCCAAATAAATCTAAGTCCCTCTCCACCAAAGGCAAGCGTCCTGTCTGGTGGACCTCAGCCATAAACAAATTGTATAACAAAAGAAGGAAGCTACTGCACGACAGAGCAAAATCCCATAATGGGAAGACATCTCTGATCAACACTAGCAGAAAACTACGTTCTCTCATAAAAACATCCAAGGCCAACTTTGAGAGAAAAATCGCTAAGGACACTAAAGATAACCACAAAGCCTTCTTCAGCTATGTTAGAAACCTGGGCGAAACCCTCAGATATGCTCAGAGTTAGTTCACAACAACAAAAAATACACTGAACCCACAGATATCGCCAACATTCTGGCTGACAGGTTCAGTGCAAATTTCTCCCCTCCCTCACCCCCAAAAGAAGAAATACTTATCCCAGCTGAATGTAATCTCCTGTCATCTCAGATGTCCAGGTGAGAGCCGCCCTCAGCAAAGCTAAAAACACAGCATCAATGGGACCTGACGGTATCCCGGGTTGCGTGCTACATGAACTCCAAGAGGAGCTAAACCCACATAAAAATGCTATTTAACCTTAGCCTTACTACAGGATATGTACCTGAACACTGGCATACAGCAACAGTGGTCCCACTCCACAAAGGGGGTACCTCTACAGACCCTGGGAACTACCTCCCCATAAGCTTAACCAGCCTGGTCTGCAAAGCTATGGAAAGAATCATTATGGAACTCATAAACAGAGACATTGGGGACCTACAGACACTTGATCCCACCCAGTTTGGCTTTGTAAAGGGCAGATCCTGCCTTTTGAACCTGGTTGACTTTTTCGAAACAGTCACTAGAGCCATTGATGAGGGCAAAGCAGTCCATACAGCCTACCTGGACTTGGCTAAGGCCTTCGACACAATACCCCACTCAGGCATCAAAGATAAGCTCAACAGCTTAAATGTAAACCCTTATGTCACTAGATGGGTTGCAAACTGGCTAAAGGACAGAACCCATAAAGTTAAAATCGCTGGAGCAATGTCAGACTCAAAGCCAGTCATAAGTGGTATCCCACAGGGATCTGTCCTGGGACCCCTCTTGTTCGGCATTTATTTCTCAGATGTTAAAGCAAACATGGGAGGGTTGTGGCTGGCAAAGTTCGCAGATGACTGCAAAGTAGGCGCCATAGTCGATACACCAGCGGACACATACATCCTACAAAAAGGCCTCACAGAAACGGACAACTGGTGCCGGAGTCATGGCCTTAAACTAAATGCCAAAAAATGTATAGTCATTCCCTTTGGGAAAAACAAAATACCCACAAATTATCACATAGACAGCAACCCACTGAGTACGGAAAAAGTAATCAGAGACCTAGGGACCCAAGTCGACAGCGACCTCTCATTTGACACCCACATTGCCAAAGTGGTTAGAAAGACATTCTACCTTGCACACCTTATCATGAAGGGATTCACATCCAGATCCAAGGATGTCATTGTACCCCTATACTCCTCCCTCATCAGATCCATGATTGAGTACAATGCCCCATTTGGTATGTACCTCACCCGGCATTTGCAACAGCTGGAGAGACCACAAAAGTACCTCACCAAGAGGATCAAGGGTCTCCAACATATGTCTTATTCTGCCAGACTAAAGAAACTCCAGCTCTATTCAGTAGCATAACGCCTGCTCAGAGCTGATCTGTGCCTGACGTACAAGGCCATGTCCAATCAGGAACTGATGGACATGCTCCACCTCAAAAAATCCAAATCCATCAGAACCACGAGAGCTAAAGACTTAAACCTCGGCACAAGTATGAATAGGACATGCTGGAGGGATAGATTCATAACCCAGAGGCTTCCCATGCTCTGGAACAGAATCCCAGTTCATGTTAGGCAGAGCCCCTCACTAACTCTCTTCAAGAGAAATCTTGATGAGTGGATGGGAGATCGTAGGTTTACCCCAGGGGTCACATCTGTGTCACTACTAGACAGGGGCACAGTAAACTAATTCTATTATATAAGGGGACCTTCACTGTGTCACTACTAGACAGAGGCACAGTATTCTAAATCTATTCTGTGCATTTTTGTACCATTTCATGGGGTGGCGAAAACCACATCACTATGGCTAGGCTTACAAATGCCCCAGGGCAGATAGCCTAGTACTAAACTATGAAACTATGAAGCTATGTTGAGGAGACGAGGTGGAGTAAGTGAGGTATAAGTGTAGATGTAGTGGGGGTAGGGTAAGGGAGCACAGTGAAGCCTGAGTGCAGCAAGTGCTGAATGAAGCGGGTAGGCCGATGGTGGAGTAAGTACCAGGAAAACAATCTGTAAAACTGCAGCAAGACAACAGGTAAGAGAAGTCCTGACAATTTTAAAGATGGTAACACAAGTTGCTAAATTGCTGTTAACTTAGGTGTATGTTAACTGCAACAGGCAGTACGGCAGTGACTTTGGCTTAAAATGAGGCTACAGTTGCTGGAGACACAACTGAAATAAGGGGAAGGCCAATCAGGTACTTTAATGGAATGCAGTTAGTCCCCACCACACACAAATGGTATACTACCATATGCAATCAGTGAGGATGAATATTTATGGATACAAAGACAAGGTCTTTGAACTCTAAACACATGACATAAGTCACAGCATTTAATTTTATTGTTAAGGGCTTTTATTGCCTTTCCAGGGAAATGTTATACTGCTAGAGTAAAATATACTAAAATGCTAATTTAGCTTCACCTTCATCAGTATAAGACCCGTGGGTGGGGTGTCCCTCCAGCAGATTCAACACTACAATACTGATGCAGAAGTGAGGGAAAACAATTAAGTTTAGTTTGATTCTTGAAAATTGCCTTACATAGATTTAAACTGAAGGTATTGCTTCTTTTGTACTTATGCAACTGGAGATGAAATTCAGCTGTAGTAGTTCCGTTGGTAGTAAAATTATGTTAACAGCATTTAATTTTACTGTTAAGGGCTTTTATTGCCTTTCCAGGGAAATGTTATACTGCTAGAGTAAAATATACTAGAATGCTAATGTAGCTTCACCTTCATCAGTATAAGACCCGTGGGTGGGGGTGAGGTGTCCCTCCAGCAGATTCAACACTACAATACTGATGCAGAAGTGAGGGAAAACAATTAAGTTTAGTTTGATTCTTGAAAATTGCCTTACATAGATTTAAACTGAAGGTATCGCTTCTTTTGTACTTATGCAACTGGAGATGAAATTCAGCTGTAGTAGTTCCGTTGGTAGTAAAATTATGTTAACCTTTGCAGCAGCAGTTGTCAGACATACTTTGTTCAGTACATGTAGAGGGAAGCAGCTGGATGAAGCGGAGTTCACTTGAGTCATGGGGCAGAGAAGAAAGACTTCTTCTTCTTCTTTTGGCTGCTCCCGTTAGGGGTCGCCACAGCAGATCAACTGTTTCCATTTCTTCCTGTCCTCAGCATCTTGCTCTGTCACACCAACCACCTGCATGTCCTCTCTCACCACATCCATAAACCTTATCTTAGGCCTTCCTCTTTTCCTGTTACCTGGCAGCTTCATCCTTAGCATCTTTTTCCCAATATACTCTGCATCCCTCCGCAGCACATGTCCACACCAACGTAATCTTGCCTCTCTGGCTTTTTCTCCAAACCTTCCAACCTGGGCTGACCCTTTAATATACTTATTCATAATCCTGTCCATCCTCGTCACACCCAGTGCAAATCTTAACATCTTTAACTCTGCCACGTCAAGCTCTGACTCCTGCCTTTTTGTCAGTGCCACTGTCTCCAACCCATATAACATAGCTGGTCTCACTACCCTCTTGTAGACCTTAGCTTTCACTCTTTACTGGTACTTGTCTGTCACAAATCACTCCTGACACTCTTCTCCACCCACTCCATCCTGCCTGTACTCTCTTCTTCACCTCTCTTCCACACTCACCACTACTTTGAACTGTTGATCCCAAGTATATAAACTCATCCACCTTTGCCACCTCTACTCCCTGCATCCTCACCATTCCTTTATCCTCCCTCTCATTCACACACATATATTATGTCTTAGTCCTGGTGACCTTCATTCCTCTTCTCTCTAGAGCATATCTCCACCTCTCCAGGGTCTCCTCCACCTGTTCCCTACTCTCACTACAGATCACAATGTCATCTGAAAACATCATAGTCCACGGTGATTCCTATCTGATCTCGTCTGTCAACCTGTCCATCACCATTGCAAATAAGAAAGGGCTCAGAGCTGATCCTTGATGTAATCCCACCTCCACCTTAAACGCATCTGTTACTCCCATCGCAGACCTCACCGCTGTCACACTACCCTCGTACATATCCTGTACCACTCTTACATACTTCTCTGACACTCCCGACTTCCTCATACAATACCACAACTCCTCTCTAGGCACCCTGTCATATGCGAGAAGAAAGACTGCAAACAGAGAAACCTGGAGTGGAAATATTATATGGAACTTTGGAAGTGAATGTTATTCTGGAGTGGATGTGTTGTGTTGTGTTAAAAACAGTGAAAATATTTGCTGTAACACTGATAAGGATGGGAAAGTTAACTGATGTAGATGTCAGGTGGAGAGAACATATTTATCGAATTATAGCATTATATGAATATATATTACTAACAAGGAGAGAGAGAATCTGTTTCATCGAATATCAGACTATGTGGTGGTTAACATGGAAATTATAATTGCAGGGTACTTTAATTGTGATTTAAGGAAACAAGTAAAAATAAAGGGAAAGATGTAAAAATACAGGAAGTGATAAAATGTGGTAAATGAGCTGTGGGAAGCAAAAGTCAATGGATTTATAGAAGGGGGCACTAGGACTTAAAATTGATTATTTTGCTTGTTGACGCACGTAATAGCATCAGGTACGCTAGTGCAAAAGTAGTAGATTCTATTCTGAAGAAATATATCAGGCAAGAAAATCAGATTTGCAAGGACTCATGGTCATTCCTAGGTGAGGTGAACAAAATCGAATTTAGAAAAGATTTTAACTTTCTGACAATTGATGTAAAGGAGCTATACACATCTATACCTCACCAAGAAGGGACTGAGTGGGTTTCTAATAGGCTACAAAAGTTGGGGACCCCTACCTCTGATATTGGATTAGTTAAAGAACTCTTAGACATCATTTTAAGTAACAACTTTATAATATTTGACAATGATGTCTATCTGCAAAAAACAGGGGCTGTCATGGGCTCCCCATGTGAGGCAAGTTTTTCTAACTTAGTCATGGCATATTGGGAGGATGAGTTCATTTGGAAAATCCCACATGTCAAAGAAAAGTTTCACTTTTACACTAGATTTTTGGATGACATTTTTGTCATCATTAAAGGCGAAGAAAAAGTAGCTGAAGAAGTTGTAAACTACTTTAATAGTACTACAGATTTTTTTGAGGTTCACATCCAGTTATGGGAAGGACAAGATTTCATACTTAGATACTGAATTACGAAAGGACAGAACCCATAGTAGATATATTAGTACTATATTCTGAAAGGAGACATATTTGAACAGTTTCCTCAGTTTTACCAGCTGCCACCCCTACTACCAAAAAAGATCAGTAGTTAAGGGGCAGCTGGTTAGAGAGGCTAGATTGGTGAGCCTTACAACAGATTTTTACTGTGAATGTGAAAGCTTGAAAGTGATGTTCTGTAACAGAGGTTACCACCATGATTTACTTGAGCAACTTATTAGTGAAGTACAAAACAAAAGAAATAGAGGGGTCTACAAGCCGATTCTATGGCATGAACGAATATCAGATAATGAAGATAATACCTTAACGTTTATTGCCAATGACAGGAATGTGCAAAATTACACACAATATAGTTTTGTGACCCCATATAGTATAGATGCTTGGGAGCTGAGAAATATTATTTACAAGAACTGGGAGGTATTACAAAGTGATTCTTCTGTTAGCAAAAAACTCCCCAACCTTCCATAAATTATTTTCAGAAAGGGGAAGAATATAAAAACATTGTTAGAAAACCAAGCCCTTAGTAGAAGTAGAAACCCCGGGACGGCTAAATGTGAAATGTGCAACTATTGTAAACACATGGAAATTGGGCAAACATATTACATTAAAGATAGGAAATATCGTAAAAGGAAGAAATTTAATTGTCAATCTAAAATGATAGTGTACCTAGCAAGATGTCAACAGTGCCCAGTGTTTTACATAGGGAAAACTACTAGGGCTCTGAAAGAAAGGGTATACGAACATTTGTACAGTATTAGTCGGAAAAAATTGGACAATGCATTGGCTAGGCACATTGCAGAATCTCCTGAACATAAGTTTAAGTTCCGAGTAATAGACCAGATACAAACAGATGGCAGAGGTGGCCTCGATTGCCTCCTGTTAGAAAGGTTAGAACTGTTGTGGCAATTAAGCACAAATGCCTGCCAGTACCCAGGAATTAATGAAATTTACTCTATTTTATGTATACTGAAATTAAAAAGTTTAAACAGATGTACATAATTACGTGGTTTTAGTATTTAGTTGGAATTGCATAAAAAATGAAAAAATGGGGAGTTTTAACAACATTTTTAAACATCATATGGATTAATTAAACTGTTTGGATAACACTTCCAGAGTGGTTATTTGTGGTCCACGTCATGGATTAAGCTAATCTTATTGGACTACTTGGCAAGCTACTTGTGTGTTTCTACTGCAGTTATTTGGATTTGTGCAAGTCTTTTTGTTCTTTCTTTTTTCTTGGTTTGGACCATTTGTATTTTGCATTATCAGTAGGCTTGGAGGTAGCAGTTGGTGATATAGTTGTGATGTTTTTTTCAGACTATTTAACAATATGGATGGAGGTGATGGAAGAAAGGGAGTATATTAAAATAAGAAAGGGAATAAAAAGAATAAATGAGAAATTACGGGATGAAATCCGAGAGTTGTGGAAGGATACAACCATGAAGGACTTCTATAAAAACAGGCTTGAATTGTGGACTTAATTTAAAAAAGAAGTATAAAACATTTTTTTATATTTTTTCAAAAGTCAGATGATGTTAAAAAGGAAGAGAAAGTGAAGTATGGGAAAATGTATCTAAATGTATTAGAGAATAATATCAACAGAATATTATGATATGGAAAAAGAAATATATAAAATAAATTGCGAAAAAAGGCATTACTACTTAGGCAGATATATTATTTACAAGGGAGGAGGTATCTGCATGTTTGGTTAAAACAGTAAAGAAGGACATTAGTATAATGACAGAAATGAAAAATGCAAAAGGTGAGGTAAAAAGTACACAAGAGCAAATTATGAGTATTGTAGTATAGAAAAAAATATATAAGGAAGGAAAATTAGACAGAATGGAAAGTAAAAACATGTCCAGAATGAGTTAAGAAAGAAGCTGAAAAAAATAGCATTAGTGAATTGTATGAAGTACTTAGGAAAGTAAATGCTAATTCAGTATCAGGAACAGACGGTACTGAGTATGTAATGTACAAGAAATGAATGGACTGGCAAGGACAGTATTTCCTAAATGTATCAAATGAATGGCAGAAAAAAGGCTTTGTTTAGGAAGAACTATGCAGTGGGATATTAAAATTTATATTGAAGGAAATGAGAAGAATGAAGTAATCAATTGGAGACCCATCATTCTAAATAACACAGGTTATAGAATGTTATAAGAACGACACTGAGGGATATTATGGATGAAAGTATATATGGTACAAAAGGAAAATGATGTCACGAATTGTTACTGGTTGTTGAAAAAATTGTGGATGATATAAGTAAATGGGAAAATGGAAAACTTACGGTAGTTGATATCAGCAAGGTATATGACACAGTAAGACATGATGCTTTGTGGGATGTCATGGAGAAGTATAGAATTAAAAAAGTGAGTATGTCAGTATAGCAAAATAATAGGGTGAGAGTGCTAGTGAATGGGTGGCCGAGTAAATAAATATGCATGAAGTATGGTATAAGACAAGGATGTCCCATGAGAGGAATATTGTTTGCATTAGTAATGAATGTGACAGTGAGGGAAGTAGCTTATGAAATGAACTAGACATGTGATGTAAAAAGAGGTGGTGATTCTAGTAGTTTTGACATGCACAAACAATATAGTTATAGTTAATAAGAACAAAATATGGATGAGGGAATTGTTAGTTTGTCTGAATGGGTGTTCAAATGAAATATGAATGACCGTGTATAAAGATAAAAGTAAGGGTTTGCATGATGGGGTGAAAATTGGGGGATCTGTATTTTTCAATGAATAAAATGTCTTTGCTAGGAATAAAATTTGGGGAAAATGATGAAGTTATGAACTAACAGGAGTGTCTGATAAAACACTGAAGGAAATATGTCTTCTGTGGAGGATCTCTAGATTAGCATTCAGCTAAAAGGTTTCCCTGGTAAATTCTGCATTAATGGTAAAAACTGCATATATGTCAAATGTTTATATGATCCCAGAAAATATGAAAAGGAAATTGAGCAACTAATATTTCTATCATATGAGGTTCAAAATAATGAAAAAATGTGTGCTGTAAATGAGTGAAAATAAAGAGGAGTTGGGGATACTAAATCAAGTTATTTATTCTGCTTCTTTAAATTGAGTAAAGGGACAGAATGAGAAATTAATAGTTAGGATGTTTAAATATAAGTACAAAATGTTCTGGGAGATGAGAATAAGAACAAGAGTAAACTATATGTATATGAAGAAATGAAAACTTATCAAGAAAAAAATACTAGCATGGAAAGCAAAAACTGATGATACACAGAAAGATAGAAGAATGTGGTATAATAATTTGGTGAAACAACATTATTATGTAAATCCTTGGGAAAATGTATCAGAAGAAGTGATTAAAGCCATCAAAGAAAGGAAAAAGTGGTGTAGTGGTGTATCAATAGTAGAGTGTCAGGATTTCCTGTGGAGACTGGTAATAAATAAATTACCAGTAAAAGGGGACATGCCATACATATGTTTATTTTTTTGGACAGGAAGAGACAACAGATAATTTTTTTAATTTAAAAGAGTGATGAAACTCTGGAAAAAGTTGTATGAAGAAAAACTGTTGAGAATGTTAATGACAAACAATACAGATGAATATTATTATGTATGGATGTTATAAGAACAAGAAGAAAGAATATGTAAGAAGGGTAGATTAGAATTTATTTTATGTAATATGGCTTATTTGGAATGAAAGACTGAATGACATTTTGTTTAATGGGAAATGGATTTTGGCAGATATACTGCAAAAAATTAGATTATTGTTGTGGAAGAAGGAATGGGGGGTCAATTATGGAAGAATAACATTGAGGATTTTCTAAGAAAAATGCTAAATAGTGAAAAAAATAGAAATGTGTGTGTATATATATATATATATATATATATATATATATATATATATATATGTGTGTGTGTGTGTGTATATTATGATAAATATGAAAACAATGTTTTTTATGTTGTGTTACAGAAAAGCTCTCTAAGCTTCTCAATAGGTGCTGTAGGATCTTTTTCAGCCACCTGAGTTACCACCAGCTCATGTGGGTGGGAGCTCAGTTGAATGCCTCATCCAAAGGATGACACATTCAGGAGTGTAGAACTTCAAGTGTGATGTCTGTGTTCCCATCAACATTGCTATGATAATTACACCCGTTGAGGTTCACAGTATTGGCTGCTGGGCTGCAGCCCCCCCTAGAGCTACAAAGAGAGAGGGGGGGAGAGAGAAGAAATGTACTAACACAGAAAGTCAACTGTTATTTTCAAATTAAAAATAATAGTTGACTTTCTGTTGTGCATTGGGGCCTCCCAACTCTGTGGACCGAAAAAAAAACAAAACAAAAAAATTCTGCTTCTTACAATTAGGCTTCCTATTGGGTTTGATCAGCATTTTGCAGTGACAGACGTGTTGCTCAATGACTGACTCACTGGACTGCTGCACTATGCAGTGAAGAGCCCTTACTATTGGCTCTGGCTACCTCAGCTGACGGAGGCAGCCTGTGCCAAGAAGAAGGAAGTAGTTAATGTGGAAGAGGAAGCACTACCATAGGAATTTATTTTTCATTTATTTTAAAGTATTACTTTCATTTACTATGTGTTCTATTGCCAGGATATCAGAACAAGTTAAGTATTTAAAGCATGTGCCTGACTATGTACATGTGAGTGTGCAGACATGGACAAACTACTGAAGGGATCACTGGGGGAAATTTTTTCAAGTGCTTGTGCTTCAATGGACAAACCAAGAAAGGGGTTGTCAGGGGAAATGTTTCATTTAAGTGCTTGACCACACATGGACAAAGTACTGAAGGGATTGATGTAGAAATCATTGATGGTCACATCTATGTGTGCGGGGGTGGGTAAAATAAATTACTTTGTCCAATTCCTGCTATTCTTATTTTATTACATTCTGATATCTGAGGTATATTCAGTCAGCAAAGTTGACTTTAATTGGATGCTGGGGTTGACTGTGGATAAAAGTGACTGATATTGTTGTCAACTTGTGATTTGTTTAAAATAAGCATTTATTATCCTGGCTTTGCAGAAGTAGTGTGCATAATTTTTTTCACTTTCTGTACCAGTCAAGCATCAGCACTGCACTCAATAAGTAGCTGTCTGAGATGGTCTACCAAGAATGTGTGTGACAGCAACTGATTGTTGGTACAGTGCAGCACTGAGTAGTGTTGCCATATGGATCTTTTGTTGTGTTTTTGGCTGTTCATTCCTTCTAAGTGCAGTCCTTTTCACTTTGTGGATTTTATTCAGGCTCTTTGGTTTCTTCTCTCTGGCACTCAGCAGTATAAATATGCCTCTGGCCATTAGTTCTTTTACTTTTCATCCCAATCTAATACCAGAGTGGTACACAGAAGATAACCGTTTTTTTTTTTTTTTTTGGAGGGGTAGAGAGGCAGGCACTCTTCCCAAAAAGATGGAGTATATTTCCACACTCATGATTTTTTGTTCAAACCATCCCTATTAAGTCAAAAGGTAGTTACAAAAAATAAATAAATAAATAAATAAATAAAGCTGTGATACACCTTAGTGCATGTATAAATTAATGACTTCTGGGATCCAAGCAGACCCCCATCTTAATTCAGTTACTTCCTCCAGACTTAATTTACAGAAGAGTCTTGCCCATCACTGAATTCTAAAAATTTAAAATCCACTCAAGTGGGGGGCTGTGCTCTACACCCCCCCGTATCTAAATATACCACCTCTGAGAATGTACTACAGTGGGGAAAAGGGCGCATTCCCGATGATAGCCAACTGCTGTTTTTTTCCCTGTGAAAAACTTTGATGAAATGCTGGTTCGATGAAGAGAGGTTTCCACAATGGGGATTTGACAAATATCGATTAGACAAAGTATTCGCTGAAATGATATAGACCTGAAATCTTCATTTTTAGGCTTAAAAGCTTCAGATAGGTATTCCACCAAGGCCAGCAGCTTTGCTTTTTTCACCTTCAATGGCAAGAGGGTCAGCAAAAAGAGCATTTTACAGGGTGTTATACGGCAGATTTATTCATGGTTCTGTCAAGAGGACTCACTATTGGGGTACCTGCTTAATCTTTTTCCCCTCTTAAGAGCAGATAAAGCAACCAGAGAAAAACAGGTGACTAATGGCTACATAAAATGGATCAACATAAGAAAGAAAGTGTGTCTAAAAGCTTAGAAAAAATAAAAATCTTTAGAATGCTGGAGAAAGTGGCAGTGAATACAGAATTACTTATAAGATTACATGTCAAAAAGACACTGGACAGGATACAGGGGACATCCAGGACAGCAAAGAGAGAACAGCAAGAATGAAGCAACTCTTGGTAAACTGTCTTCAAAGAATTAAAACTGATGAAGCAAGAAATGGACAAACAGAAGGATGATTCGCACACCTAAGAAAACAGTCATAAATGGGGAATCTAAAGATTACAGGTATCAACATGAGACAGTTTTTCAATGCTGTATAGCTCAGGCTTTGCACTCTTCCAGAGACTTGGACTTTTCCTGGATTGAATATCTTGATCTGGATGGACATAAAGAAATGGAGGAACCCACAGACATATTCTATGCCATCCATAGGCAGGAAGTGGCTGCTAGAGGCAGACAAGGAAAAAATATACATTGGACTATACTTCCACATTACACTCCTTAAGTTTTAGCACACAGAAAATATTTGGCTCTTACATCCACAAATTCACAGATATCCCTAGAACACAGAGTCTCATAACTATTCTCACTTTGCCGATACCCTCTCTCAACCTATACCACCTTCTTCCGGGACAACATATTGGTCACTCCTGGAGTAAATTTGTGGGCCCCATTCAGTTATCAAGTTTGTGTTTGAAAAAAGATAGTTAATCTTACTGCTTAATAAGCAGACAAAGTTTATTTAAGATATTTGGGAAGTGCTGGGTTATAAACCTATCCCTACATCATGTTTTATTTAGCTGTTGTTGAAGCTTTAGGTCCTTGGTTCTGGTAATGATGAAGATATTGGACTTGTGGAAAAAAAAGGAGGTCATTGATGCCTGGGTCTTTAATGGTGCAGTAAGCAAGACACAGATCTCCTCTCAAAAGTCTAAAAGACACAGAATAAAGGTGTAGAGTTTTCAATCTCTCTTTGTAGCTCAGGGACTGTAAGCCTATGATCTTTTTTGGTTGGGAACCTGTGGGGTCTTTCTACTTGTTTGATATGTTTAGTGAAATACACCTCAATGGGAGCATTGTATTCTGTAACTGGTCTGATCAATACTGAGTGTAAGGGAGCAATTACCTGTTTAGACTGTGATGACATTCTTTTGTCAATTAGCTGAGCTAAATAAAAGGATGTTTTGACAACTATTACTACATGATGGTCCAAACAGAGTATCAACCGAATTACCTAGGTCCCTAACTACATTTTACCTTTGTTCATAAATAGCTGATAACAAGGCAATTTAAAAAAAATAGTTGAAAACTGGCAACTACTAGACAAAGAATGTGGAGTACGGAAAGTGATCAGGGACAAATTATACCACATAGTGGGCCCAGGAAGGAAGGCGGGGAGCCTCAGCAACAAAACTGGTAGTTCCAAGTCAGATGGGAAAACTCCAGAAGTAAATAAAGCAAAGACACTAAATGCAGCATGCTCTGTTGTAGGAGAAGAGGTGTAGGTTGAGAAAGAGAGTAACTGCAGGTACACTGCAGAAATCATTGCAGGGAAAAAAGGGAAACTAGCTTGGAATCTGAGGGAAGAAGAAGAAGAAAGCCAAGGGAAGTAAAGTAAATAAAACAATTAAGAACACCCAACAGAAGCTGCAGCAGGGAGAACAACTCAGATGATAAGATGCAGAAAGAGAGAAACAGAAGCAATTATTCTAGCAGCAAGGAGGAGACTCCTGGTAAAACCCAACTACCCTAGATCTGCAGCACAGAATGTCAGAGTGGGAGTGTGAGAAACTAGTATGACTGAACAAAATGGGCTTAATAAAGTGCAGTCATATGTTTGATTGGCATTGTCACAAAGGAAGAGGACAATGCCTGACTTAGTCAAGCTACAAGAGACTTTTCTGAAATTATGCTTGCAGTTGTAGTTGGAATTCTGCAAAGATTCAAACATTATGCAGAGGGACTGGAAAAAAACACATTTTATTTACATTAAGTAAAAAAAAGAAGTGATGTACTCAGCATAATGTTCCATCTATGTTGCCCATTTTCATTCATCCTCAACATGTGGGTTCAGATCTGATCCTCGGATCCAATTTGGATGCTTCACCTGCAAAACCTCTCACTGTGAGCTAACAGTGCTACTCTCTGTGCCATCCAGTACTTATCTAAATTTTTGTTACAAAAAAAAAAACTAAAGCAAACACTTTTTGGTAGAAAGAGTACTTTTTATCTGACTTTTTAACCTCCTCTAAGTAAATTGTGGGCATGAAAAGTCACATTCCTGCAGCATGACACAAACAAGAGCCATTCACTGTATCCTATCAACTTTGTTAGTGACCTTCCCATATATTTCAGATAACTTTCCCAGTAATTTAAACTCAACTAACCATTCTATCCAAAACAGCAATAACAACCCAAATTACACTGCTAACCCCCCACACTGTCTGGAACAGAAACTTAGAAAACTTACTTTTGTTACTTACAAATAACTTGACATACAAATTCCTCTTTTGCAGCTCAACCTGGATGCTTAGTTGGTTATACTGTATCACCATCAAAATTCTTTGGTGAGGGGATAAAAGTAAATCAAGGGCCTCATAATACCAAACAAGTTTTAAATAACAATATTAGAATACATCAAAGGTTTACATCAATACACAAAACATTAAAAACAAACTGACTATTACTGAAGCCTGGTTGTCAGCAAAATCACATTGTGGCCTCACAAGAGAAACAGGCCCTAATCCAGAAAAGGTGGAGGATTCTTAATATTAATCATAAATAATATCCACCTAGACATATTACAGGTAGTTCAAGACTATCCCTTGATGATCCTATTATCTGGCTGACATTTTGGAAAGCATACTCCATTTGCACAATGGAGTAGTATATATTCTTTTGTTCATCCATTCCTGTAGTAGAGGATGTTCTAAAACAAGTGTACCTTGACAGTATTAACAAAAGAAGCACTATTATACTAGGTGAGCTCAGTCTGAATATTAATGTAAGGTACAGGTCCCTGTAACTGCACAATATTTTCAACTTTAATGATCCTGAACAATTAAAAACACATTTGTAAACCTAATCTCATTACAAAGTTGAAGCTCCACTATATTTCAGAAAAGCAAGTATGATAAGTACCTTTGTGCATATACTGATTTCATCTACAAGAGATACTGAGAATTTTAATACAATTTTATTTGCATCAGATTAAAATGTTACTTGAAGAAGAAAAAACTGCGTATGTCAGGGACATCACTACAAATTGTACAGATAAAACATATGAGGTGTTCTGCATTAACAGTCTATGGCAAATAACACTATAGCCTTGCACTATGACCAGTACATGCATATTCAAATAAGATTCACATTGTACTACTGGAGAGGAAAGCAATAATCCCTAGTTGTCCAGTATTTTATATACTTCAGTCACAGCCCAATGCCTTCAGTGTTATCTTACCAAATGTAACTGTAGCATGGCAAAACTACCATATCCACAGAAACAGTGATTTCTGGGAAGGGGTAATAATACGTTTGCAGTGCCACTACAAAGTAATGTGTTTATTATAACATGCTACCATCAACCAGACCAAACTGGCACACCCTAAACTCAGTTACTGTACCCTCCTGGAATGAGCCAATCATATCCTTAACTTATGATTGCTATAAATGAGTGGTCCCTCTTCAAGAGCCAATATGCCAAGAGCTATAATTAATCAGTTTTGTATAATTACTCTAACAAAATTAGTAAACAAATAGCCACCAGTTAAGTTCTTTATTTAAAGAAATTGGGCAATACACTTTTAGAATTAAATACATGGAAAAGTATATTGTGGAACATGGAAATAAATCATTCGGAACAGGCAGATGACCAAAGAAGGAAAATAATGAAAAGTTGCAAGTAATCCACATCTCTGTCCTCAAGACTACATGTAAACATGACAGCAAGGAACTTAAAAATACTATCTGTAAATGTAAAGCAGAATATAAAGTTAAGGTTGCTACAGATCCAAAGGAAACTACAAATTTCTACTCAGTTATGTCATAAACTTAAGGTAAACTGTCCAACAGTGCACTGAGCTCATCCATAATAATAATAACACCCATTCTGATCCCAAGGATACAACTAATATAGTAATAGAAAAAAAAATAGTGCTCGCTTTACCCCTCCTTCCCTTATTTTTGCCCCAACTTCCACTCCAAACTGGCCACTTCTACTAAAGACAATCTAAGGCCTACTTCACATATGGCCGCATTCTCAAAGGAAGTACTCAGATCTGCTCAGGACTGGTGGTCAAGGACACCACATTCACAAATGCTGTAGATATAGCCAACCTGCTGGCAGACAGGTTCAGTGAAAACTTCACCCCTCTGTCCCACCATCAGTAAATCAGGACATCACAGCACCTGCCCCCCTCCCCTTATCTCCAGGGAAGTCATCATTGCCCTTTCAAAGGTAAAAAAATACAGCCTCCATGGGACCTAATAACATCCCAGGCTGCATCCTACATGAACTCAGGCAGGAACTTGCAGCACCATTAGGCACCCCTATTCAACTAAAGCCTGAGCACCGGCTTCATCCCAGCCAAGTGGAAGACAGCCACTGTCATTCCTCTGCACAAAGGTGGAGCATCCACTAATCCAGGAAATTATAGACCCATCAGCCGAATTAGCCTGATCTGCAAGGCCATGGAGCAGATCATGGACATCATTAACAAGGACATTGGCAACCTCCAAACACTCGATCCCACAAAGTTTGGTTTTGTCAAGGGGGGGGGGGGTCATGCCTGTCAAAATATGTTGATTTCTTTGAGACAGTCACCAAAGCCATGGACAAGGGAAAGATGGTGCACACCACCTACCTTGACCTGGCTAAAGCCTTCGATACTATTCCCCATGCGAGTATAATAGATAAATTCTCTCTATTAGGCATCAATCTGTATGTTACCAGATGGGTAGCAAACTGGTTCATTGATAGAACCCACCTACTCAAAATAGAGGAAGCTACCTCAAGCAGTAGACCTGTAAGAAGCTGTGTACCCCAGGTATCAGTCTTGGGGCCTCTGTTGTTTGGGTTATACTTTTCTGAGGTGCAGGCCAAAACCAGTAAGCTATGGCTGACCAAGTCTGCAGATGACTGCAAGCTGGGCGGTGTCATCACTTTCCCCTAGTGATGTGGACATCCTCCAAGAGGGTTTCAACCAGACAAATGACTGGTGCCAGAAACATGGCGTCAAACTGTATGCCAAAAAATGCATCATTATCCCCTTGGGGAGAGTGATGTCCTAACAAATTATCACATTAATAACAAGGTCCTAAAAACGCAATCAGTGGTGAGGGACTTGGTCACCAAGGTTGATAGTAAGCTGACTTTTAAACACAATATTGCCTCTGTTGTGCTGAAAGCTTTCTACAAGGCCCACCTCATTAGTAATCATATCTCATCCAGGGGCAAGGAGGTCATATCATCCCTACATTCTTTCCTTACAAGATCCATTATTGAGTACAAAGCCCCTTTCCACATGTAGCTCACAAAGCACATGCAGCCACTGGACAGACCACAGAGGTTCCTCATCAGGAGAATCCAAGGCCTCAAACATCTACCCTACACTGACAGACTAAAGGCCCCCTCCCTCGAATCATTCTCATATAGACTCCTCAGAGGTGACCTCTGTCTGACATACAAAGCAATATCAGACTCCGCCTTGAAGGGACTGCTGCATATCCGCAAGTTAAGCTCCACTCGAGTAACCCATACGCATGACCTCAACCTGGTCTGTGACATCAATAGGACTTGGTGGAACAGATTTGTGTTCCAGAGACTCCCTCTTCTGTAGAACAAACTCCCTCTCCACATCAAGCAGAGTTCCCCATTAACCCTTTTTAAGTGCAACCTGGATAACTAGATGAGGAACGGAAAATACATCTCTGGGACTCCACCTATGTCCCTGCTGGACAGGGGCATCGGGTGCTGACTTGTCGGAACATGGGCTAAATTCTTGGCTAGGCTTGTAAGGGCCTCGGGGCCAATAGCCTAGTAACTTCCTATGATCCTATGAACTATCCATGAGAATTTAGTTTCCCCTGAAATCACCTTGAAACAAATCTTAGAATCCCTGTTAATGGGTAAAAATAACACTTTCTTGGAACCGGACAATATACCAGGCTTCATTCTCATGAGTGCCAAGAATTCCCTATCTAAGCCTCTACTTAAACTGTTTAACATCAGCCTATATACAGGGTTTGTTCTTGATAAACTGCAACTGTGATGAGTCCATTATATCCTTGGCCAGCAACTTCCCAGATTTCCTCAAAATAACACAAACCACCTTCTCAAACATAGAAACATGACTAAACAATACTCAATTACTACTTAATCCCAAAAAATCCAAACTACTAATATTCTCTTCCAAACCACCCCCACAAGAGTTCAAAATCTACTCCCTCAATAATACAAATACTGAAGTAGTGAAAACAGCTAAACTTCTGGGCATCACTATAGATGCTAAACTATCATTTGAACAATACATACTTAACACAATCAAAAAACACACTCAAAAGTAGGTGAACTATATAGACACAAACTGTATATGGATAAGCCCCCACAAGAATAAAATTGGAACATTCCTTCCTACTTTCCTCACTCCTCTATGGTTCCCACATCTTTACCAACCTTCACGCATCCTTAAGCAATAAACTACAATCAAGCTATTATAAAATTGCCAAATTTGCTTCTGGGCTGCAAAAGTGCACTTACCACTGTCACGTCATTAAAGAATTAAAATGGTTGGAATTTCCACATTACCTCCAATACACTCAACTAACTCTCAATATTTAATCCTTAAGAAACTTTCACAAGCCAAAGTATGATCTGGTTCATATTGTACAGAATACACTGTGTGTCATGATTGTTTATATTGAATGTCCTCAACAAGTTATCCATTTATATACTGTGCAAGTTCTACTGTCATTTATTTTCACTGCATAATGATATTGTACTCAGCATATTTCTATCACTAAGAAATGGTATTTATATTTGTATGGTTTCTTATCACAGTAAATCTTATCCTGTTGTATAATAATATAAGCCCAGCCTAGATCCCATTTCAGAACTATTAACCTTTAAAAATACTGAGGGTTGAACTTTTAACTACATTCCTTATAAACTCACAGCAATCTTGACAGAGCAGTATCTGCCTATCCATGTCCTCTTCTGAGGTATCTTCAGTGTCATTTTTAATCCCATATATTTTTTTAAATTAAAGTTTTTTTTTCAGTTTAAATGTCAAGGTATCAGATGCATATGTATGTAGATAACTTGTCACTTAGCTTTACTGTATTTATCTATGATGTATCTAAGAGCATGCATAATGTCTGAATGGCATTCTGTTTCTTAGTAGCCAGTTGTTTCACTGTTTCTACCATTTGTTGTTTCATGTAAACCCTCTGTGAAAAGACTTGCTTGAAGGTGTCTACCAGTAAAATAAGTAAGTAAATACATAAACACACTTACGTATAAACTTGTATTGCAGCGTTAGTTGTCACATGCTCTGTCAGACAGCCTTTGTTAGAAATTTGATTATAGTTCCAGTAATACAGGGGTCAATTCAAGACGGGTTAGGTCAGAATGTTATTTATAATTATCTGCAGTGAGTTTAAAATCCAGACCTTATAGCCAATGATAGTAAAGATGTGTAATATACTTACAATTAACAGTAGATCTAGAGAGTGGTCACTGCATCACACGTGGATTTTCCTACCCGCTGAGTTGTGGTTGCAACACTGTTTTTAAAACTGTCATTATGCTTGCAAAGGCTAATACTGACACTGAACTAATCCTTTATTCATGCAGGTGGTGCAATTCCCCATCAGTTCTGGTTCTTTCAGGCTGGCAGAAACCTCAACAGGAAATGATGTACTTGAGGAAGACAAGTCTAACTGCTTATGAAAAACCACTCTAAGCGTAAGCTAATAAGCTGGAATAAGGGCTACACTAGTGTCCAGCCAACAAATGTGTCAGGTATGTACATACCCTAAATATTAGGGGATTGAAGGATGAGAAGTTTTACTATTACACTGTTCATTACTCAAAAATCTATAGTTATGTTAAGTATTTTACATAACTCTACCATTTTCTTCAGGAAGGTCACTAATAGTAAATCACAACATTTGGGTGGCATTCAATATAATAAAGACGTAACCCCATGAGGTGGACAATTAACAGGATTTCTTGTTGCACACGGGCCCAAAATGTTCTTGGCCATAAAGTGAGCTTCTAGCATGTTCCATTTTGTGTAAGTATAGATCATAATCATGCTGTGTAAAATGGCCTGAGTGGAAAACTTACTTAAGTATGTTGTAGAATAGGTGGCTGTTCTTGGTCAGAGAGAGCCTTGAAGTGATTTGTCTTATTTGCCACAACAAAATGAAATAGAATTGGTCAACCATCTAGATAAAGTCTGTTTTTCACATATAGGCCTTCCTTCATTTCAAGAAGGCATAAAGAGCTGGTCTAATTTCCTGAAAGAAAATAATTATTATTTTTTTTTTTTTGTATACTCATTCCTTCCAATGGAACTCTTGAAATTGGTATTCCAACTTCCAATAGTTACATCACGAGCCTTTTGACAAAATCAAATTATATATAAGAACTTTAAACTTACTTTTTGTAACATTTTGTAAACAATGTATAATATTTCAGTAACCACTCTAGTTATGCATCCTCTGTCAGCAGCATTTTGTTCACTCAACTGTGGCCTTTCATATGATGTGAAGTAATTATGTCTGTGTCTCTTGATTGCTGAGATATTTAGAGAAATAATGAGCATTATACACCATAAATAGTAATTGAGCAATATACTGTTTACATTATATATGAACAACATCCACTATTTCTTTAGCTGCACTAGATATAGGTTGAATATCAGTGTGGTTGTTTTGCCATCATGTATGCTTTAAGGAGAAATATTTCAATAGTTTATATATAGCCTGGGTTTGAAATTATTAATGCAATCATTATTTGATGTATATAGTATCAATAGGGTGATTCTAAAGAAAAGTTTTTCATTATCACTGTGGTTTTCGTATGTGGGCATTCAAAGTAACTAGTAAGCAATGCTGTCCAGGACATAGATGACATAGCATACTGGTAAGTGTAAATATAAGAAGACAGAAAGAAAGAACTTTTGCAAGAAAGAGACAGTGGTATCAAAGACTCCACATCACCGAGGAAAACTGTGTATGGAGGTATGGAGGTTTGCATACAAATGCTTTTAGTAGTTCTGAAATTCTTCTTCCTGATGTAGCAGTCATTACCAAGAGAGGTTTCCAGGAGAGATACATCATATCTGATGATCCTGCTGGTTTATACAGGAGTAGACTACATTTTTACAACATAAACTTAAGATCCCACAGCACAGAAATATGTTCTGCTGCAGATGTCAAGAGAAGTACACCTTTGGAGTTGGCTTCAACCTAAATAAAAATGGAGTACATGCTGGCACTGTAAGAGATGTGAAACATGACAAAAGAGATGTAAACTTTGATAGAGTTTTACTGTGTTGAAGTGATTGCCACTGCTACCACACAGCTCTTGGCTCTCCAGTTCAGTTCTCAGCTGGACTATTTTCTGTTCAGAATCTGTATGCCCTCCCTCCACCCAGTGGGTTTTCACTAGATATTTTTCCTTCCTCCTACATCCCAAAGTAATAATGCTAGGTGAATTGTCAATTCTGTAAACAGCCCACAAGAATGGATATGGTATGTGAGTATATGCATGCGGTGTACAATGGACAAGCGTCTCTGCCAAGACTGGTTCTCTTCCTTACAACCACTTCTTGTCAGATGAATAATAAAGATTAATTTCAAAAGTCGAACAAAGTTGATACTGAAATGACCCAAACCCTTTATAAAAGACCATATGACAAATATTTTCCATTTCTGGAGGTATTATTTCTTTGTATTATGCATCTTAAACTCATTCAGAATCTACAGAACTTATTGGGGATATATTCACAGTGAGGAATCATAATTCTGTCCTTCAAGCTGATAGAATAAGTGACTTCATACTGGGGTAGAAGTCTTTCACCTATTGCTAAGACAATAGTGGGAGAGTAGAAAGTTGAAATCCACCATGTCTGTCTTGGCCAGGTTGGAGTAGTTAGAAAGCTGAGTCTTGTTCTATCTTGCTATGGGTAAAACTTCCTGGATTATATCATTTTTCATATTATGCTGTGTGCTATTACAAAGCAAAACAACGGTCATTAACTGCTGAGAAGTGAAAAATAAATATATCTATTTATATATTTATATATATGCAAACTCTATAGCTTATCCCATCAGCACACTCATTAACAGATCAACTGAAGAATCCCTTGTCCCAGACATCTGGAAAAAAACATTCATTCTCACCTTACACAAAGGTGGCACCAACACAGACACCACAAACATTTGACCCATAGCAATTCTCTCACCCCTCTCTAAATACTGGAAAAATGCATCCATGCCCTACTCCTCAACCACCTGCTTGAAAATCAAATTTTATCACCCACTCAGCATGGTTTCAGACCAGGACACAGCACCACTACCGCCCTCCTATCCTTCCTTGATACAGTTAACCGGGCACGGTAAAATAATTGCTTCACTTTTCCTTGACCTCTCCAAAGCTTTTGATACCATTTCCCACACTATCCTCGTCTCTAAACTATCCACCCTCCACATTTCTTCCCCTACCCTACAATGGCTCAACAGCTATCTCTCCAATAGGCATCAATCCACCAAATGGCAACAATCTTACTCTCCCTTTCTTAATACTTCTGCAGGGATACCCCAAGGCTCCATATTTGGTCATCTCTTATTTAGTAACTTTATTAACTACTTTTATTCCACTCTCCCACAATGCTGAGTAATCCAGTATGCTAACAACTCTACAATAATATGCACTGCAAATTCCAGCTCTGAGCTCCAGAAAATTACCCAGAATACCCTCACCTCTACTGACTCTTGGATGCTTAATAATCATCTTGCCCTAAATCCAAAAAAAAAAATAAACTAGTAATTTTTACCCCTAAGAAAACCACTCCATTTGATAAAAAACTCTTCACTATACAAGCCCAAGACAATACCACTATAGAAGTTGTTCCACACACTAAATTACTAGGCATTATTATAGATGAAAACCTTAACTTTGACCAACATGTAAACAATAACATCAAAACAACATGCCAAAAGCTTGGTATGCTCTACAGGCACCAACACTTTCTTAGCCTCTCTACTAGACAAACCCTTGCAACTACCTTTTTATTACCCTCTCTCCTTTACGGTGCCCCTCTCCTCACTAATATCCAAAATTCTACAACATCCAAACTTGATATGTGTTACAACAGAATAGCAACATTTGCCACCAAGGCCACATTCTCATCCCACCACTGTAAGTCACTGAAACAATTAGGGTGGATGGAACTCCCCTACCATCTCTCATTCACCCAATTAACTACAGTGCACAAAATAATCTACAGACCCACAGACTATCCTGCTCTCTCAACTCTACTTGCCAAATGTCATCCCAGCACGCATCTAAGATCTGAAAATCATCTATTTCTAAAAGTAGATAAGCCCACCTTACCTGCTGGTCAACTCCTGCATTCCTTCACTGTTGCTAAACTATGGAACTCACTTCCACCTTCTATAAGAAACACAGGCAGCACTGCCACCTTCAAACAAATATTGAAAAATCATCTCAACTCTTACTGGCTATGTTCCTGCTCTATAATCCTACCTCTTCACTCTCCGCATATGATTACTAAACTCCTATGTCTTTTGCTCCTAGTGACGGATGACACTTTCTCCATATTTTTTTTATTTTTATCTTCACTTGTTGATACTTGTACAATGATGCAGATTAATATATGTCTGTTTATATCTCTCTGATTGAATTAATTGAATTCTGCTTTAATGTATATTTTCTATATATATTACTGTAGTCAAACTAGATTCCTGCTTTTATGTATATATTCTGCATATGTTACTGTATTTACTATCTGTAACACTGTTTCTTCTTCTGCACCAATTAATGTTTATATTTTTTCTGTATCTATGTTCTTGTTGGAGCTTTTCTCCCCGGGCCTCCACTGAAAATGGGCTCTTTTAGGCCCAGTGGACTTTCCCGGTAAACAAATGCAATGAATAAATAAGTAAAATACCTGAAGATACTGCCACAGAGCTAATATCTGGCAAAAATGCTGGTTTTCAGCTGGCATTGGCAAGCAAGACAGATATGTATGTTCTGCTCACTGAATTCACCACTACACTCTGCCTTCCTTGGAGGTAAATTGCTGCAAATACAATGATGTGTTGTATTGCAAAATCACATATCTGAAGTGTCTCTTTATACAACTAGAATAATTTAATGCTAACTTTCTTGCTGATGTACCACATTACTGTCATAATATCTGTGGTGAAGTGTTGCAAAGCTGGGTTGATGCTGTCTTGGAAGAAAACAGATGCTCCCACTACTGATGTCATCTCCTTTAGGTTAATATGGAAAGAAGAGTACATAAACCTTGTTCTGACAGGATTTTGAAGTGTGCTCTCAAATTCTAACTTAATAAATTTGCTGTTAAGTGATAATCTACTCGTGGAGTTGTCAATGGTATCCTTGCTGCAGATTGTATGAGTCACGCCACCAGGAAAAATCTGCTCAAACTGAAACTATTACAGGAATAAGGGTTTTCAAAGAATCTATGTTGTTGTTCAATGTGTTCTTCAATGTCTTCTGAGGCTTTCTGATGAATAGTTTTGTAGTAGGAACCATTAGGATTAAGGAGGATATATACCACTGAGACACGACATCCTAACTTGCTGTAACAGCCCAGAGAAAGGAAAGACAGTTCATGATTTGTGGGAATCTATCACTTTTTTTTCTATAACTTAACACCTTTATTGAATTCTCTCTTAAGACATAGGCAAACACATTTATACAAAAGAAAACAAACCATAATAACATGTTCCTAGTTACAAATATTATGCATCACATGTTTTTGTATAACTATCTTCAAGCCAACATTATATAAATTGCTCAGTTCCTGCCTCCCTTAAATATCACTCCTCCTCAAAAACATTATTCTGCATGTATTGTTCCTACAATTTCTATTTTTCTATGTAATTTGGTTCTGCCACTTTTCCAAAGATCCCATTTCCAGTTCTTTTATCTCTGTTACAATCTTCAATACTTCAGATGCAACTGGTTTAGATTTGATTTCCATTTTCTAGTAATTGCTTTTTTGGCAGCCATCAGAATTAAAGTTAGCACGGTATTACTATGTTTAGGCAATTTAGATCTTGTATCCCAGCTCAAAAAATAATTTCCTTAGTTACACCCATTTGCTCACCAACTATTTCTGACAGAGTAGTCTGAAGTCCACCAACTCATTAAACTTCAAAAACATATGCTCACAGTTCATAGGATCATAGGTGGCTACTAGGCTAATGGCCCCAGGGCCCTTACAAGCCTAGCCAAGTTCAACCCATGTTCCCAGGGGTATCTGGTTCAAGCAGACACTAAAATCAGCACCTATTGCCCTTGTCCAAGAAGGACATAGGTAGAACCCCCAGGGTGAATTTCTAGTTACCCATCTAACTGTCCAAATTACACTTAAAGAGGACCATTGAAGGGCTTTCTTTAGCATGAATAGGAAGCCTATTGGGGCAACCTCTTCTGTCTCTCCAGCAATTTCTGTTGATGTCACACACCAGGTTAAGGTCCTTTGAGCAAGTGACCTGTGTGCCATTTGAGCTGCAAATGTGCAGCATTTCCATTAAAGCTGGGTCAGAGATTGTTCTGTATGCAAAGTACAGGTTGCCTCTGAGCAGTCTATATGACACAGAGTAAAGTGACAATGACTTCAATCTGTCTGCATAAGACAGATCTTGAAGACCCTGAATTTTCGTTGGAAGGAACCTTTGTGGTCTCTCCAATTGCTGCAGGTGTTTGGAAAGGAACATACCAAAGGGAGCATTGTACTCTACTATTGGCTTGATGAGGGAAGAATACAGGGGAGTAATAACCTCTTTTTTCTGGAGGCAATGCCCTTACTTATGAGATGAGTAATGTAAAATGCCCTTCTTACCACTGTGGAAACATGCTGATTGAACTTAAGGATTTTGTCAACATGTGCGCCCAGATCCCTCACCACTGACTGTGCATTTAGGGTATTGCTATTGATGTGGTAGTTTTCAGGGACATACCCTTGCTGAAGGGGATGAGAATACATTTTTTTGCATTAAGTTTAAGACCATGACTTTGGCATTAGTCTGTGTAAGACCTTCTTGCAGGATGTTGACATTGCTAGGGGTTTCAATGATTGCTCACAGTTTGCAGTCATCAGAAAAGTTCGTCGGCCACAGTCCTTTAGTTTTAGCCTGTACTTTGGAGAAGTAGATTCTAAACAGTAGGGGTCCCAGAACCGATCCCTGTGGAACACCACTGGTTATGGGTCTGCTGGAGGAGGTGGAAACCCCTATTTTAACCATATAAGTTGTATCAGTGAGCCAGTTTGCAACCCACCTGACAATATATGGGTTGATACACAGCTGGGTGAGTTTATCAATGATGCTTGAGTGCAGGATTGTGCTGAAGGCCTTGGCTAAGTGTAGGTAGGCCGTATGCACTGATTTGCCCTCGCCTAGGGCTTTAATGACTGTCTCAAAGAAGGCCATCAAGTTTAACATGCATGATCTCCCCTTGAAAAAAGCCATACTGGGTGGAGTCGAGTGCTTGGAGATTTTCTATATCTTAGTTACTAAGGTCCATGATAATTCTTTCCATGGCCTTGCAGATAAGGCTTGTCAGGCTAATGGGTCTATAGCTTCCAGGGTCCGTGGATGCACCCCCTTTGTGCAAAAGATGACGGTAGCTGTTTTTCATTCCACTGGGATGAAGCCAGTGCTTACGCTGTGATTGAAAAGCATGCTCAATAGTGATACTAATTCCTGTTTTGACCTATATAGAACACAGCCCGAGATGTTGTTGGGTGCCATAGAGGCTGTGTTTTTGGCCTTGGAGAGGGCATTTAAGACCTGCTCCTCAGAGATAGTAGGTGGGAAACATTTGTTAGGGATGCTTTGAGGTCTATGTGGCAGGGACAGGGGAGTGAAGTTTTCACTGAACCTGTCAGCCAGGAGGTTTGCTATATCCACCGATTCTATACATGTAGTACCATTAACTACGAGTTCAGCATAAATCTGGGCCTTACCTTTGAGGTTATGGATGTAACTAAAGAAAGCCTTGTGGTTATCTTTAGTTAGGGAAGCTAATTTGGATTTGTAGTTAACTTTGGAATACTTCACTAGGAGTCTTATTTGCTTACTTAAATTGAGTAGGGGGTGTTTCCAGTTTTCAAACCGTTCCTTCCTACTCACAGACAGCAATTTCTTTCTCCTATTGTATAGCCTATTAATGGCAGTTGTCTACCAGGCAGGTTTGTTTTTCCTTGAAGATCTTGCTTTGGTTCTATCAGGTACAGCACAGTCAATACAATTGTACAGGTGCTTGTATAAAGCATTGGTGTATACCTCAACGTAGGCGTCTGTTCCATCAGTGGGGGAATGGGCAATGCCATTGCATAAGAAGCTGTAATTAGCCTTGGAGAATTTTTTTAGTCTAGTTGTTGCTGGAGGAGGGGGGTCTTGTGTTATAGTTACTTCTAGCTAGACTGATTTGTAGTCAGCTCTCATCGGGGATGGCCACACACTGGGGTTGGTGCAGTGGTCCCCCATCTTGTTGAGCACCAGGTACAGGATGTTTGAGCCCCTTGTGGATGTGTCAACCAGCTGGTCCAGGGCACTGGAGTTAACGAAGTCCAGAAACCTTTAAGTAAGTGAGTTAGAACACTTATAATTTACTCAGTCTATGGACGGGTAATTAAAGTCATCCAAAACCAGGGTGTTTGGTTTTATCTTGATTGACTCAAGTAGATCCAAGTAGGCTGAGTGGATGTCTTGATTCACGGAGGGGGTCCTATAGCTGGCAATGACCTTAAGAGAGGTCTTAACTACAGTCAATTGCACCTGAAGTTATTTAGGGGAATCGTGCTGTTTAACCAGTCTAGAGGTGTATTTATCTTTAATGAATATTGATACACCACCTCCTTTAGTTCTCATGCCTTCAGTTTGTAGTCTGAACATGTGGAAGGAAATGGAACCTGGTATAGGTGGGATACTCTCCACTGCCTTAAATCAGGTCTCAGTGACTGCACAAATGTCAGCATCTTCCAAGGTGAGGACTGCTTTCAGTGAGTGTAGTTTCTGCTTTAGACTCCTAGCATTTAGCAGCATAACCTGAGGTTGTTTTTAGACAGTAGTTACACTGGGAATTTTGTTCTTGTGACATTGCCTAAAAAAACACTATAGGGGGATGGCAACAGTCTTAGCCAGTAAATGAAATCACAGGAGGGACAGATGAAGACCATCTCTGGCAAAACATTGAGGTCTGTCGACCATGTCATCACAGGATGACAGATACTTTGAATGACACCAGAAACTAAGCCAATTGTTGAAGTCAATAATTTTTGTTTGTACTGAGGTATCGTCCTAGGTGAAGGTAAAATGCTGCTTAATGCTAGTGACCTCTTTCTTATCCATCACACTGCCAACATTTGAAATCTACCTGAGGAAAAATTATTTGTAGTCTGCTTGGGCTATAAAAATACATATGCAATCACTTCCAAGCAAAATTTGTAAGCTTCCTAGGTTTTGTTGCATGATTGGAAGCCATACATATGTCCTCCCATTGTTACCTTATGAATTTCTTATCCAATCTTTCTCTTCCACAAACTTTTTTAACCTCCTCTAAATGATTCCTATAGTTATCATGCAATATTTTATATACACTACTAATTATCCCTTTTTAATCCCAGCTTTCACACTAAATTCAACTAAAAACTCTACCGAAGCATGTCTTTCACTTAGAATTCTACTACCCCTTTCTCTTTGTCTGTACTCAGATTTCAATCCCTGATAAGGATAGCCTGCAGTCCAAATATCTTCTAGGCCTCTTCCCATTCTTTTACATTTCCTCCTGTAGTTATTTTTCTCCCAATACCTTGGATCCTTTGCCATTTTTGTCCATTATATTCCTACCTTCTCTTGCCTCTTCTCTGTATCCCTAATTGCAGTTACCCCTATAGGCAGCATCTCCTTTCTCCATTCTTGTGTTGGCATAGCTCTTAGAATACTTTAGGCATATAATATTTTGTATGGCTGTTGTTATTCTCCTTAAGGACCTGCTTACAAAATCCCACTCTCTTCTTATTTCTTGAATTTCCCCCTTGTCATCATCATCCCTTTTCACTTTGATTTATAGCTTTATGCTTGTGTCATGTATATGAAACTTAAATGTGTAGGTCTAAAATGTCCATTCAAATCAGGTAATCCTAAACCACCTTGTTCTGTTGGAAAGATCAACTTATCCCACTTGACCCTTGCCCTCTTCCACTCCCAGATAAATTCCTTAAACTCTTTACTAATTATTATTCACAACCTTTCCTGTGTTTGATAATAATATGCCTGGCCTTACATAAAACTAAAGGGGCTAGTTTTTGCATTATCTTTTGTTTAGTCTCTTCCACATATCCTTAGCTGCCATAGTATAATCCTTTTTAATCCATACTCCTACACACTTCATTTTATTTTGTCCCCATAAACATGGGTATTGTTTGACCAATTCATGTATAGGTACAAAGATTACAGCTATACCCTTTGTTTTACCCTTTTGTTTTATCTTAACTAATTTTCTATCATGAAAAGTCTTGAAACTACCTCAAGATGTTCCACAACACTGAGTGTCCTTTTCTGGTTTTAAAAGGTACAAAATAATATTGTCTACAAATAAAGACAACTTTTCTTGACTACCACACCAATTATATCCTTGAGTTTCTGTGTCTCTTATGTTCTTTGCCAATGTCTCTAAATATAAAGCAATAACTAAGGAGAAAAAGAACACCCCTGCCTGGTTCCTTTGTTCAAATACAACCTGTCAAAGAGGAACCCTCCCACTTTAATTGTTAACTCCGATCTATCCTCCTAATTAAACTTATTATTTTATCAGAGAATGCAAATGCTTCCACTGCCCTGCTTATAAAATCTCAGCTTACTCTGTTGAATTCTTTTATTTATTTTGTATTTTAGAGCATACTGGGGATGTGAAGGATTGCAGGTTGGGTAGTCCAATTTCTGAGCACTTTAACACTATTCATAATGGAGTTAGTGAATCTCTCTTCTTTTGTGTTTTAGCCAAACCCGATGGTAAGAGCTTTGGGAATTTTTCTCAGAGGCTTCTTAGTTTAGAAAGTAGGTTTATACTGAATTTCGGCACACTTGCACCTAGGGGTTTAAATTTGGAAATGCATCTCACTTTATAATGTGTTATTTTGGAAATGTCATGTTGCTTTAAATTTGTAATTTTTTAATTGATTATTTAATTGCTGTTGCTATAAAATATGCTGCCTGTTGTCATAAATTTATTCCTGTGAAGGCTTGTGTAGCTGCGGTACCAGAAGACATTAAAGTTTGCAGCTTCCTGGCTCCTTCGTGTGGTTGTTTTTTCTGTTGAATTCTTTCTCTGCCTTAAGATCCACCAACAACAGCAGTATTTGCTTAATTTCTGATTTCTTCTGGATCATCACTGTTCTATTAATGTTGTCAAATGTTTGTCTCCCCTCCACAAAACCACAGTAATCCATATACATATATATATATATATATATATATATACATATATATATATATACATATATATATATATATATATATACATATATATATATATATATATATTTATTTATTTAACATTTGTTGACCGGGAAAGTCCGACTAGGTTCCACAGATCCTGTTTTCAGTGGAGGCCCGGGGAGAAATGCTCCAGAAGCATGTCTTTAGAAGAAATATATATCAATTTTGGCAACACCCTTGCCATTCTTCTTGCCATTCTTTTAGCTATAATAGACATAAACACTTTATAATCATGGTTGAAAATTGAAACAGGCCTACATGAAGCTGGTCTGGTGGCTCTTTAGCATCTTTATGTATTACAGCCACCACAGCTTTCTTCCAGGATGTTGGTGCTTCCCCTTCTTTTAAAATACTGTTAAACAAAACCTTCCAGATCTTTATCACTTTGTTCCCTCCTAGCTTCAAAACTTCCACAGAAATACCATCTATTCCTGCAGAATTTCCTGCAATTTGATTGTATGTCACTGTTTTCATCTGATCTCCTCCTAGCTCACCTGTTAATTTTTGAGCCTCATCTACCCCTAACTTTGGCATACATAAGTCTTCCACAAATATTTCCATTTGTTCTCTTTCTTGATTTCCACATTTCTCTGTTTTATATACATTTTCATAAAATTTATGAAATTATCTTTAATACCTCTACAGGATTTCTGGTTATTTTTCTTGTTATAGGCTCCCTAAGTACGGCAACAACTCTTTCTACTTTCTATTGCCTAAGTCACTGAGCTAAAAGTTTTTGTGCTGTTATTATCAAAAACAATTGCTTAACAGCAATCTTTCTAAACTCATGCATATTATCCAGATACTCCATTATTTTCTCTTTAGTACTCTGCAGTTTGGCCTCTTCTTGTCTTGTGAGATTCCTCTTATTCTGCAATACTTTAACTCATTCAAGCCTATAGCACCTGTTTGTATTCTTCCAGTTAATACCCATAGCTCTTATGGCATCCAGAAATGTTTTGGTCTGTCTTCCCTAACTAAATGAGCTGCTAATTAATAATAGGCAGTGCAAGGTGTATTTAAAAAAATGAAATCAAGACTGTAAATGTCAGATGTCCTGCTGTGGAGAAATTAACCTCTAAATTTCCCTGTTTTATTCCTAATCTCATATCTGCATTTATATTTTCATAACTGAGAGATCTATATGTTATTGAGGCCATAGCATGAAAAGTGCTGGGGGAAGAAAGAAAAGTATATCGTCAATGTTTAATTACAGTATACTATACTGGAGATATGGGTAATTGTTTGCTAGTAATTATGAAAATATGAAATATTTCCATATGCATTTAATATTTCTAAAACTGCGTGACTTACAAACTATTAAATGCCATCAGATTAAACCTCAGATGATGCTGAAGAAAATTGTCATTGATATTTTCACTGTAAGCTATATATATTGAAATATATTCAGGGTTATTTATATCGTTACTTAAACACATATGATTATTCATATTTCTTTAAATATCTCAATAAGTATGATGTGAAGGCTCATGTCTGGTTAACAAAAGACAGATGACTAAATACATTTTCTAACATACTGCAATTTGTTTATGAAACATTACAGAAAAATATAATTCTGGGCAAACAGAGAAAAGTATAATTCTGGGCTTGTACCTATAATAATATAGTATAGCATTAATAACACTTCACTGGTAACATTGCTGCCTGTACCATTTTAACAGCTTCTATTGTTCTCAAACTATTTACATTTCTTTGTATTATCCTGCTTAAGCAGATTTCCCAGAAAATGATTTTGAATGTAAGGATGCGTGTAGGATGTTAGAAGTGTGACATTCCGCATCACGTAGATATTAAAGAGTTAATCTTTGTCAGCCTCTCTAAATAATTCCATAGGTTCATAGGCTGGTACTAGGCTATCGGCCATAGGGCCTATATAAGCCTAGCCATAACAATTCCCTGGCTATTTCTTCCCACACTATTTATTTCCCTGAACCCCTGTTAATTCTTGACCATATTTCTTTCTTTTATTTCTACCCTATTTTGAACAGCACTTTAATTTTTATACCACTCCCTAGTGCAAACTTCTGAAGGCATTTCTTGTCTTTCCTAATAATTTTAGAATAGTTTTCACCATCTATTCCTTAAATTAATCTCTATTTAACAAGTAGGTGGGGTAGCACTGGTGTCTCATTTTGCTTCATTACCTTGCACTTTTATCTTAGCTTTTATTGGCACATAATCTGAAATAGTTACTGGATGTTTATTATATGCACATGTTCCTGTGAAATATATTTTGTCTAGTCTAGCCCAGTCAGTTATTGTGTAATATATGGGGTATAATATGTAAATTCTTTCAGAACTCCTACTACTGAATTCATGACTTCCATATTAAATATTTTTCTACATTTCCTCAGAAATCTACCCTGTTTTGTTATATTTTCCCTTCTAGGTCCCTCAGATACACCCTTACTGTTGCAAATCAAATTCCAGTCCCCACCTATAAGTAATATTCCCTGATGAAAGCTAATTATTTCTCCCAAAATTTTCTTAAGCTCCATATAACAGCATTTTTATGTGGAATATAAATACATGCCAACATTATCCTCCTCCCTTGCCAGTAGTGCCTACCAGAAATATACCATTACATTTTTTCCTCTTCTGTCACTATCTGAGCTCTTCTAGTAATTACTCTAACAATTAGTACAAGTACTCCCCTTTTCCTTTGTTCTTGATACTCTGCTAAATATATCCATCCTGAAAATCTTGTTTATCAAATTCATATGCTCATTTCTTTTGAAATGTGCCTTATGTGGCATTGCTATTTGCACTCTGAGTTTAATATAATTCAATACTCGTTCTTGTTGTTTACACCTCTGAGATCATTCACATTCCAAAATAATATGGATAATGTTGCCATATGATAAGAAATTACTATTTCCACCTGTGACACCCGTGCACTGGTCCAGTAATCAAGGAGCCTCACTCCTCACCATTAACAACAGTGAGGGGCATCCACATTGGGAGGAAAACAAGTACACACACAGTAAAGTACAATTTCCCTTAAGAGCACACAGAGATCACAGTCAGTCTGGGGCTGGTTTCTCCCTTTCTCTCCAGATCCCCAATAAGACTCCCCACTGGCACAGCTACAGGGTTCAGATCTCAACCAAATAGTCAAGCCAAAACCTTCAGTACTCTCTCTGTCCAACCAGTGCTTCATGTCCCAGCCCAAGTAGCTGACACACACACTTTGAGATTTCAATTATATACAACCACACAGACACTCTTGGGGAAGGCTGGCAGAGTTTCCCCAGCTATGTCCCCTTCTGCCCAGACTATATGGTAGTAATCACTGCCACCAACTACTCTTATCAGCTACTCTAAAGGCCTTTACCAAAGTGTCACCAATTCTACTGTGTAATGTTACTTTTATCTAAATAGTATGTGTGATTAACAGCAAGGTCACTGGAGTGGCTGGTACAGTACCACCAAATACATGCAAGTACTCTCAGAGCTTAAATTATCTCTACACAAAACAGCCACAGTTAAAAGGTTTTAAAATATTTACTAATACATAATAAAAACACAAGACAATACTCATTAATTCAACACAGTGACAACAGAGAGTTCAGAAGTCACAGGAAATAATTTAAAACAACATTGTAGGATAGTCTCACGACCAGCAACCAAAAGAAACCACACAGAAAACTAAGAAACTTAACTTAGTGCTTTGTTTTAAAATGCTTTGAACTAGTGTTGTTGGTTGTCTGAAGAAGTTCTGATAGTTATCAGAACGAAAAACGCTGGTGCAGCGTTTTACTTTTACTTTTGTTTTGGTGAATAAAGCAGTGTTTTTACAACTTTTGGTACTAAGTACATTGGACTGGATTATTACCGGCAGTTACCTGAATTTTTGTACCTGCATGTGCCTAGCCTTTGGAGCTGACTTACCAACATTTTTTTCTTAGTTATTGTAGGATAGTCTCACATAAATATAGAAAACAGCTAGACTAATCTTGCTATTTATATCTATCTCTAAGAGAAATACTAAGATCTAAGATCCTACTTACAGAGCAAGGCACAGTGCTAATGAGCTGATGTGTTCAGGTTCAGACACAAATACAAAATGCTCAATATTTCTCTCTGAGACCATCTTAAATTGATAATACACATTACTGCTGAGTCATTTCAGATGACATAATTCTTGACACTTCTACTTAAGTTTCCCAGGCTCACAGAACTTAAAATTTTATCATGTCTTTTTGTAATCTGCACCTGTCAGGAAGCCACAGCAATAACAGACACGTTACATGTAAAACCGAGTAATTATCTTGGTCTTAGAACAATAGAAAGAATTTCCTAGCCCAGACATCCTGTCTCTTAGCTTGAGATCAAACAGTCATAAAAAGCTTTACTCATCAGCTTTCTTCCAGCAGGGTGCACTGTGATTACATTTTGAAGCTCAGAACATAACACAGTTTTCTTACATCTGTGAAACTAGCCTGTGGAGCATATTAACATTTACAATGACATAGAATTATTTATAAAATTCTATCTGGCTGGGCTGGCAGACCCTCAGTTTTTCACACCTCCTATTATATATGCCAGCTTTTGTGTTACTTGCACCCACAAATGTTTGGCAAGCTGATAGTTTATACAATTGTTTTTTATCATCTCCATTTGAACCTATGTCACATTTTACAACACTTTATGTTTTAATGAAAACCTTCAAAAAAAGAACTACCAAATCATCCCCATAACCTATTAATTTACAACAAAACTATGTACATCTTCAAATAATCAAGTTTAACCCTCCTGATAGCAGCAACTATCCTAAACTTGACAGCTGCATTCAAAGGCATTAGCTAACCTAAAATTAAGGTTATTCACGTTAGTTACAGCCTGTGCTTCTACTTACACTAATTGTTCTCTGTTCTTAGTCTTATCTTTATTCCACCCCTAGATGTGAAAAACAGTTTGCATGCTTTCGGAAATCATGAACTTTTAGCCTTAAAAAGTGCTCTGTCTTTTATTGCCTGGATGTAGTCAGCTTTTCTCCATGGAAAAATAAGAAAAAATGGAAAGCTGCCCTCATCTGCAGACTTCTCAACTCACACAGAGCACTTATTTGCTAAAGGAAAACTTTTCATTGCATTCAAAATTGTCTTATTTACTTGCTTACACTAAAAACTTAACAGATTAAGTCAAGGGCCTTAATCAAGACATTCACATAAGCATAAATGAGAAAAAAAATCTCATCTCTAAATATACTGTATTCATTGCCCTTTTATGCCCCATCCCCCACCTCAACAAGCCAAGATTACAGCCTCCTATTAACTTAAACATGATTTTGCTTTTGTCCAGCCTTTTGTCTCTTTTTACACTGCAGTGCCTATATTTCTTAAAACCAAAAAAGAAGAAAAAACACTTGTTTGTTTTAGCATCTTTATCACATACAACAACTGAAAATGCTTTGCAGTACAACATGCAATTTATACTATGCAATATTTTATACAAATACTGTTAAGAACAAAAATTGTTACCTTTTTCCTTTTTCTTCCCAGTGTTCTTCCAAACATTAATGACATAAAGTGGGGCATATGCTTTTCAGTCCCCCATAAGTTTAACAAAGTCAGCATGTTTCCACTTGTTCTTGTACAGTCGCATTTCACAAATGAGACTGATGCTTTATAATCTCATATTTATTCACTAATTTCAGTGTTGCTGTTCTTCCTGTTCACCTCCATCTCTCAAACCCAGATTCCAGTTCAATTCCAAGATACACACAATTCTTACAGTCAGCTCCTGCACTTTTTCTTCTGTCAAGCATTTTCCTTTGGAACACTGGAAAATGATTTACTGGCAAAGTTTATCTTTCAGCTTTATTATCACAAGAATGAGAAGCACAGTCCCAATCAATAATATCTCTTTACCTTTTCTAGCTGATTTTCTTTCAGGGTTTCTAAGTTTCTTCTTTGCTGGCATCAAGGCAATAACTGAGTTTACTAAAACTGGCAAAGTTACTTGCCCTTATCTCTCAATTTATTTTTTTCACACTGGGAGAGCTGAAATCAATATGTTTATCAGTGTGCAGCCATCTAGGAAGTCTACAACTGCTCTTCTCGTGTAAGGAAAATTTTTATTTGTTCAGAATCTATGAGGGCTTCAAAAAAGGCCACTTCCTTAGATTGCAACAAACATGATTTCTAGTAGTTTAATGTGATTCAAAGGGCTTGAAATACAATCAGTATTGTTAAAAGGAGTTGCAGAAGAACAGTGGATATAAAAAAGTTTACACACCCTGTTAACATGCCAGGTTTTTGTGATATAAAAAAATGAGACCACAGCAAATAATTTCAAAACTTTTCCCAAATTTAATGTGATCTATAACCTGTAAAATTCAACTGAAAAACAAATATGTTAGGGGAAAAATATAAAAAATAAAAAATGTACAATACTCTGGTTGCATAAGTGTGCATACACTTAAACTAATACTTTGTTGTGTGTGTGTGCACACCCTTAAACTAATACTTTGTTGAAGCACCTTTTGATTTAATTACAGCATTCAGTCTTCTTGGGTAGGAGTCTATCAGCATGGCACATCTTGACTTGGCAATATTTGCCCACTCTTCCTTGCAAAAGTGCTCCAAAGCTGTCAGTTTGCGAGGGCATCTCTTGTGCATAGCCCTCTTCAGGTCACCCCACAGATTTTCTATTGAATTTAGGTCTTGGCTCTAGCTGGGCCAATCCAAAACTTTAATTTTTTTTTCTGGTGAAGCCATTCTTTTGTTGATTTGGATGTATGCTTGGGGTCACTGACATGTTGAAAGGCGAAATTCCTCTTCATCTTCAGCTTTCTAGCAGATGCCTAACAGTTTTGGGCAAAAAGTGACTTGCATTTGGAACTGTTCATAATTCCCTCCACCTTGACTAAAGCCCCAGTTCCTGCTGAAGAAAAGCAATCCCAAAGCATGATACTGCCACCACCATGGTTCACTGTGGGGATTGTGCTCTTTTGGTGATGTGAAGTGTTGTTTTTGTGTCAAACGTACCTTTTGGAATTGTGGCCAAAAAGTTCAATGTTGGTCTCATCGGACCATAACACATTTTCCCACATGCTTTTGGGAGACTTGATGTATTATTTTGCAAATTTTAGCTGGGTCTGGATGTTTTTCTGTGTAAGAAAAGGCTTCCGTCTTGCAAACCTACCTCATAGTCCAGGCATATGGAGAATACAGGAGGTTATTGTCACATGTAGTACACAACCAGTACTTGCCAGAAATTCCTGCAACTCCTTCAGTGTTGCTGTAGGTCTCTTGGTAGCCTCCCTGACCAGTTTTCATCTTGTCTTTTCATCAATTTTGGAGGGACGTCCAGTTCATTGCAACGTCACTCTTGTTCCACATTTATTCCACTTTTTGATGACTGTCTTCACTGTATTCCATGGTATATCAAATGTTGTGGAAATTTTATGTACCCTTCTCCTGAATTTCTAGCCTTTTAATTCCTTCTACATCCCCTATGAGCATCTAAGCTACCCCAGTATGCAATATAAATTGCAGCACTGATCAGCAGCCTCCTCAGGCTAAAGAGATACAAAACCACTCTGTTATAAGCAGTGCTTTTGTAAAGAAGTTTCTTTCTTAATTTAAGTTCATTTTAATGCCCAAAGAACCTTGAATAGTAGTTACTAGTGTGATAACTCACAACCTCTGCCTTCTTCTTCCTGAGCACTCTCGCACAGTGATAATCTCATGCTGGTGTGGGAGCTGTTACTTCTGGTAACTCCCTTGTCCCTGATAACATACCATCTGAATTCTGCTGATACCCCAGCTTTTCCTATCTCTGTCTTAATCAATCACTCTATCACCAAAAGCTATGCCCCAGCCATATGGAAAAAGTACTACATTCTTCATCTCCTAAAGGGGGGAATTCAAATGAGATCTGAAACTTCAAGCCTACAGCCATACCGTCTCCACTGTCAAAAATTTTGGAGAAATATATTCGGTCTCAGCTTCACAGCTTTTACATTGGTAACTGTCTCTTTTCCCGTCCACTGCATGGTTTCTCTTCTTTTCAAAGTACACATTCAACTCTCATTAGTTTTACAACATCTGTTAAACAATATCGAAATACTGGGAACATAGTCTCAGCAATTTTCCAAGAATTATCCAAAGCTCAATGCATCCCATCAGAAATTGCTCCAAAAACTACCTTGACTAGTGATACACGAAACTTCACTATCTTGGTTCTCCAGCTACCTCTCAAATAGGAAACAGGCAGTAAAATGGCAAAATGACTTCTCCTATTTCTTTCCCATTACAGTGGGTGTCCCTCAAGGATCCATCTTAGGTTCCCTCTTGTTCAATATTTGCATTAATGATCTCCACTTAACATCTAAACAAGTCACTATCAAACATTATGCAGATGACTCAACAATCACCTGCTCTGCTAAAAGCATAGAGAAAATAAAAAAAAAGTCACCTAAGAGTATTTCTCCACCATAGAGGCCTGGCTGTCTGAAAACAAAACTGATCATATTTGCTCCAAAGCCATCAGCTAACTGCATAATAATTTCAAGATAACTTCAGCTAACAACACCAACATAGAATTACTAAGTCAAACTAAGCTTATGGGTCACTAGTGACTAAAGCTTAAAATTGGTTTATCACATAAAATAAGCAGTAAAAAAACACCCACCAAAAGCTTGGAGCTCTCTATAGGGTCCAACAACACCTCACACATAATGCCAGAAAAAGTAATTTTCAATTCCTTCTCATCCCTATACTACTTTGCATTGCTCTCATCTTGATTAACCTACAATTCACTCAACTCTCACTTTTGAAATAGTGCTATAATAAGGTGGCAAAATTTGTCTCCTATCATCATTATAGGACACATCAATATCTGGCCCTAAAAAACGTCACTGGTTAGAACTAGGACATTACCTTGCACTTTCCCCAACTTCCCAATTAGAGACTTCCAACAAATTCATCTATTATCCAGGCAAATGTCCTAGTGAAAAATATTCTCCATCTTTATAATCCAAGTAGAGAGCTGAGATCCACTGACAAAATATTAACTGCTACCAAAGGTAACAACTCAGCTGGTGACTCATCGTACTTCTCTTTCCTGGATAAAATCTGTAACTCCCTTCCTCTCACTCTAATAATAAACACACTAAGGCACATGCAAGAGAATACCTGAAAGATATCTGACTCTCTACATGCACAAGTTTATTTGTTTGTGTCTTTCGGCTTTTCCCGGTTAGGGGTCGCCACAGCGGAATTCTGGTCCGCTAATGATTGGTAGTGGATTTTTACGTACCGGGTTACCAGCCCTGACGCACAACCTTCAACAAAGGCACAAATTCAAATTCACAAATTCACGTATGCCTCCACACAGAAGACGCTCTAGCTGAGAATCGAACGGGACAACGTCTTGCTATGAGGCGACAATGCTACCGTAGCACCACCACCGCATCCTGGATAATAAATGTCCTGACCATTACTTTCTACTATTCTTTCCAAGCACTATATACTCAGTTATTGATCCAAAGTCTCTCCATTGTCCTTTACATCTTCCTCTTCTTCCTTCTTTCTATCCTAAAACATTCTCTCTCATCTCTTAATACTAATCCTCTGTTTCCTCTTTTTTTGTCCTCCCAAGCTCACTTCCAAATATGTTTCATAGCTCTTTACATTATGCTGGTATTAATTAATGATACTCTTTAAATTCTGTACATTTGTTGATTACTTGTATACCTCTGTTTACTTTGTTCATTACGTAATGCTGTAATTTTTCCTGAGTTTTTTCTCCATAGGCTTCCACTGCCAATGGGTAGCTTTCTGCCAGGCCACACTATCCTGGTAAACAAATGCAAAAAATAAATAAACAGAGACAAATGAAAGAGCAAAGCTTTCACTCTCCTAAGACCAGTGGCATTATTAAACCTTTGATGTAAACCAAAACATTTTCATTCATATTTGCAGCCAAAACTAAATAAAATTCAGTGAGGCAATTTTTGGAGCTACATGTATACGACAAGCACTCTTACCAGTTCACCAAGAAAGAGAATCCATAATCGTTTTCCAGCTGTTGGCATGAAAACTGATCATTTGTTGATGGATAAAACAGATAAAAAAACAAAAGTAGTCCTTCCTATCAGGGAGACATATGGGTAACTGCGGTGGTGGTGCTGCGGTTGCATTGTCGCCTCACAGTTAGACGTTGCACGTTTGATTCTCAGTTAGAGCGTCTTCTGTGTGTTGACATGCGTGAATGGGCATTCCTTCGTTGAAGGTTGTGCGTTAGGCCTGGCAAGCCAGCACGTAGAAATGTACTGCCAATCATTAGCGGACCGGAGTTCCGCTGTGGCGACCCCTAACCGGGAAAAGCCGAAAGAGGGAGACATATGGGTGACAAACAGCTTCCCAAATGAGGGAAAAACTGAAAATGGCTTATACCAGTGCTTTTTTTTTTTTGGACACTGACATCACTTCCAGGAGTATAAAACCAGCATCAGTCTTTAGAAAACCATGGTGTGGGGATAGGTGTCCAGGAATTGCCAAAGCAACCTAGAGTATAAAGAACAGTGTAGTTACCCCTTTTACAAATGATACACAGGAGGGGCTAGGTGCAATCTGGGATGTATGAATATGTGTCTTTAACAGACTGTTTGACAGCTACCTTTACTTGTTTCTTCTTTGCTTTCTGGTTTCCACCCATGTTGCAAAAACATACTGGTGAGCTGGTTACCCTGAACTTTTGAATACATACTACATATACCATTTTCAGTTTAAGGATAAACACAGCTTGTGAAGTCCCATTCAATTACTTGATTAAAAACCAAATACAATTCAAAAGTGTGCTGCTTTCAAAAGAGACAATATACAATCATTAGAACTAACATCCATCCTGCAGGCATGGGCTCTCAAGGTGGGATTAAATACTCACTTGCTACACATCACCCATTGTTTCTTGCATTTCTGTTGCCTAGGTGCTCTTTTTCAGCAATCCATATTGTTTTAAGGTCTTAATGGGGAGTTATCTAGTGAATGGAAAACGTGAAGGCAAAAAAACACAAGTGCCTTAATCAGATACTCCTCTGCTATTACTGCGTTATGAAAGTGAAGGTTCACTGTAGATCAAAATAAAAGCCCTGTGATCTGTGTCTGTGGAGTCCACTTCGACATTCTTCTTACAACATAAAAGCAAAAACCTAAAAAAGTTAATATACTGCACCCTACCTTTTCTGTTATAGCCTGCATTTTTTGGGGGTTGGGGGGTGGAGATATTACATTATTTAGAAATAATTGGCTGATCTCTGTCTCTGTTAATATCAAAATAATGAAGTAACAACGTTAAAGCAGTCGTTCACACTATATCCACCTAAGGCTTAACACTATAGGCTTTGTTACAGCAAAAGCTGTGAGACATGCACAGCTGGCTTAACTGGCAAACCTGATGCTGCAAACTTCATTGTCAGATCTGTAACACAGACACATTACCCTACTGACGCATCACTGCAATGTAACATTTCCATTCCTTACATTCTTGGATACAACGAAAACAAAAAGTTAGTGTACGATTACAAAGTGATTGAATGCTATTCCAACTTCCACTCCTACACATAAACACATCCTTTTACAAATAGTCTGTGAAGTGTCCTCTGGGGAGGAAGGGTTACAGAGATACTATAAATCATGGTGTATGTATGTGTGAGTATGTGCTGAGAAATACATTTAAGTTAAATGTGTAGAGAAAAATTGAAAAACATCTAAGTACGTAATAACAAAATGATGATTTCACATTTACAATGAGTGGGTTATCTGATGCACTCACAATTAAGAAAAATGCACTACAGCTCTGTATGAAACAGGATCTGTTTACGATTGAGTCATTAAACTTTACAAGGACACTGCACCCCAAACTTCAGTGATTCCAGCTTTCCAAAGATGACATTATTTACAATGAGAAAAACATTAAAGGCATACAGCACTTGACCTATATTCATTTTTTTCAGAATAACTATATTGTCAATGTTGCAAAATTCTGGTACCATTTTAGGTAACTAGAATAAACTCCGCTATCAATGAAAACAGAAAACGAATCAGCATCGAAATAGTTTTCTTTCATACATAGGATCTACTCTGCCTGGACACCAGTAAATGAGAAGAAAGTACAAACTGGCCAAAAAAAACTTGGCTGTCAGCAAAACGAACATCATTTTTCCACTGACTTAAGCCCCCACTCCCCACCACAAGGAAATTCTGCCCTATGCAACCCCCTATGTAATGCAAAAATAATTAGCTCTGAGATCACTGTACCTTGGGGAAAGAAGGAACCCTTATAACATTTCAACCGCTGTTCAAATTTTTGTCCCGGTTGCTTTCATTCAAGCAACCTACCGCATCACATGTTATTCTCAAATATTTTATAAACAAAATTAGTGTTACTCTGTTTCTTCTGTTTTGTGTTATAGTCTGTCCCTCAGGCCAAGCATGAAATTGGTAACCTGTGATCAGTGCTCAACCCTGGTAATGAATGAATGAATGAATGAACGAACAAACAAAGATTGGCAGAGTGGTACCAAACAGGTGGATAGTCAGGGCATGGTAACAACTACAATATGATGCTGATACTCAAACACAAATTTGAAAAACATTTTTATGAAAAGGCAGGCAAGGTTGATAATGTTTTTGTAAAATGCAATATATTCTAGTATTATAAAAAGGATCCTGGGTTCTTTAATCTAAAGGAGGACAAATGAAGAGCACATCAGCTGAAGGACAACCCCCCCACCGAGTCTGCTTAAGTACTTGCAAACTCTACATGCAGAAATCAGTGTCTAAGGACTTACGTGAATATTTGCCGTGGACTAGAGGTTTTTTGTGGTGTTCAAGTGCACCCTTTCAGTTAAACTAAGACCACCAAGTCTGAGTAGTTTGCTCATGTACAGGATAGAAAGGGGTGTATAGTGCCCATTTTTCAGTTACCTGTTAGGCAGCATTTTCCTGACACAGCACACATATTAACAAACAAACAAAACGTGTTTGCCAGTGCCAAACACTGACTTGCAATTGTAATAGACTGTTATGATATATTAGGTGTAAGGGAATGATAAAATTATGTAGCAGTACAGTGTAAAAATTAAATGTGTGGCCTAACAGGTTGCCAGTGTCAGTGGTTTTATGAGTTTCATTTATATTTTGTGTTTTTTCAACTGTAACACAACAGGAATATAAGCGGAGTCCAAACTGGCCAAGTAAAAAGTTTTAATTATAAAACGTTAGCGCTTTTGGGTAAAGACCCTTCCTCAGACAACATACACATTCTCTAAAACATTTTAAATACAATTAAAAATCAATTAAAGAATTAAAAGCAACAAATCACTGCTTACATTTGACCCACCTTCTCTTCAAGGCTGGTTTTAAAGGGAAAGAGTTATTAAGTCCTGGATAAGTATCAGCAGCCAGTTGTATAATCCACTTTAACTCTATATATTCTGTGTTGTTAACAATATCACCCCCTCCCCCTTCTTCCCATATGAACTATATGCAACACCATAAATGAGAAAATATGATCTGGAAAATTTGTAACATCTTGGTACACGGCGTAATTACGTTCATCCTTAATTTGATGATTTAAAATTCTAGTTTTTAACTTGCAATTAGTTTTTCCTACATAAAAACTGGGACATAATCTGCACTGCGCCAGATATATCACATTCTCAGTATGACAATCAGCATAAAAATCAAACACATATCTCTTATTAGAGATCGGATGTACAAAATAGCTCAAGCTATTCACAAAAGTGCATGCCTTGCAATGTCTACAAGGGAAAGTTCCTACCTTAGAATGTTGAACTGTAGAAACTTGCTTACTCACCATTGGCTCATGGCATAACAGATCTTTAAGATTACTATTCTGTTTATAAACAAACCTAGGTATACTATAGGATCTAACTTATCCCTTAGGCATTCATCACTTCTGAGAATTTTCCAGTTCTGTTCAATTATGCTACTAATGTCTTGTATATTATTGCTGTAATGCAATACTACCTTTGGCTTCATATCAGAAGAGGAACACAGCCTACTTTTCCTCCTTATTGGCAAGGATTCACTAGTAAACCAGGGTTTAGCCTTATTACACCTTTGCAGATATACTGCTTGTTTGCCTCTATCTAATTCTTGTTTGCAATAACCTTTGTCTGATAAATGTTTAGTCAATGTATCTAACCCACTGCAAAATACATCATTATTCGTACATAGTCGAGACACTCTATAACATTGCCCTTGGACTATTTTACTAAAAGTGTGTTTAGGATGCATGCTGCGAGCATTTAAATAGTAATTTCTCCAGCAAGCCTTTCTGTATAAAGTTGTATCTAGTCTTCCTTGCCTGTTCTTAATAATGGTTACATCTAAAAAAGCTATTTTATCCTCACTGTAATTAAGGGAAAATCTTAGTACTTTTGTCCCCCCAATGAATCCCACTGTCCGGACTTTCTTGAAAACCTGTGAGCAAGATATTAGACACTACTTTGATAATGTCCATTGTCGATTTAACAATTTAAATAATGCTGAAAGGCACGCTTTAATAAAATTGGTCAATGATGAAAGGCTGGTCATAAAACCAGTGGATAAGGGGGGGGGGGTTATAGTCATGGATGAAGCAGACTGGAAAGAAAGCTGGGTGCGGGTGGAATTACAAGGGAAGGATAATCACAGATTTTTCTTTTAAAAGGAGGGTCCTTCAGATTCAATCTCCTTTCATTTTAGTATCACATTATCATTTCTTCTTATTTTGCTTCTTAAAAAATTCTGCTGGTTAGATTTCATAGGTTTTTGAAAGAAAGGCCCTGGGTTTTGATAGAAAATTTCTTTGGTATTTAGGAATGCAAGGCAAAAGCAGTTGCTTGACATCCTGCATCAACTGCCTCTCTCTCTTTCTTTAAGCTCCTTAAGCATCTCCGCTGAGGAGTTTCCAAACAATCAGTCTATATCAGGGGAGGTGGTGCATTTTAAGGCTGAGCCTTCACATCTTTTGGGAAGTTTTGTAGTCTCCTCTAAGCACTCTTACACATGACAGTTCCAGTAGTAGCAGCTCTGAACACAATGTCAGCAGCATCATAAGTGTACTAAGAGTACCTTAACTCTTCGGAAGCAGAATTAACTATTTCAGGTATATTAGATTTAACCGCTGAGTTAGCGAGGTTAACCAAAAACTATTGCATGTTGTCAAAAATTGGTAAAATGTATTTTGACACGTGTTTGGCAAGTTATTACCCTAAAAGCCAATGTGGAAGATGCATAGACCTTTTTGCCAAACCTCTAAAAGGCACAACTATCCTCATCATTAATATATTTGTCAAAGAAAATGTTTCAAAGCTTCTTCCTCTGCCTAAAGAAATAATGTCAGGTTCAGCTGTAGGATTTTTACAGACAAAATGATGAGAATATGTGTGGCTTCTTTTTAACAGGGTGTTAAGAATCTGGTTAAACTGAAGCTGCAATGAAGGTATCCTCTGAAAAACCCAAGACTGGTGGGATGGCCACAGACTTAGATGAATCCACGTTAAGGAACTCATAATATATTTTCTGAGTCTGAGATCTTCCTTCATTCCTACTTAAAAAAATCTTTCATTTTGGAAATAGTGTCTCTAGAGTTTTTTTTTTCATTTGTTGAATTTAAGGAAAGAGTTTTTCCAGATTCTCAGAAAAGAGATTTGTGAAGTGTAGTTCAAACTTTCATAAGCAGAATCAGAAATGATTTCCTCTTCTGACAAAAGAAAGACCTCTTTTTTTTCTCTTAAGTAGAGTGGACAAAGAAGAGGAACTTGGAAAGGAAGGTTGAAAGAACTGGATGTCTTTAAATGAGCCCAGCACAAAAAGAAAAAATCCTGTTGGGACTCTTTTTGAGCAGACAGAGTAGGAGAAGGAAGAGGAGACAAGTGCTTTGTCTTTTGTACAGGCTTTTTTGGAGCCTTGAGACATACTGTTTTAGGTGAAGTCTCCATGAGAGACCCAGAGCATCATTCTTCACATTGGTGTATGTCTCCCTCACCCTCACACAAATGGCATGTGGCTTGCCCTTCCCAGTGAATTCTACCTGATGAATGGCTGAAGGTTTCCCAGGCCATAATGGCCTCCAAAAGGACATGACATGGGGCTCAGGAGAAGCAGACTGAGTATTAGAGGGCTGAATAAACATCTCAGTTCAGTCATTGGTCTCGGACTGCAGAAAATAAGAAGACATCTGGAATTTGCCATTCACCTCTTTAGTCTACTTCTTTTTTGGCTGGGAGAGGGGCGTCTGCTGCAGGGGGATCAGATGACATGGTATCTTTCACCAAATCTCTCAGACATTTATTCTTTAAAACAAATGAGGGAGTTCAGCCTACTTCTTAAAGTTTTTAGGAATAAAAAAGAGACACATTTGACAAAACCTAACTTTGTGTTCCAAGCCCAGGCAAAAACACAACTATTTGTGTGTGAGTCCTTATAAGGAAGCTATGAAGGTTAGAAGTAACCTACAAATTGGTACCCAACTCATCTCCAATGGTATCGCCTTCTCTGACCCCAAAGACACTGCTACTATTATTGCAAACAAATTCTCTTTTAGCTTTACTCATCTACCCTCTCCACTCTCCCTCAAGTCTATGTAGCGCTTTACAAAATTAAAATCCCTATTTATATGGATCCTGACAATACCTCTGTATGCCTGATGAGATGTGTAGTCCCACTAAGCAAAACCCCTCCATCCACTCTTGAGCCTGAATCTCTCCACTGGTTATTTTCCTGAGGAGTAGAAAATGGCAGTTTATTTATTTAATTATTTATTTGACTTGTGTTGACCGGGAAAGTCCAACAATGATCTAATGAAGGACATCAGTGTTGCTTTCAGTATCAAGTACGATAAAGATGTAGAATAAAGCTGAGATGAGTCTTGTACAACCACTGATCTGGACAAAGTATCACTTATCAAATTACTTTTTTGTCAGAGTTTTTATTGTGTGTGCTATGTATAACTGTCACCTTTCACTTCCTTTTACTATATTCCTTAAGACTGTCATCTGTCAGTTTTACAAAGCTTAGCGGTAAGCCATTGTTTCTCCTCTATATTCACTGACACCAGCATTTGTAACCTACAGAGTGAAATGTTTTAATGTGCTTGCAGCCAAATATGACATCTCACAACTCTTTATGCAGATGATTATGTGCTACTCTGCTTCACCTTTGCATTCACTTTAGTAAGAAATTAACATTACCCTTCCTTTTAAAAAATAGCTTTTTAATTATCACAATTAACATCAAAGCCACGTTTTCAAAATATTTTCATACATAATTGTAATAATGATAAGAAATAATACATCCAGTTTTAAACAATAACATATCCAAAAGGTTTAAATATTTGGAACTATGTATAATTTACAAAGTCTATGGCTGCAATACAAAAATAGAGAAAACAGATCAACAAATTATAATATCACCCATAGTCAAATTAAATCAAATATAAAATGAATGGAAAATGATAAGTTGATTTATATTTCTCTAAGAGGACTGTCTTCAGAACCAAATTTCTCCAACAGTTAACATATTGTCCAACAATTAAAATGAATCACTGTTTTACAAATTCTCATTATCTTTACTGCAATCCCAATAGTTATAATTGACTGCAGAAGCTGTAACAAATTCCTCAAACTGTATTTTTTTACTTTGTTTACAATTTCTAGTGATAATTTTACTTCTCACTACTAAATGAGCCAAAGAAGTCAATTTGTTTGGATGTTAAATATGTTAGGATAGGTGCATTAAATAATACCATTTTTTTTCTGAATTAAGTTGTCAGTTCACAAACCTTGTACAAAATGATTCACCACTCAGTACAATTTTTTAACAAAGAAACATTTGAATAGTAAATCTCAGCCTGTTTTAAAAATAATATTTGCATTTCCAGCAACCTGTTTGCGAATCTCTTTCTATTCGCACAAGTCAATATGGACAGAAGAAAGCTATATAGGTTCATAGGTTGGTACTAGGCTATCGGCCCTAGGGCCTATGCAAGCCTAGCCATAACAATTCCCTGGATATTTCTTCCCACAATATTTACTTATATGGACCCCTGTCTAGCAGGGCGACTGACATGATCCCCGGGGTGAATTTACTATTTCCCATCCAATCATCAAGGTTCCTTTTGAAGAGGGCCAATGACATGTATGGGCAGTCTATTCCAGAGTATGGGAGTCTCTGGGTCAGGAACCTATCCCTCCAGCATGTTTTGTTCATTGTGATGACAAGGTTTAGATCCCTGGAGCATGTGGCTCTGAGGGACTGGGATTTCTTTAAGTGGAGCATGTCAAACAGCTCAGGGTTTGGCATGGCCTTGTATGTTAAGCAGAGATCGCCTCTGAGTAGACGATATGCTACAGAGTATAGCTGGAGTTTTTTTAGATGGTCAGCATATAGCATCTGCTTTAGGCCTGTGATTCTTTTAGTGAAACATTTCTGTGGCCTTTCCAGCTGTTGCAGATGTCTTGTGAGGTACATACCAAACGGGGCATTATACTCTATAATGGGTCTAATGAGGGATGAGTACAGTGGGACAATGACCTACTTTTTTCTGGATGAAAAGCCCTTAGTGATGAGGTGTGCCACATAGAAGGAATTCCTGACTGTTGTGGCGATATGGTTATCGAAAGTGAGACCACTGTCCACCTGTGTCCCTAAGTCTCTCATCACACTTTCAATGTTTAGTGTCCTGCCACCTATGTGGTAATTCATGGGTACATGTTTTTTTCCAAAGGGGATAACTATACACTTCTTGGCATTAAGCTTGAGCCCATGGCTCTGGTACCAGGCATTTGTTTCTGTAAGGTCCTTTTGCAGAATATCCACATAATTTGGGGATTAAATAATGGCTCCCAGTTTGCAGTCATCTGCAAACATTGTTAGCCAGAATCCCTTGGTGTTGGCCTGTACTTCCGAGAAGTAGATACCAAACAAGAGTGGTCCCAGGACTGAACCCTGAGGTACTCCACTTGTCACTTGTCTGGGGCTGGATTTGGAGTCGGCTACTTTTACAGTCTGGGTTCTGTCAGTAAGCCAGTTGGCAACCCATCAAGTGACGTAGGGATTTATGCCCAGCTTATTAAGTTTATCTATGATTCCAGAGTGGGGGATGGTGTCAAAGGCCTTGTCGAGTCCAGATAGGCTGTGTGGACTGCCTTACCCTCGTCCACAGCTCTGGAGACTGATTCAAAGAAGTCAATCAGATTCAGGAGACAAGATCGGCCCTTCACAAACCCAAAGTGGGTGGGGTCCAGTGTTTGAAGGCTGCCAATGTCTTTGTTTAAAAGTTCCATGATAATGCGTTCCATGCCCTTGCAGATCAGGTTTGTCAGACTGATGGGACGGTAGTTCCTGGGATCCAAGGTGGATCCCCCCTTGTGAAGTGGGATAACTGTAGCTGTGCGCCACTCAGAGGGCACGAAGTCTGAGGTGAGGCTATGATTAAACATGACACTTAGGTGGGGGGCCAGTTCATTTTGTAGTTCATGTAGTACACAGCCTGGGATGTCATCTGGTCCCATAGATGTTGTATTCTTAGCTTTGGAGAGTGCGGTTTCTACCTGTGTGGCCGTGATTACTGGAACATGGCAAACTTTTGGTATTGAGATGGGTGCTTTAGGGGGTGAGAGGGGGTGAAGTTGGCACGAAATCAATCTGCCAGGATATTGGCAATATCCTTGGGATCAGTATATTTAATGCCATTCTGTTGTAGCTCAGAGCAGATCTGAGCATTGCCATTTAGATTCTTGACATAACTCTATAATGCCTTGTGGTTGTCTGGAATTTTTGGCAATTTTATTTTTGTGACTAGCTTTTGAGGATTTTATGAGGATCTCAGCTTCTTACTGAGGCTGGTGAGGGAGTTTTTTGCATCCTGGGATTTTCCTCTTTTCTGCAACAGTTTCTTCCTTCTGTTGTATAATTTGTTTATAGCAGGGGACCACCAGATTGGCTTCTTTTTTTTTTGGAGAAGAGCATCTTGGTTCTATTTGGGATGGCACAATTCATGCAGGAGTGGATGTACTCGTACAGTGACTTAGTGTAAGATTCTGCAGTCGAACTTTCTGATCCCATCTGCATGAGTGTCGTGAAGTTTGTCACTTCTGACTTCAGTAGCATGAAGTTGGCTTTGGAAAAGTTTTTTAAGGAGGTTTCCTTACTGGGGTTGGGGATGGGATGTGGATGTCAAGGGTGATTTGCTTATGGTCAGACCTGACCAATGAGGGGGTGACCACTGGTGTGGAGCATCTATCTCCCATGTTAGTAATGACCAGGTCTAGGGTATTGGAGCCCCTGGTGGGACAATGGATTAGTTGATCCAGGGTGTTGGAATTTATGAATTCCAAGAACCGTTGGGAAAAGGAGTTGGTACCCGAGTAGTTTTCCCAGTTAATGGCAGGGTAGTTGAAATCACCCAGTATTAGTGTGTTTGGTTGTATCTTAATATTTTCCAATATGTTTAGAAAGGTATAGTGAGAATCTTGGAGCATGGTGGGGGATCTGTAGCAAGCTGCAATTTGGATTGCAGTCTTACCTAGTGTTAGTTGCACCTGGAGAATTTCAGATGCATTGTGTTGGGCAGCTAGCCTGGAGGTGTGAATATCCTTGGTGAATATGGACACTCCTCCACCTTTAGTGTTTCGGTCTTGGTTTTGTGGCCAAAAAGTGTGGTAAGAGTTGTAGCCTGGTATTGCAGGGGTGCTCTCTGGAGCCTTGAACCAGGTCTCAATTACTGCACAGATATCAATGTTCTCCATTTTTAGGAGTGCCTCGAGAGAGTGCATTTTGAGGTTTAGACTTCTAGCATTGAATAGCATTACCTTCAGATTTTGCATGCTTGTATCTGTTACGGTGGTGGTTTTATCCTTTGAACCTTGCCTAAAAAAGGCACTATAGGGGTGGCAAGAACTTTAGCCAGTAACCTGAATCCCAGGGGTGACAGGTGCAGACCATCTCTGGCAAAGCATCATGGTTTGTCGATCATGTCTTCCCAGGCAGAAAAATACTGGATCCCCGTTGAATGACACCAAAAGCTTAGCCAATTGTTGAAGTCAATCATTTTGTCCTTGTACTGTGGTATCATTCTGGGCGAAGGCAGGATGCTACTCCGGGCTAGGGTCATACCTGCCTGGGCCACATGATCCAAGAGCTCTTCCATGTCTCTTTTCATGTAGTTCAGGGAGGTACGTCTCAAGTCATTCACTCCAGCATGGACAATGACAGAGTCGTATTTGTACTTGTTGTGGAGTGACTTGAGTGCATGCATTATGTGGTGGATCCTGGCACCCGACAGGCAGCTGACTGTAATTTTCTCCTTGTTCAGCCTGGTGAGTGGGACATCAGTGTGCCTGACTATAGAGTCACCAAATGACTAAAGTGCTGGGTACATTGTCTTGCCTTAGGGGCTGTTGTTGGGTTGCACACTGGTGTTGTGAGCTATGTGTCACTTTGGTTGTGACTGGTGTTTGTTTGCATTTCAGCTTCAGAGGTCCTTGTTGCTTGGGCAGTTTAATGTTAAGGGCCTCCGCATATGTGGGTTTAGTGTTGCTATGTGTGGGTGTTGATGGTGTGGGTTTTGAAGGGCTATGAGTTGCTAGAGGTGTAGTGCAGCTGTTAACCTTTTCCTCTTGGCTATCTAGCACAATCTTGGCTGGAGAGAGCTTTGCTTCCTGTTTGGCTATATAAGTGCATCTCTCGCAGGTTGTAGTGTTGGGTGGTAGGAGGAGAGGATTGTCTGTGTACATGAGGCAGTTGCCGCATTGCCCCAGTATGCCCAGATTCACCATGTGGACAGGAGAAATCACCGGAAGCTGACCCTTGGACATGCCTGTTTAGGTGCTTTTTTGTAAAGTTTAAGAGCTGTTTTCCCTTACCTTTGCAAGGCACTTTGCAATTATAGGCTGTTTAGTACCTACGATTAATTTCTCTTTATTGACAAGGAGAGCTGAGAGCTTGTATCAGTTTAAGGCTTCTTAGTGCTTTCCAGCTAGTTCTAGAGCAAGTGCTAGTCACAGGGGTTTAGATTTTAGTGCTACTACTGAGAAACCAGCTAGTTCTAAGGGAAAATTTGAAGAGCAGACTTTCTGGCACCTGGAAAAGTTTAACTGTAGTGTCACAGTGCTGCACGATGCGAAAAATGTGCTTTCCAGCTAGTTCTAGAGCAAGTGCTAGTCACAGGGGTTTAGATTTTAGTGCTACTACTGAGAAACCAGCTAGTTCTAAGGGAAAATTTGAATAGCAGACTTTCTGGCAACTGGAAAAGTTTAACTGTAGTCTCACAGTGCTGCACGATGCGAAAAATGTGCAAACACACGCATTTTTAAGCCAGAAAGTTGAAAGGGATAGAAATCAGCCCAAAAGGCTAATAAAATTACAATTTCAGAGCTGGAAACCATGTATTCCTACATAAAATGTGCACCGGTGCTTTTCAGAAAAATTATATTGCTCGTTATGAAAAATAAAACTGTAATATTTGTCATTATATCTTCTTTATATTCTATAAGAATTTTACAAATGTCAGATAAAATAGTTGCATATTCTTTATTTTTATAAATACATTGACACAATATTCAAGCAATGTGTGTAATTTCTGATTAGAAATGTTATTATCATTAGTAAATTTTTGCTGTGTATGCATTTTAACTCCTAGTACATAAATCCAGAAATCTTGTTGTAACTTGAATTCAGCAGTTAAACTAGTTTTCTCTTTAACATTTTTGTAATAAAATTATACCACCTTATTATATTATTATCCCTCCACTAAGTTACCTTTATTTCATTAGTACCTTCCATCAAACATTTAGAAATACAAAATAGGTATATAATATCAAACCATTTCTTCAAATTGGAATGCTTATAAATAATGTTTTAAAAAATTAAGATATTCCCACATTGTGATTTTGAGGAACTATATTATATTGAAAGCAATTACATATAAAAAACAAATTTCATTATAGGTTCATAGTTAGGTAGTAGGCTATTAGCCCCAGGGCCTACATATGCTTAGCCAAAAATGTACCCTGGCTTTCGCCACCCAAGAAAATTATTTTCCTGTGCCCCTGTCGAGCAGAGCAACAGAAGTGATCCCCTGGGGGAATTTCCTATCTCCCTTCCAATCATTAAGATTTTTCTAGAAGAGTGCTAATGAGGAGCTTTGATTGATATAGATAGGTAGTTTGTTCCAGAGTATGGGAAGTCTCTGGGACAGGAATCTATCCCTAGAGCATGTTCTGTTTATTGTGGTAACAAGGTTTAGGTCCCTAGAGTGTGTAGCTCAGAGGGATTGGGATTTCTTTAAGTGGAGCATGTCCAACAGCTCTGGGTTTGACATAGCTTTGTATGTTAGGCAGAGATCGCCTCTGAGTAGGCTATATGCAACAGAGTAAAGCTGGAGTTTTTTTAGATGGTCTGCGTAGGACATCTGTTTGGGGACGGTAATCCTCTTTGTGAGGTATTTCTGTGGCCTTTCCAGTTGCTGTAGATGTCTTGTGAGGTACATACCAAAAGGGGAGTTGTACTCTGTAATGGGTCTAATGAGGGATGAGTAGAGGGGAACAATGATCTCTTTTTTTCCTGGATAAGAAATCTTTTGTGATGAGGTGTGCCACATAGAAGGATTTCCTGACTACTGTGGTGATGTGATTATCAAAGAGAGACTACTGTCCACCTGTGTTCCAAGGTCTCTTATCATACTTTCGGTGTTAAGTAGACTACCACCTATGTGGTAGTTCTTGGGTATAGAATTTTTACCAAAGGGGGTGACAATGCACTTTTTGCCATTGAGCTTGAGGCCATGGCTTTGACACAAGGCATCTGTCTCAGTGAGGCCCTTTTGTAGGATGTCCACATCGTTAGGAGTTTTGATTATGGCTCCTAGTTTGCAGTCTTCTTCAAACTTCATTAGACAAAGACCTTCTGTATTAGCCTGTACTTCAGAGAAGTAGATACCAAACAGGAGAGGACCCAGGACTGAACCCTGTGGTACTCCACTTGTCACTGGTCTGAAGTCGGATTTGGAGTCTACTACTTTCACAGTGTGGGTTCTGTCAGTGAGCCAGTTGGCAACCCATCTTGTGACATAGGGATTTATACCTAGTTTAGTGAGTTTATCTATAATTCCAGAGTCGGGGATGGTGTCGAAAGCCTTGGCGAGATCCAGACAGGCTGTGTAAACTACCTTACCCTTGTCTACAGCTTTGGTGACTGCTTCAAAAAAGTCTATCAGGTTTAGGAGACATGATCTGCCTTTCATAAACCCGAACTGGGTGGGGTCCAGAGTTTGGAGATTACCAATGCCTTTGTTTATAAGTTCTATGATGATACGTTCCATGGCCTTGCAGACCAGACTCATCAGGCTAATGGGGCGGTAGTTCCCGGGGTCCATGGTGGCTCCCCCTTTGTGGAGTGGGATAACTGTCACTGTGTGCCATTCAGTGGGCACAAAGCCTGAGGTGAGGCTATGATTGAACATGGTACTTAGGTGGGGTGCCAGTTCGTTCTGTAGTTCATGTAGAATGCAGCCTGGGATCATGTCTGGTCCCATGGATGCTGTGTTCTTGGCTTTGGAGAGTGTGGTTTTTACCTGTGCAGCCATGATTACAGGTACTTTGCATTCTTCCGGTATAGAGATGGGCCCTTTAGAGGGTGAGAGGGGGGGGGTAAAGTTAGCACTGAACCTATCTGCCAGGATGTTGGCAATATCAGTTGGTTTTGTATATTTAGTGCCATTGTGCTGTAACTCAGAGCAGATCTGAGTGTTGCCATAGAGATTCTTGACATAGCTATGGAATGCTTTGTGGTTGTCTTTAGAATTAGTGGCAATTTTGTTTTCATAACTAGCTTTGGAGGATTTTATGAGAGATCTCAGCTTCTTACTGAGTCTGACCAGGGAGTTCCTCCAATCATGGGATTTTACTCTTTTTTGCAACAGTTCCTTTCTTCTGTTATAGAGTTTGCTTATGGCAGGGTATCACCAGATTGGCTTCCTTTTTTTGGAGGATAGCATCTTGGTTCTGTTAGGGGTAGCATGATCCATGCACTCGTTTAAGTCCTTACAAAGTGAATTTGTGTAGGATTCAATAGTCGTACCTCTATTGTCCGTCTGCATGGGTGTCGTGAAGTTTGCCACTTCTGTCTTAAGAAGCGTGAAGTTGGCTTTGGAGAAAATTTTTTACGGTGGTTTCTGTAATGGGGGGGTGGGGGCAGGATGTGGATGTCTAGAGTGATTAGCTTGTGGTCAGATCTGACCAACGAGGAACTGACCTCTGGTGTGGAACACCGGTCGCCCATGTTGGTGACCAGGTCTAGGATATTGCTGCCCCTGGTGAGGGTGTAAATAAGTTGATCCAAGGCATTGGAATTTATGAATTCCAGAAAACGTTGAGCAAAAGAGTTGGCACATGAGTAGTTTTCCCAGTTAATGGTGGGGTAGTTGAAATTGTCCATTAATAGGGTGTTGGGTTGTACCCTAATATTTTCCAGTGTATCAAGAAAGGAGAAGTGGGAATCCTGGGGCATGGTCGGGGATCTGTAGCAAGATACAATTTGAATTGCGGTCTTGCCCAGTGTTAGTTGCACTTGGATAACCTCAGATGCATTATGCTGAGCAACTAGCCTGGAGGTTTGGATATCATTAATGAATATGGACACGTCTCCGCCTTTAGTGTTTCAGTCTAGGTTAGGTGGCCGAAAGGTGTGGTATGAATTATAGCCTGGTAATGCAGGGGTGCTCTCTGGAGCCTTGAACTAGGTCTCTGTCACTGCATAGATGTCGATGTTCTCCATTTTAAGGAGTGCCTCGAGTGAGTGCATTTTGAGGTTTAGACTTCTAGCATTGAATAGCATTACCCTCAGATTTTGCTTGCTTGTACCTGTTACGGTGGTGAATTTGCCATTTGATCCTTGCCTAAAAAAGGCACTATAGGGGTGGCAAGAGCCTTAGCCAGTATCCGGAATCCCAAGGGCGACAGGTGCATGCCATTTTTGGCAAAGCATCATGGTCTGTCGATCATGTCAGGCCAGGCAGACAGATACTGGATCCCCTTAGAATGACATCAGAAGCTTAGCCAATTGTTGAAGTCAATCATTTTGTCTTTGTACTATGGTATCATTCTGGGTGATAGCAGGATGCTATTCAGGGCTAGGGTCATACCTGCCTGGGCTACAAGATCAGAAAGTACCTCCATGTCTGTTTTCATGTAGTCCTGGGAGGTATGTCTCAGGTCATTCACACCAACATGGACAATGACAGAGTCATATTTGTACAGAATCTGTCCAAAACATTATGGGGAATTTTTATTTTAATAATATCAAACAGGGCCAAATAAAGATTTTCCATTCTCTACTTACAATCATTTAGACAGCCGGTATATGATTAGTTTAACAAGAGTGGTCAATAAATATGTTTCCATATAGAAATTTTATTTCACCTATATTCCAGGGTCTAGCATGATATCCATGAGCTAATTTGGGTTTCAACAAGTGACAAAGAAATTTAAAAATCTTTAATCTTTAAATGAAGTTTACTAGGCATTAAAACAGTCATCTGAGTTATATACAAAAACTTGGGAAGAATAACCCTTTTTGTTAACTGTAGTCTTTCTTCAAAATTGAGATATAATTTATTCAAGTTGTTAATTAATATATTGGTGGCATTTAAAAAATTCAAAATTTCTATCTCTAGTATGCTGACAATTTTCATTTAGAAATTTTACTGAGATATTCCAATTCACTATTACATGGGTTATCCTGATGCCTGTTTAACAGAATAAAAGTTAGAGAAGAAGGTGGCAAATGAATTGTTTCATTAATATTCAATTCAGTTGCTACTTCCGGGAAGAAGGATGGATTGATTTGTGAAGTAACTCTGTCTTTGTGAAACACAATGCAAAGGGATTTGGAAGATAAGCCTGGAGTTCAGAAATGTTCCTCACAGATATAATAGCTACTAAGAATGCTGCTTTCCAAGACAAACATTTTAAATCAGATTTGGCTGATGGTTCAAATAGCGGTTGGGTCAACCCTTGAAGTACAACTGTTAAATCCCAAGGAGGTAATGGATCTTTAACTGGAGGTCTAAGTAAGAAGGTGCCTTTCAGTAATGCCTTACACAGTTCAGAAGAAGCTAGAAAGGAAGCTTTTTCTCCTCAGAGCTGCTAATTGTACTTTGACTGTAGAAAAACTTGCACCTTCCTGAAAAATAGATGCTAATACTTTCAAAACTGAAGGTATAGGGAGTAGTGACATTTTCAATTCCCTTCTAAAAAAAAAATCCAAATTCAAAATCTTTTCCATTTACTCTTGAATCTTCCTGGTAGAAGCTTTCGGGGAAGATAGAAATATTTTCATACAGTGGAGGAAAGCCAAAGCTGTCCAGCTTTCAATGGAATTGGAGAAACCGTGTGGTTGGTTTGAAGCCTGGAATACTGGAATGCTTCATCCCATTGACATGTGAGAGAAGGTCTGGACTTTGGTCTAGTAGCCATGGAGGACATTGAAGATGAGACCAAAAGAAGAGGAACCACACTTGGTGAGATCAAAAGGGGGCAATGAGGATAACTGAGCTCTTCAACTGAACTACTTTCTGAAAGAATTTTGAAATCAGAGGTAATGGGGGTTAGCATAAAGGAGACTGGAGGGCCAAATGTGGACTACAGCATCTCTCAATAACTCTCCCTGAGGGGGGATTAGAGCAAAGAACCTGCTGCACTTTTTGTTGTGGGGAGATGCAACACTGGCCCAATGACAGAAAATCTTGTCCGCCACTGACTGACTGAGAGACCACTTGTGAGGCATCAAAATGGACCCGCTCAGTTTCTCCACTAGTACGTTGGATTTCCCCGATATGTTGGTTGCCATAAGAAATAGGTTGGAGGAGATCTACCACTGCCACACTCTGAGTGTCTTTCAATAAAGGGGGTAACATTGGGTTCCCCCCATTTGTTGATGTACCAGACCACAAACATTGTCAGTTAGTATTGTAGTAGTCTCTACAGGGAGAACATCTTCAAATGCCTGCGATGCTAGCAGGATTGCTCTCATCTCTAGAACCCTACCACAACTGGGAGGCATTAGTGGTTACCGTGGCTACTGGAGGAGGCAGAGCAAAGGGATGGCCTATGTAAACTTCATCTGACTGAATCCAATGACAGAGAGTGATGCAGAATAGACCACTGAACAGCTACAGTCCATTGGGGAATACCCATATAGAAATGGGCCATAGGAACTAAAGTTATGGCTACTGCCATTGAACCTAGAGCCTAAAGATACTTCTGGCTGTAGGAGGGTGAACAAAAATTTGCTGTACCTGAATCTTGATTGTGACTAAACAATGTATAGCAATGGCGGCTATCTGACTTACTGTGTTCAACTGTACCCCATGAACTCCAGGCTCTGTACTGGTTGTAGATGAGATCTGGAGGTGCTGACTGAAATGCCTAGTCTTTGATAAAGGTGGAGCAGGTAGTCTCTGTACTGTTCTAAGAGATGCCTGGTTGAGGCAGTGAGGTGCCAGTTGTCTAGATAGGGAAACTCTTGGAATCCCAGCAGTCTGAGGTGAGCTGCTACCACTGCCATACACTTGGCAAATACCTGAAGGCTGTGGTGAGACCAAAGGGGAGGGCTCTGAACTGATAGTTACTGGCCGCCAGCTAAAGGTGCAGAAATCTTTGGGATTGTTTGTTTATCTTGATGTGATAGTACATGCCCTGAAGACTGACTGAGAATTCCAATCATCCTTGTGTAAAAGGGTCAGAATGGACTGAACTGTGACCATTTGGAAGTCTGACTTCTTCACAAATTGGTTTAAGCTGCTTAGCTCTAAAATTGGTCTCAGGTCCCCTGTCTTTTTTTTTGGCACTACAAAGAACCTTGAGTAAGTCATGAATCCTCTTTGGTCTGGTGGGACCTTCTGGCTGACTCTATTGTCTAGCAGATTTTCACTCTCTTGAGTTGCAGCTTCTTTCTGACTGGGTGACATGTCAGGAAGCTTTCTTCTTTTGTTTGGGGGAATTTGAAAAAAAAATTGTATGAAATAACATCTGGATATTATTTTTAGTACTCTTGAATCATTTGGTCTGGGTGCAAAGACAAGCTCCCCCCCCCTGCCAATTGCCACCAGAGGTGGGCAGTTGGACAACCCTTCATGAGTGCTGAAAGGGTCTATCCAAAAACAAATCACAGAAACCCTGGTTTTGCAGGCCTCCCATGTCGCGAGCCCCCCCCCCCCACCCCCCCGCGTCTGGAGAAGTTTTCCCCACCTGAATCCTGGAAAGGTCCCTGGGATTTACAAAACCACATTTTCTTACATCCTTCTTTGATTCCAGGAAAAGGAAAATTGAGGTGCAGAAAAGCATATCCCTATGCCAGACAGGGTCCTTCCATCCTGTTCACTCCAGAAAAGTGTTTGTTTTTCAGAAGGGCCAAACAAAGACATTCTAGCAAAGGCAGCACTGATGAAAGAAAAACTGAAAGGCTCCGCAAAGTCACATAACTGTATCCAGGTATGTCTATTAATGGCTATGCCTGAATCAGATACCCGTGAGGTACTCTGAGCAGCATGGGATATTAACCTCATAGATGCATTGGAAATGAACAAAACAATGGCCATTTGTGAAGAGGACATCTTATAGTCCTCTACAGGGGTGGATTTGGAGAGTTCCTTGGTCAAATCCCTATGTAATCTTGTAAAGTGTGCTAAATAATTTAGGGACCTCAAGGCAAAGGTTGCTGAAGCAAATATACACTTTCAAAACCTGTCCAATGCCCTGGACTCTCTATTAGGAGAATGGACAGAGGAACTCTGCTCCACTAGTTCCTTCTTTGTGGCTACCACCACAATCATACTATCAACAGGGACTCTTTTGCTCCAATGTTGCCTGTCTTTTGGTGATGCCAAAATTCTGTCTGGGCATCAGGCTATTGGTTCAACAGAGTCCAGTTCTTTCCCTGCCCGGTGAGAGATTTAATTGACAAGCTTATCCACTGGAGGTGTTACCCAAGACGTAGATGGGCCAGAACTAAAAGCTTCCAGAAAAACTAACTCCTCTGGGGAAGGGGTATCTGAAGACCATCCACCTTTTAAGAATTTACAGGATCTCTACAAATGAGACATCATCATTCAGTAGAGATCTGGGAAACCCTTCCCCTTCATCGAAATCAGTATCCTCCATGAGAGATTCTATAGGGAAAATCTATGTCTCCGATTGCACATTCCCTTTTGGGGGACCTCTTCAGTGGGATTATTCTCAGTGGGAACCGTCTGGATGCTAGACAGTACTGGCTGTCCCTGTGGAGTAGGCCTGATAAACTCAGAGCTTGGATCTAAAGGGGAAATGGATGTAGGACCTAAGGATGAAAGAGTAGTCGAATTCTTCGGGTGAGAGAAAGAGAAAGCCCTGTCCACTACCCTGAAGGCAGATGTAATGGAAGAAGCCACTGCTGGCTGGCTGCACTGGACCTGAAAACACTGGACCTGCCAGGCCTCGATCCTGCCTGAAGCTATGCCTTGTGGAAAGAGTCACACCCGAGCTGCCCAATGGCAAGCCACTGAGGGGCAAAGATGGCTCCAATAACATCAGAGTGGATCCTAACCCCTTGAATCTGGTGCCGACACTTTGGTTCTGAGACTCATCCCAGTCCAAGGGAATTGGAAAGAAACTAGTCGGGGGAGTGTCAGAGTCAAAGACCTAGTCATCTTTGGATCTGACACCAACACTCTCAGGGCTCCCGGATCCAAGGGTGCGGAAATTGTAGGATGGATCATAGAAGGAGACATCATAACATGAAAGCTGGATGGAAGGCTTGCAGACCTGATGGGGGACAGAGCCAGAATAACCCAAATCTGAATCTCAGCTCTGAGGAATTTCCTCATTATCCCATTCATGTCTGCCTTGGAAAGACTTCTGGAGGACCTTATGGACAACTGATCATGGCTTAGACTTTCTCCTTGGTTTCATTTGGAGAAAAGGGGAATGGAGCTGTGGAGATACTAGTTCAACCATGAACCCAGGTGAGCGGGTTTGAGGAGACTTGGTCAATATAAAAGTTGGATCTGAAGCTTTTGGATCCGATGCTTTTTTTACAATCTGAAGATGTCGGATCTGACTTTTTATTTTTTTTTTATTTTTTGTGGAGGCTCTGAAGAAGCCGTGGCCAAAGTTGAAGCTTTAGGAGAAGTGGTGAGGGATCTAGTATGAGAATTCTTAGTCACAGATAAAGATTTTGTTGCTTTACTGGGGCTTTGAGTCCCCGAGGAAGAAGCTGAAGAATGGGCAGCATCCCTTTCAGGACCAAATTATTATGCCTCTCAAACAGTGTTCTAGAGTTAAACCCCACACAAATGGGGTAGCCAGTATTAAGGCAGTAAACGCACTCCCTGTGGGCATTATAATTAGGAATTTTGTGCCCACAGGAAGTGCACTTTTTAAAGCTAGTTGGTTTCTCAGCCATATCTGGAAAAACAAAACAAAAAAGATAAGTACAATACTAGCACAGCCTTTGTTTTTTTTTATTGGTTAAGCAAGTTAGAAAATTACCAAGAATGATAAGTAAAATACCTTCTAAGCGTACAAAGAGAGGGTGAAAGGAACAACTAGTACCAACAATGGTATGTTGGAAGGCTATAAGATGGTAGAAATAAGGAAAGGAAAGTAGCCTAACTGCAGACAAACCGAAAACTTGACTAACAGTAGAGGGAGGATTAATGGGAGAAGTTAAGAAGAGTTTTCAAAAACAGCCGTTACAAGTCAATTTGCTAAGTCAAATTTAGCTCTTTGAGCAGGATCCATAGCCATGCAAGACAGCGACAAATGAGATCCGAGGCATTGTTGGCTGACTGGGGCATTATAGGTACAGGGAGGAGTTCGAGAGTTGGATCTGAAGACTTGTGCATGCAGCCGAGTCAGATCCAAGGTTGGATCTGGTATCCATACATTGAGGAAGAATGAAAATGACAACAACAGATACAAAGAAACATCTGAAACAGAAGAACAACAACAACAAAAATATACAGCTGTGGTTTTCTACTCAAGTTAAAATGCAGGGATGCTGCAAATTATACACAACTTGAACATAATATTCAGAAAGAACTGTAAAAAAGTACTTAGCCATGAAAAAGCATTTTTAAAAAAGGATAACACGGATTATTAAGGTCTGTGTAAAACAATTCTAGGAGTTGGACAATATGGAGTTATGGCAAGAATAGGGATTGCATTGGCATGGTTCTGGGGCTCCATCTATGTGTATTCTTTGATTAATACCAATGTTTGAAGTTAGGCAATGTTTACAAATTGTTGGTAAACACTGATTTTGATGTTTCAGCATCTAGGAGCACAAATTCAGTGAACAGCTGGTTGGCAGTACATAGCAACATCATTTTGGGAAAAATGCAAGGAGAAATTTCCAAATTATGGCATATTTATGAAAAAAGGCTTCCCTGAAACAGCAGCAGCGTCAAAAATTTACAGAATGCAAGAATGCAAAATGCAGTGTAACACAGTACTTATGAGGTATGGACTGAAAAAGCTCTTGGTTACTTAGAACCTACAGCTTATCCAAAAGGAAGGGAACTGGGCAAACTATGTGGGTCAGTAAGCTTTTTAACAATCATTAAAAGGTAAGCTTTGGCTTTTATCCCAAGGAAATACATATAGCAGCATCTCCTTGCCTCTTACCCCTCTAGGTTCTCTCCTTTTTTTCTTTCATCTTATTAAATAAGGTCATATGTCAACCCTGATATTCACCTCTCTTTCTTCTATTTTACTCATTATGCAATTCCTTCTCTCACTTACTTCACACCATCTTCTTTATCACAAACAACTTTCCTTTCTCTAGCTTAGCATATCTCTATGGACTACTAATAAGTTAAACTCTTTTTTCTAGAGGCTCCTTTAGCTATTTAAAACTTTCATTTAAAGGCTCACTGCTCCTTCTCAGCTGTGAGAAACATTTCTGCAGTTTGTTTCTAAGTAGTGGGGATATTTGTAGCATTTCCATATTCAGGCTTGTATTTGGGCCTAGTGTTTGTGGAGGCTGTGTGTCTGAGCACATATTCAGGGACATCTTGGTTTAGCCAAAGCCATCAGGCATTTCAGTGAGAGAGAATTGTTTGAGGTCATTGGCTGACTGAGGTCACCTGACTGCAGCTTAGACTAAGCACCTCATTGGTTCTTTTGAGATTTCTATCTTAAAAGCTGTCTCAGGTTTCAACTTTCTGTTACCTAAGAAGTTCAGTTGTGAGTGTTCTGCCATTTTACACTGAGCTAATCGAAGGAAGGACACTGAGCAAACTCGGAGCTATAATATATAACATTAAGTATCCTGTTTTTTGTTTATTTTGTTCTTTATTTCTTTGTTATTTATAGCACTTTGTGTACTGTGTATTTTTCTAGCTAGTTTCACTGTGTGTGAGGTATTAACTGGAAATTGTCCACTTTTATTAAGCATCTGTTGGGTTGTTTGTTTCTGATAACTTGTTGCAGTTAAACTCTATTTTCTAGAGGCTCCTTTAGCTGTTTAAAACTTTCATTTAAAGGCTCACTGCTGCTTTTCAGCTGTGAGAAACATTTCTGCAGTTTGTTTCCCACCCTCCGTCCCTGTTGGTATAGTGTTTTTATAGCTGGTGGCTTTGCAGTTGCCCGCCCCTAGTGTAAATTTGATCTGGGACCCTCCTCCCAGTCTAGTGTCATTACCTCATTCTACCCAGTACAGGGAGAACATTTGAGAAGGCCAATCAGCTTAGTTTCTGCTACTCCTTTCTCTCTTTCCACTACAAAAAAAAAAAAAAAAACTTTTGCTAAGCTTGTTTCCTGCCTTTCCTGTGGGTAGTCTAGCCTGGATATAGATTTGCGGTGTCCAGGACTATTTGTAGGTTTCTAGGGCCCAAGCCTTTCTGTGTTGGAGGGAAGCCTTCTAGTTTAATTTTGTTTCTTAGAACTAGCCAGTTTTTTTGTTTCAGCACTTGTTCAGAACTTATTGTAAGCACTAAATAAGCTACAAATTACTACAGCACTCAACTTTCCTCACTATCTAGAGGAAAACAGTTTCTAGTACTTAACAAATAAGCACCTATCCAGGCATGTCTAAGGGTCAGCCCCCGGTGTTTTCTCCTGTCTACCTGATGAATCTGGGCATCTTGGGGCAATGCAGTAATTGCCTCATGTACACAGACAACCCTCTCCTCCTACCACCCAACACTACAACCTGTGAGAGATACACTTATATAGCCAAACTGGAAGCAAAGCTCTCTTCACCCAAGAATGGACTAGACAGTCAAGAGGAGAAGGTAAACACTTGCACCACACCACACTCAGCACATAGTCCCTCAAAACCTACACCACCAAAACACACACATAGAAACACAAAACACACACCTACATTTGCAGAGGCTCTCAGTAAAAACCTGCCCAAGCAACAGGGTCCTCCAAAGCAGAAACACAAGCAACCTCCACCCCCCCCCCCAACACAACTCAAATGACACATAGCCCACAAACTCAGTGTGCCACTCAACCACAGCCCATAAGGCATACAACATACCCAACACTCTAGTCATAGGTGACTCTATAGTCAGGCACACTGATGTTCCACTCACCAGGCTAAACAAGGAGAAAGTTACAGTCAGCTGCCTGTCGGGTGCCAGGATGCGCCACATAACACATGCACTCAGGTCACTCCACAACAAGTACAAATATGACTCTGTCATTGTCCATGTTGGTGTGAATGACCTGAGACGTACCTCCTTGGACTACATGAAAAGGGACATGGAGGAGCTGTCCGATCTTGTAGCCCAGGCAGGTATGACCCTAGCCCTGAGTAGCATCCTGCCATCACCCAGAATGATACCACAGTACAAGGACAAAATGATTGACTTCAACAATTGGCTAAGCTTCTGGTGTCATTCTAAGGGGATCCAGTATCTGTCTGCCTGGGATGAGATGATCAACAAGCCATGCTGCTTTGCCAGAGATGGCCTGCACCTGTCGCCCCTGGGATTCCATATACTGGCTAAGGCTCTAGCCACCCCATATAGTGCCTTTTTTAGGCAAGGTTCAAATGACAAATTCACCACCCTAACAGGTACAGGCAAGAAGAATCTGAGGGTATTGCTACTCAATGCTAGAAGTCTAAACCTCAAAATGCACTCTCTCAAGGCACTCCTTAAAATGGAGAACATCGACATCTGTGCAGTGACAGAGACCTGGTTCAAGACTCCAGACAGTACCCCTGCATTACCAGGCTATAATTCATACCACACCTTTCGGCCACCTAACCTGGACCGAAACACTAAAAGCGGAGGCGTGTCTATATTCATTAAGGATATCCACACCTCCAGGCTAGTTGCTCAGCATAATGCATCCGAGATTATCCAAGTGCAACTAACTCTGGGCAAGACCGCAATCCAAATTATAGCTTGCTACAGATCCCCCACCATGCCCCAGGATTCCCACTCCTCATTTCTTAATACACTGGAAAATATTAGGGTACAACCTAACACTCTAATAATGGGTGATTTCAGCTACCCTACCATTAACTGGGAAAACTACTCATGTACCAACTATTGTGCTCAACGTTTTCTGGAATTCATAAATTCCAATGCCACGGATCAACTTATCCACACCCCCACCAGGGGCAGCAATATCCTAGACCTGGTTATTACCAACATGGGCAACCGGTGCTCCACACCAGAAGTCAATTCCTCGTTGGTCAGATCCAACCATAAGCTAATCACCCTAGACATCCACATCCCTCCCCCACCCCCCATTAGGGAAACCACAGTAAATAATTTCTCCAAAGCCAACTTCACGCTTCTTAAGACAGAAGTGGCAAACTTCACAACACCCATGCTGACGGACAATAGAGGTATGACTGCTGAATCCTACACAAATGCACTTTATAAGCACTTACATGAGTGCATGGATCGTGTAATCGCTAAAAAAAACAAGATGCTATCCTCCAAAAAAAGGAAGCCAATCTGGTGGTCCCCTGCCATAAACAAACTCTACAACAGAAGAAAGAAACTGTTGCAAAAAAGAGTAAAATCCCATGATTGGAGAAACTCCCTGGTCAGCTTCAGTAAGAAGCTGAGATCCCTCATAAAATCCTCCAAAGCTAGTTGTGTAAACAAAATCGCCACTGACTCTAAAGACAACCACAAAGCATTCTATAGCTATGTCAAGAATCTCAATGGCAACACTCAGATCTGCTCTGAGTTACAGCACAATGGCACTAAATATACAGAACCAACGGATATTGCCAACATCCTGGCAGACAGGTTCAGTGCTAACTTTACCACTCTGTCATCCCCTAAAGGGCCCATCTCTACACCAGAAGAATGCAAAGTTCTTGTAATCACGGCTGCACAGGTAAAAAACACACTATCCAAAGCCAAAACCCGGAATTAATGGACATGCTCCACCTCAAAAAATCCAAATCCACCAAAACCACTAGAGCAAGCGACTTAAACCTTAGCACGGATATAAATAGGACGTACTGGAGGGATAGATTTATCACTCAGAGACTCCCTATGCTGTGGAATAAAATCCCGGTCCATGTGAGGCAGAGCACCTCGCTGACTCTGTTCAAGAGAAATCTAGACCTGTGGATGGGAGATCGTAGGTTTACCCCGGGAATCATCTCTGGGTCACTGCTGGACAGAGGCACAACAAACTAATGGGCACAGTATTTTTTCATATAAGGGGTGGCGTAAGCCACAATAATTTGGGCTAGGCTTATAAATGCCTTAGGGCAGATAGCCTAGTATAAACCTATGAACCTATAAGAACACAGCATCCATGGGACCTGACGACATCCCAGGCTGTGTTCTACATGAACTACAGAACGAACTAGCACCCCACCTAAGTACCATGTTCAATCATAGCCTCACCTCAGGCTATGTGCCCACTGAATGGTGCACAGCGACAGTTATCCCACTCCACAAAGGGGGAGCCACCACAGACCCCGGAAACTACCGCCCCATTAGCCTAACGAGCCTGCTCTGCAAGGCTATGGAGCGTATCATCATGGAACTTATAAACAATGACATTGGTAATCTCCAAACTCAGGACCCCACCCAGTTCGGGTTTGTAAAAGGCAGATCATGTCTCCTAAACCTGATAGATTTCTTTGAAGCAGTCACCAAAGCCATAGATGAGGATAAGGTGGTTCACACAGCCTATCTAGATCTCGCCAAGGCTTTTGACACCATCCCCCACTCTGGAATTATAGATAAACTCACTAAACTAGGTATAAATCCCTATGTCACAAGATGGGTTGCCAAGTGGCTCACTGACAGAACCCACACTGTGAAAGTAGCAGACACCAAATCCAGCTTCAGACCAGTGACAAGTGGAGTACCACAGGATTCAGTCCTGGGTCCTCTCCTGTTTGGTATCTACTTCTCTGAAGTACAGGCCAACACAGAAGGTCTTTGGCTAATGAAGTTCGCAGATGACTGCAAACTAGGAGCCATAATCAAAACTCCAAAAGATGTGGACATCCTACAAAAGGGCCTTGCTGAGACAGATGCCTGGTGTCAAAGCCATGGCCTCATGCTCAATGCCAAAAAGTGCATTGTCATTCCTTTTGGTAAAAACGCAGTACCCATGAACTACCACATAGGTGGTAGTCTACTTAACACCGAAAGTGTGATAAGAGACCTTGGGACACAGGTGGACAGTAGTCTCTCCTTTGATAATCACATTGCCACAGTAGTCAGGAAATCCTTCTATGTGGCACACCTCATCACAAAAGGTTTCTCATCCAGGAAAAAAGAGGTCATTGTTCCCCTCTACTCGTCACTCTTTAGACCCATTATAGAGTACAATGCCCCTTTTGGTATGTACCTCACAAGACATCTACAACAACTGGAAAGGCCACAGAAATACCTCACAAAGAGGATTACCGGCCTCAAAGAGATGCCCTATGCAGACCGTCTCAATAAACTGCAGCTTTACTCCATTGCATATCGCCTACGCAGAGGCGATCTCTGCCTAACACACAAAGCTATGTCAAACCAAGAGCTTTTAGACATGCTCCACTTAAAGAAATCCCAATCCCTACAAGCTACACGCTCTAGGGACCTAAACATCATCACCACAATAAAAAGAACATGCTGGAGGGATAGATTCCTGTCCCAGAGACTTCCCATACTCTGGAACAAACTACCTATCTATATCAAACAAAGCTCCTCATTAGCACTGTTCAAGAAAAATCTTGATGATTGGATGGGAGATAGGAAATTCACCCCGGGGATCACTTTTGTGGCTCTGCTCGACAGTGGCACAGGAAAATAATTTTCTTGGGTGGCGAAAGCCAGGGTACCTTTGGCTAGGCTTATATAGGCCCTAGGGCCAATAGCCTAGTACCTACCTATGAACCTATAATTCATAATACGTCTGTATCTCTTGTATCACATCTCAGCCTAAATAAGGAATAATCTATCACCTACTATATCTAGACAAAATATGTAAATACTGCAAATTTCTACTACTTATTTTTTTTTCTGAAACTACCCTATACTTTTCTGTATACAATCCTTTCATTGCTTTTCTACACAAATGTAAAATTGTTTCTAAGTGACCTACATCTGTACATGGCCGAAATGCTATCTCATTCACCTTTTTATTTGCTATTTTGAATTGAATACTTTTTAAGTGCTTGATTGATACTAGCCCTTGTATTAATGGTATAATGGTTAAGGTGCTTACCTCTCAGACTGGAAGTATAGGTTTGATTCTCATCAAGGGAATTTGGCTTGGCTTAAAATAGCCCACAAGGGCAGCAAGCCTAGTACTTAGATATAACCCTAGTTATAATATGTTATCCATGCAGTTTTTTTTTTTTCCTTTTCTCCCCAACCTCCACTGAAAGGAGGCTTCTGTTTATGGACTTCTTCAGTAAACAAATGCATATAAATGAATAAATGAATGAAGTTTCATGCGATGACTGTTGTAATGCTCTGTACTTCACATTACATATAGCTTAGATTTGTGAAGTGCACATGGAGCAGCATACCTCAGTAAATTATCTGAAGTGATTATAGAGATCATCCTATGTGACTGCAGGTAAAACATCTGTACCAGCTATCTTTATTACAGTGAGTTCATGTCAAGAAAAGTTTATTACAATGACACCAGTGTGCACTGAGAAGAGTAAAGCCATCAGCCTACATAGGGATTATGGGTGCCGCAGTCCCAAACAAATTCACTTAACCTCATTAATGAAAGAAGCACAGCAAAAGCTGCAGGAGGGTATTAGAACACAGTGACACATGGCTGGCTGGCTAGCTATCTCAAAGTAGTAGCATAAGAGGTGGGGCTCATATTGGGCAGCCAACGAAAATATTTATTTTTAAAAAGGAAAGTCAGAGACTGCTGAAGTAATGGGTAAGAACATCAAGCAGTACTGCAGGAAAAGCAGCTATAAGATTCCTAAATGTCTGTTGAAGGGAATGCATGGTTGTCCTTAGGGGGAAAACTGGTGCTTGCGAGTTGAATGGTTCACAAACCTGGACATTTCAGAAGTGTATTCATCCACATTTGTTACTTTGTGAAGCCCTGCAGTATCATGTTCGGGATACCTTATGTATAAAGCCTTTATTAGATTAACATCCAAAATACACCAGTAATGAATATCCTTCAAAACAAATCTAAAACGTACAGCATTGAGGCAAAAGTAAAAACAGACATGAACCACATGAAAAGAAAACTGGAAAGAAAAATGGAGCTACCCCCAACAATACTATACATATTAGATACAACTGTTTGTGTTCAGAATTTCGCACTGAATTACTAATTCTTGAAATTACACCACTTCCTTCTCCTTTCTTCTCCTCATATTCGTCCATTTCTTACCACTAAATTCCTATTCATATCCATAGGTTCATAGAAGGTTACTAGGCTAGCGGCCCTAGAGCCTTTACAAGCCTAGCCATGTCAGTCCCAAGTATCCCCATTTGTTCTTTTTTGGGTAGTTCGCAGAACGAATTTATGAACAGACTGGGTATGTGATCAACACACCGGATACCCCTGTCCACAAGGGACAAGGGTACCACCCCAGGGGCGAATTTGCAGTCTCCCATCCAATTATCTAGGAATTATCTAGGTTGCGTTTGAATAGTATCAGTGAGGAGCTCTATTTTACATGAATAGGGAGTCTATTCCAGACAAGCAGCAGTCTCTGGTAGACATATCTGTCTCTCCAGCATGATCTATTAATGTTACAAGCTAGGTTGAGATCTCTACAGTGAGTGACTCTTGAGCCAATTGACTTGTGGATGTGCAGCACTTCCATTAGGGCAGGGTTGGAGATTGCCCTATAGGCCAGGCACAAGTCACCTCTCAGCAGCCTATAAGATACAGAGTAAAGTGACAGGGCTTTCATCCTGAACATGTAGGTCATGGTTTGGAGTCCCTGTATTTTCTTAGTGAGAAACCTCTCAGGTCTGTCCAGCTGCTGCAGGTGTCTGGTGAGGTACATGCAAAAGGGTGCATTATACTCTTAGTGGTCTGATAAGAGTCGAATACAGTGGAGTTATAATATCCCTTGACCTGGATGCTATGCCCTTGCTTATGAGGTACCCTACGCAGAAGGCTTTCTATGTAGAGCACCTCATAAGCAAGGGCATATACCTTCAAAAATAATCTCTCATACTTCCTGACTTTATATTGGGCTTGATGTTTCAGCAACAAGGGTGCTCATTTGTTTTCCATTTTGGTATGCTTCCTCTTGTCTGGTAATTTTAATTATACTCTAGCTGCTAGTTGAAGAGATTCATGTAATTCTCTTACTGTTGGAATGTCAGACTGCTTCCATCTCCTAGTTATTTCCTTTGCTACAAAAATTATCAGTTTAGGAGTAAAGAGTACCCCTGTCATTTCCATTCACTTTACCGTGCCACTCCCCCAAAAAAAAGATATTTATCCAACTGAAGTTCATCTAGCCCCTTCTCCCATAGTAGACATGCTGACTGCTTCCTAAATTCTTTTAATTTTATACAGTCCCAAAAAATACAAACCCAAATCCCTAGTTCAATTGCTGAAAACCTCCAAAAATGATTTGGAGTGTCAGGAAGCATTATTCAATTTCCTGGGGAGGATAAAATATTTATACAAATTCTTCCATCCTAAAATCCTAAATTTACAGGATTCCATGATTAATTTAGGGAAAATGCAGACCCTGTTCCAATCTACTTCCAAAATAGAAATATTAAACGTCTTTGCTCCATCCCTCATCAGCCTTCATTGTACCTGACCCCTGGTTCTTCTTAACTGAGTGTATATTCTACTTAGTAAATAGGTGCCTTCAGGAACTTAAAAGACTAAAAAAAACATCCTCCATAACATTGTTAGTTATATCAGAAATCCTCCAAGTTCTCATATCCCAAAATAAATTATTACTTTCTATCCCATTCTTATTAGTCATTTCCCTTAGTATAGTCTTCCATGATATTAGTCAGCTCTACTCAAAATAACAAATGAGTTTAACTGTGCCACATAGTTTTCAAAATCTAGAAGACCCAGACCTTATTCCTTTGATAACATCATCTTATCCCAAGCTACTCAAGTTCTTATTTTTCCATATCAACTTTGTACTATTCCATTCAATTTCATTAAAATAATAATAGTAATAATACATTTGAATTGCTGTCACTCTTTGGACAAATAGACCTTAATGTTTTCATGCACCTACATGTTCCCCCAGTTTTCTCTTTGCTCAGCAAATGAACACCTGCTGGCAGTACAGCAGCAAGGGTGGGGGAAAAGAGCAGTTGCCTGGGACACAAGGTGTTAAGAGGGCATGATCGAGAAATGAAGTTCATACTTTTTTATAGCAGCTTTTCTGAATGCCAGCACAGAAATGTAGTTCATCACTTTAGCACTTTGGTTGGGGTAAGTTATAGCACAGACTCCAGCAACATTGCTACAGTTTAAAAAGTAGCAAAAGTCATTTTTATTTACTCTTCAGTTCAAGAACTGAGGGACGGGGATCTATTTTGGAATGTCATACTAAAAGAGCAGAGGGGGTGGGGCACCAGATTGGGGATGAGCCAGCTATGGCTCTGCTTGGTGGAGATACTGAAAGTATTGCTGAAATCTACTAGTGAACATATATTTACACTGCCAAATTTGATAGAAAAGTTGTATACATACCATAACAGTAGAGCTGTGTTGCCTTTTTTCGTCCAATTCAATCTTTGGGTCCTGGATCCAACTTGGATCTGGCGTCGGTACATTTGAACATGTAGATCCAGGGCTCTGGTTCTGCCACTACCCATAATTCACTCTCCCCGCCAGAATTACCTCAGACTGAGTTTGCTCACATAAGAAGAAAAGGATGCTAAATTACCTAACGATTTGAAAAGTACCAAATGGATACTGTATAGGAATGAAACAACTACTTGAGATTGGTAATGGCAAGACTCTCTTAGAGGGCCATTCATTCCTCAAGGCATCCTTGGTGACAATTTGGATGGAGGAAGGAGGCAGGGATGTTGAACCTAATGAGAAGAAGACAACATAGATCTATCATTACGGTAAGCACATAACTTTCATATCCAATGGTGTTTTTCTTTATCCAGTTCAACCTTTTAGACAGAATCCCTAGCTACCAAATACCTGGGAGGCATCAAGGAAAGATATGCCTGAGACTGGCAGAGACAAAGAAGTACCGTCTCTTGACAGTACATCCAATTTATAATGAGAAACAAAGGTGTGGACTGTATATCAAATGGTCATGCACAAATTTCATCAATGGGTACTTTTTTACAGAAAAGCAGTAGAAGCAACTACAGACCCTGTTGAATGAGTTGTGGGATTCTTGGCTAAAGACATGACCAATTTTTCATACATGAAAACAATGCAATTTGTGAGCCATATGGAAAGAGTAACTTTAAATACATTGTTTCCTAATTTGGCTTTAGAAAAGGCAACAAACAGATTTTCTACAGTCTTTGGTTTTCTGAAGAGAGAACATGAATTGTCTATGATCATCAAACAAATGTAAAGTGAAATCTCCCTTGTCTGAGAACTTTGGAAAGAAAACTGGCAAATGTATAGAATGATTATTCATTCAGAAGCCACCTTTAGAAGAAAAGAAGGATGCAACTCTGTCTTTATGGAATACTGTATATGATGGATTGCAAGAAAGAGCTTGTAGTTCTGAAATTCTTTTGGCAGACGTAACAGCCACTAAAAAGATAGTGTTCCAGGGTAGGAATTTTAAATCTGTTGAAGAAGCAGGTTCAAAATGCAATTGCATTAGGCTTGTAGCATGACAGTAATATCCTACGGACTGGGTCTGTTATAGGAGGTCTAAGTGTGAAATGTTCCTTTCATACAGGTCTTGGAGATCTTTAAAGATGCCATGGACTTCTGATTGTGACCAACATGAAAATATAAACCAGCCAGTAATTTAATTATGGAAAAATTGGCACCTTTCTGGAACAAGTCTAATAGAAAATCTAGAATCAAAGGTAGAGATGCTGAGAATAGGTCCAATTCTATGTTCTCAGGCCAAACAGAAAGCCTCTTCCATTAAACTTTCCTGGTTCTGGATTTGTGAGAAAATGTTACATATGAACAAGTTGATCTGAAAGTCTGGCATCTCTCGTCAGCATCAAAACATGAGGAAACATGCAGTTAGATTTAGGGTCTCGGGACTCAAGAGAGGATACCCGGAAGGATAAGATAGGAAATTTGGGCTGTGTCCCAGCATCTATGGAGGATGTAAGAGGTGACACTGAAGATAAGGGAACCAAACTTGTCAGGGCCAATTAGCAGCAATGAGGATTGCTTTCACCTTGTACCTTCTGACTTTCTGAATGAATTTTGTTATCAGGGGAAAAGGAGGAAATGTGTATAGCAGACCAGGGGGCCTAAAGCATCCTTTGATGACTGACCCTGTGGGAGGATTAGGGCGAAGTAACTGCTGCAGTTGTTGTTCGGGTATGATACAAAAAAGTCACAGTAAAATTAACTTCAACAGTTGAAGACTTGATTTGCCATTGATTGTTTAAGAGACTACTTGTGAGGCAGGAGAATGGATCTGCTCAATTTGTCCGCTAAAACACTGGAAGTCCCTGGAATATGCACTGCCACCAGAAAGCAATGAGAAGACATCACTCACTGCCATACTCTCATGGCTTCCGAACATAAAGGATACAATCAAGTTCCCCCTTGTTTGTTGATGTATCAGACTACTGTCATGTTGTCCATCTGGATCGAAATCTCAGTTTCTAACAGAGTCATGGAAAGCCTGCAATGCTAGTAGGACTGCTGTCATCTCCAGAATACTGATGTGAAGATTGGCCTCTGTTTGTGTCCAAGAACCTTGGATAGTCTTCCCTTTGTAATGTCTCCCACACTCTAAAATGGAAGCGTCCGTGGCAACTGTGTTTACAGAAGTCTAAATAGAAGAGGTGGCTCTCTAAAACTATTGGGGATGTTAGCCACCACCCGATGTGAGACTTGCAAATGGGAGTCACTTGAATCACAGCGCTTAGAGGGTGAAACAGCTGAGGTCAATGAAGTGACATGGTCCATTGAAGGACTCTCATGTAATAGCTGGAAACAGAAAAACAATGCGATTGTCAAGGCTATAAACCCTAAGAGCCTTAGAAAATCCCTAGCAGTAGGAGAGGGCTGATGCAAGACTTGTTTGGCTACCTGATGAAGTGATGGAACTCTGGAATCCAGAAATCTGGCTCTCTGATTTACTGTGTCCAGGCAGCATCCAATGAACTCGATGTTCTGCGTCAGTGACACATGACTTTTTGGATGATTTATTGTGATTCCCAAATTTTGGATTAAGTGGAACAAAAAGTCACTCTACTAGATTAGTAGATCACAGGTTGGGGTGGTGAAGAGCTAATTGCACAGATATGGGAACACCTGGAATCCCTGCAGTCCAAGGTAGGGTGTCATAACAGCCATCCATTTGGTAAACCCTCTAGGGGGCTGTAGTGAGTGCAAAGGGCAGTGCACTGAGCTGGAATTGAATGGCTTCCAGCTGGGAATGGAGAAATCTCCTGAAATGCCTGTTTATCTTGATATGACAGTAGGCATTTTGGAGATCTACTGAGCACATCCAATTGTCCTTCCTCAGTAGAGTCAAAAAGGACTGAACCATGACCATCTGGAATTTCATCTTTTTTACAAGCTAATTTAGATGACTTAGATCCAGAATTGCCTTAGGTCTCCTGTCTTTTTTTGGAACTAAAAGAACCTGGAATGGATTCTGGATCCTAACTGGTGTGTGACTGGGGGGGGGGGGGACCTGTTGGATGACTATTTTTTTAAACAGCTTTAAGACTTCTGCTGTTGTGGATTCCAACTGATTGTGTGGCACTGTGGGATCATAGGAGATTACTAGGCTATCGACCTGGAGGTCATTTTAAGCCTAGCCATTTCATGCCAATATACTACCATGAAAATGCTAGTCAATACCCAAAATTGCATTCAGTTTGACTGCCCATGTCCAGGAGGGTTGTGGGTGCTATCCCCAGTAAGAATTAGGGTGCCCAATCCACTTGTCCAGGTTCCTCTTGAACAGTGTCACAGAGGTGCTCTGTTTCACATGAATTGGCAGCCTGTTCCAAAGATGTGGCAATTGCTGGGAGATAAATCTGTCCATCCAGCATGTCCTATTTAAGTAGCAGGCCATAATTAGGTCTGTAGGTCAGGCATAAGTCTCCACTGAGAAGTCTATATGACACAGAGTATAGTGACAGGGACTTTAGTCGGTCTGTGTAAGGCACATGCTGGAGACCCTTGATGATCTTTGTTAGAAACCTCTGAGGTCTCTCCAGTTGTTGCATGTGCTTTGTGCGGTACATGCCAAATGGGGCATTATAATCAATTATGGGCCAGATTGGTGCCGAGTATAGAGGGGTTATAACCTCTTTTGCTTTTGAGGCAATGTCTTTACTAATCAAGTGTGCTACATATAAAGAATTCCTTACTACAGTAGACACATGATGGTCGAAGGTAAGGTTGCAGTCAACTTGTAATCCCAGGTCCCCTACCACTTCGTGGGTACTTAGGGTATTGTTGCTGATTTGATAGTGTGAAGGGGCATTATTTGTGCTGAAGGGAATGGTGATGTATTTCTCTGCATTCAGTTTGAGACTGTGACTAATACACCAGTTGTTGGTCTGCATGAGACCTTCCTGGAGTATACTGACATCATTTGGGGATTCAGTGATTGCAGCTAGTTTGCAATCGTCTGCAAACTTGGTCAGCCACAATCCCTAAGTTTTGACCTGAACTTCTGAGAAGTATATACCAAACAGTAGGGGGCCAAGCACTGACCCCTGTGGCACCCCACTGGTAAGAGGTCTTCTAGTTGATGTGGTGTCACCCACTTTGATAGTGTATGCCCGGTTTGTGAGACAGTCTGCAACCCATCTTACAACAAAGGGGGTTTACATTTAGTTTGCTAAGTTTATCAGTAATACCTGAATGTGGTATTGTGCCGAAAGCCTTTGCCAAGTTGAGGTATGCTGTGTGCACAGATTTACCCTCGTCAATGGCCCTGGTCACATTTTTCAAAGAAGTCCACCAGAGTTAACAGGTAGGATCTGCCCTTTACGAAGCCAAATTGGGTAGGATCCAGGGTTTGGAAGCTATGTCTTTATTTATGAGGTCCATAATGATAAGTTCCATGGCCTTACAGATGAGGCTGGTGGGGCTTATAAGTCTGTAATTCCCTGGATCTGTTGCTAGGCCACCTTTGTGTAGGGGAATAACTGTTGCTATTCTCCATTCTGCAGGAACAAAGCCTGTGATTAGGCTATGATTGAAAAGGGTACTACATGGTGATGCTAGTTCATGTTTTAGCCTGTTTGGAAGACGGACTGGGATGGCGCCTGGTCTCATAGAGGCTGTGTTTTTTTACCTCGGACAAGGCTTTGAGGACCTGCTCTTCAGACATGCATAATTTGGCTTACATATGTAGCTGTAAAAGGCATAATGGTTAGCCTTGGCTGTACTTGCTAAGTTTCTCTCAAAGGAGTCCTTAGAGGATTTGAGAAGTTGTCTTATTTGCCTACTGAGATTGAGGTTGAGGAGGATGCGTTTTCATTGTTGGGGCCTTGCCTTTTTTTCTTGGATGGCAAAGTTTTGTATTTATTGTAAAGTTTGTTGATGCTGGATGTCCACCATGGCTGCTTGTTTTTACTTGCGGCTCTAGTTTTGATTCTTTCTGGTACAGCAGAGATTATACACTTATGCAAGGGACTGTACAGGGCTTTAGTGTAAGCTTCAGCATAGTTACCACTTCCAGCTTGGGGTGGGTCTTGGAATGCATTTATACCTTCACCTAGGAGGGTATAGTTTGCCTTGGTGACATTTTTTTAGGCTGGTTTCACCCTTTGTGAGTTCTGGTGTTACTGCCAGCTTGAAGGTTTTGTGGTGAGATTTAACTAATAAGTGTCTGACAGTTGCGGCAGTGCATCTGTTTGACATGTTAGCAAGGACCAGATCTAGATTGTTTGTTCCTCTTGTTGGGATATGAAAAGTTTGTTCTAGGGCATTTGAATTAACAAAGTCAATGAACATATGCACTAGCAAGTTGGGGCTAGTGTTGGTGGGATAATTGAAATCTCCCCATAACCAGAGTGTTCAGTAAAATTTGGATTGTCTCCAGTTTGGTCAAGTAGGCTTCATGGGCATCATGACCCATGGAGGGGGTGGGATCTATAACTGGCTATGACTTGAAAGGGGGTCTTACTCACTGAAATCTGGACTTGGAGTAACTGCATGGAGTTGTCCAGTCTAACTACATGGGAGGTGACTTTATCTCTAATATATCTAGAAACACCGCCTCCTTTGGTTTTCACAAGTTCATTTTGTGGTCTAAAGGTGTTCATAGTTTCATAGGTTGGTACTAGGCTACTGACCCTAGGGCCTATACAAGCCTAGCCATAACAATTCCCTGGCTATTTCTTCCCACACTATTTACTTCCATGGACCCCTGTTTAGCAGGGCGACTGACATGATCCACGGGGTGAATTTCCTTTCTCCCATCCAATCGTCAAGGTTCCTTTTGAAGAGGGCCAAAGAGGCACTCTGCTTGACATGTATGGGCAGTCCATTCCAGAGTCTGAGGAGTCTCTGGGTCAGGAACCTATCCCTTCAGCATGTTTTGTTTATTGTGATGACAAGGTTTAAATCCCTGGAGCATGTGGCTCTGAGGGATTGGGATTTCTTTAAGTGTAGCATGTCCAACAGCTCTGGATTTGACACGGCATTGTATGTTAAGCACCGATTGCTTCTGAGTAGATGATATGCAACAGAGTATAGTTGGAGTTTTTTTAAGGTGGTCAGCGTAGGGCAAGAATCAAACCCTGTAGCATGTATCCATGAAGCAACCATCTTAACTATTATGCCATACCACAACCCTATTGTAGCCTTCCACACCTTCTCTCCTTTGGAGAAGAGGAAACAATGGGAATAATGTATCCTCTGGTGAGTACCTTTAACAACCATGTATCTAGTATGATGGCCTGCCAGGCTTGAGGGTGTAGGGATAAGCACCCCCTGACTGCCTCCAGAGCATGACAGTCGGGCATCCTTTCAGGAGTGCTGGAAGGATTTCTCAGTAAAAAGGCTGCAAAATCCTTGATTTTGCAAACAGCCTCAGCCTCTTGGGCGACATACATTAAAACAGCCACCCCTACTGCCACTGGAGGTTCTGTCTGTAGGAGCATCTTGCTTAAACCCTTGGGATTTCCTGAACCACATCTTTTTTCCCACTTCTGATCCCTAAAAAAGGTCCTGTGAGAAATAGGGAAAGGGGATTCCAACAGAAGACAGGGTTTTACCATTCTATTTACTCCTGGTGAGGGTCGCCTTAATCTTAGGTCCCAATAAGGTCAAACCATCAAATGGGGCATTAAAGAAGATTGTCTGTAAGCCTTTTGCAAATTCACACAACCACATCCTGGCATGCCAGCATATAGCTGTGCTGGTGACTATTGATCTAGCTGCACTATCAGCTGCATTAGAGAGCAGGCGTATGGATATATTAGATATGGATTGCAAGGTAAACAACTAGGACTCCACTATTTTCTGAATATCCAAAGGCAGGTTACCTGAGAGGGAACTGCAGAGTTCTTTACACAAGTCCCTCTGTAAATGTGTCACATAGTTGAGGTAATTTGGTAATTTTTGAGAAAAGTCAGTGAAGCATAATTCCATTTCTAAATATGTCCAAAACCCTTGATTCTCTGTTATGAGAATGAACAGATGTGCTCTCTTTGGAAAGTTCCTTCTTGCTGGCTGCCTCCACAACCAAAGCATCCACAGGGAACCCTTGTTCCATTGTGTCCTATCTTTCAGAGCAGCAAATATTCTATCAGGTTTTTTAGGACTAGGCTCTGTCGTATCATTCTTCTTCCATGCCTTTTCAGCCATTAAATCAATGAGTGCATCAGTGGGATGTACCACTTAAGATGTAGAAAAAACAGCTCCAAAAGCTTCGAGGAACACAGACTCTTCTGGGGAAGGTGTATTCAAAGACCCCCCCCCCCTTGCTTTTTCATTCATTCCAAAATGCCACAGAAAGTGATGTCTTCAAGAAAGGATCTTCAGGAAACTTCCCCTTCATCCAAGTCTATGTCTTCCATGACTGATTCTGGACAAAAATCCAAATGTCTCCTCCTACAAATCTGCTTTCTGGAAATCTGTTTCAGTGGGCTTCTGGAAAAAGTTCAGAGTCAGATTGGGAGCTCAAAAGGTGAGCACACCTAAGACATCTTGAAGCTGACTATCCCTATCAACAAAGAGGAGTGGAGCCAGGAGCACTATCCAGACATGGTTGGGTTTGAGCCAAGCAAGATGACAGTAACCCTCCTCTTGTTCTGGTAACAGTCTTTTCAAAACCTTCGACAGCCAAAGAGGTGATTGAATGTGAAGAGACATCCTTGTGTCCTGAGGAAGAAGATGGAAGAATCTCAGTGGCTCTGACCTACCCCAACTTCAAAGTTGAGATCAGAGAAGAGCAATTAGACACAGACACTCTGAGGAGAATAGATAGAGCCAATAACTTTGCAGTCAACCCCTCCCTGTGAACTTCGATACTGATTCTGCCTTTGGATTAGAGAGAGTACAGGATGCAGCTGGAGTCTAAGTCATGAGGACTAACAGCTGTGGCATTAAGTACTATGACAATGTTCATATTCAAGGCTTCAGAGCTGAAGGACAGACTGAAATTGAAGACAAAAACAGAGAGGTAGTTAGCACTGGTCTTTGTGGTCTCAGGATGTCCACACAGAATGGAGTCAAGAGGACCCCCAGCTAGATCTGAGTTTGAATAAACCTCTGCATTATCCTATTGACATCTACCTTGGTAAGCCTGCTTGATGAATAGATAGACCCCAAAGATGATTCCACCAATGGAGGTCTCAGTGAGGGTCCCTGTTGCAGAACTGGAGAATGAAGCCATGAACTAACCAGCTCCAGGGAGAACCAAAGCAGAGGAGTAGTAGAACAGATCTGAGAAACTGATGGAGCCATATTTCTGGTGCTGGACCTAATGGTACTGATGGGTCAGGTGACAGTTTCCTGGCCTTCTCTGACCTTTTTTTTTCAGGAGCCTTGTCCTGCTGTTTATCTTTATCTTTCTGCATTTGGTTGTTGGTAGATTTAGCTTGGGAAGATAGTGTGTGGCTAGAAGTACCTGGTTGGGTGGACAAGATATGTTTAACAATAAGCTTGTCCTTGTGTCCATGCAATGCTCTGGTCCCAAAGGAAACTCTGGCTTCACACTCAATATCCAGGTCAGCCGCATCAAGACAGTACACACAAACTGAGCGAGGGACTTGGTGCAGAATTTTGTGTCCGCAATCAATACACTTTTTGAATCTCTTATTACACATGCTGACAAGAACAGCAATACTAACTACAAATAGAAAAAGAAGTACTTCAGGAAAATTATATATACGTATGTACATACATACATATGCATATATATATATATATATATATAGAGAGAGAGAGAGAGAGACACCAATAACTATTTATAAACAGTTTAATTAGCAGAAAAAGCAAAAATGTTAATAATTTTTAGGTTATCTTAAGCTGTACACAAAAACTATGTTACATATATATATATATATATATATATATATATATATATATATATATATATATATACACATACATACATATAGACACACACACACACACAGAAGATGGAAAAAATTAAAGAAAAGACTTCTCTAATTCTGACAGAAGTTTATTGATGAGCAAAGTCCTCGAAAAAATGACTGCTCAAGACAAGCGGCAAACGAGATCTGAAGTAATACTGCGGAACAGAGGGAATTATGGGTAGTGGAGGAGCCAGAGCTTTGGCTCCACAAGTAGAAAGGCACTGAGGCTGGATCCAGGACACAAAGACTGAATTGGATGAAAAAAGACAACATCGGATACTGCAATTTCAGAGCTGATTGTAAAACTGTGAAACTATAGAACACTTCAAAAAGGGTTTAAAAGCTGCCTTCGCAAGCAGAGTTAATAAATTTCAGTAACCTGGTATTTTATGTGCAGCGTGCTGATCATTATGTTGAAGTCTTTATTAATGGCTGGCAATGAGATAAGAATAGTATGCAGCTGGCAAACTGTATAAATTGTGTGTGTGGCCTTACAGCTGTTATCCAATGGCATCCTATAATATACACATTCTCTTTGACGGGCCACTGGTTACCTTACAGAAGTGATTTGAGCTTTGCAGTCATTTGCATATAGCTGCTTTGATGTTCTGACCCAAAAATGAAGAAAAGTGTTGCTTATACATGTGGAAGTCAATGTAAATTAAGTGTAGGGTCTAACTTCAAAGACATAACTAAACAGGATTGTAACTTCTATTAGAAATGTCATATGATGGGAAAATTGTAGGACTTGCCAGACATTTCACATTTTGATATAAAACAGGTGAATACATGCTAAATGAGCAATCTGATAAGCATTTGCAATATAGCATAATTACATTTGTAAAGCTGAACTTTCTTTGTCAACGCTTAGCTGCAGGTTTGTCCAAGGCTAATAAATGTATTGCATATGTAACAGAGAAGTTAGCTGCAGAAAAAAAAAAATCTTAGGCACCATTTCAGAAAAGTGATGTCAGTCTTGCTACCATACCACTAAGATGGGTTACAGAAGACTGTTAACACAAACATTTAGTAAAGTAAAAAGTGGAAACATAACAAAAATATACATCATTTCATCAAGCTGAGTTAATGAAACAAATATTTAATTCGAAGGAAAGTTGAACAAAGTACCACAAAATTCTTAGGTACTGCTTTACAAAAAGTGTATGTAACACTGCGTTAAGTAACCAGCTAAAAAGAAGCACACTAAATTAACTGCACAAATACCATCTATTATTGTAAATGAAAAATACAGAAAAAACAAAACACTATTTACTAGGCTGTATCATATACATGATGTGATGTCCCTCCCAAAGAATCACTGAAATGAGTTCAGTGAATTCATAATATGGTGAACATCTAAACAATCTGACCCACAGTTATTAAAATAACAAACTAGTTAATTACTTATTCATTATTACAGTAACAACATGGTTAATTACTCACTTGTGCTGCGGTAGCATTGCCGCCTCACAGTTAGATGTTGCCCGTTCGATTCTCAGTTAGTGCGTCTTCTGTGTAGCGACATGCGTGAATGGGCGTTCCTTGGTTGAAGGTTGTGCGTTAGGCCCGGCAAGCCAGTACGTAAAAATCTACTGCCAATCATTAGCGGACCGGAGTTCCGCTGTGGCGACCCCTAACCGGGAAAAGCCAAAAGACACAAAAAATTCTGCTATAGTAGCCTACCATTTGTCGACCCTTGATTGCTGCCTGGCTGATGTCTGCCCATGATGGGTATAACTGGTATAAGCAAAAGCAAGGTATATACATATATATATATATATATATATATATATATATATATATATATATATATATAAAAACAAGCCCTCACTTAACCTTTTGGATAGCTATACACATGCCACTATGTGAAAAAGGTACAGCAGGAAGGAAAAGGAAGCAGGTATTTTATTTAGAGACATGTAGGCCCAAAAAACATCTTCCCCGTATGAAAGAAATGACAACACATGGTCAACAGGTGAAAGTAGCCTGTGGGTTGTGCAATCCAATATCTGAGTCATAGTAACATGGATGAACTTGGCATGCTTGCTGAAACTGGGTACAGATATCTATAGTTGCAGCAGGCAATCTTGCTAAAATACAAATGATCCTTCTCCCATCCACTGAGAGTTGTATATCAATTAAATGAGAATAAAACAATAGCAATTTTAAGTACTAAATATAGCAGTGCAACTAAACACATAAAACCTCACAAGCATGATCATAAGCAGTTGAAAGACAGTGACAGTCTCATTCATTTCTAATGGAAACTAACTGATATTTCAGTGTTTGTTTAATAAGTGAAATAATGGCTTATTAGCTACAAGCTGCAGATCACTATTAGCTAATTATGCCCCACAAACAATGTTAAGGAACTCTCCAGACCTCCCACAGCAATGAAATCCGGTCTAGTTCCAAAGCCAAAGTAAGACATTTCATACGATACTCTGGCAAATATTTTAGAAACCGTAACTAACAGATAACTAGACATTAAATGTTCTAGCTATTAAGTCAAAGCCAAAGAATCAAGCAGTTATTTACTGAAGAGATTTTAAAGGCATGCAAAGCTTTAGTTTATTTTCACCAGACTGTAAGACAATAAACAAAACAGCACTGTACTAATTTAAGGATCTAAACCCAGCAACAAAGAGCTTCTTCACTATCTTACTGTCTGCCTTTTACACACCATTAAATAAAGATATCAAATGTATTAAAAATAGATTTTATTACCCTGTCAATACAATGATTTCAGTTTCAACGTTGAACATCTTAAAGATGATAACGTAATAGCTGTCAGGGAGCCAAGTATTTTCTAGACAGATCTGTGTTTATAGGAGTGTTCTCTTATATTGAATTACGATGCCAGACTAAGGACTTCCCAAAATAGTAGTTATCATTTTTTTCAGCTGTCTCAAAATTCTTGAGGCTCCATTTAATTTGGTCAACTTACATAATACTGTTTCACCTGACTGTAAGCCTTGATTCTGTCATCTTTCTCAGTAAGGCTTTTTTAAAATTCTCTCTCATGTCTTTCAGTAAGCTTTTTACCTTACAGATTCAGAAAATGTAATCTCTTTTGCCTGCCTGGCCAGCTTTTGTTCTGAAGATGGAATTCTCACTTCCATGACCAAAACTCGTTGCTCTCTGATGTCTGGTGAGAGCTTTATTCCTGCTTTCTGGTGACAGCTTTATGCCTACAAAACTATTAACAAGATCTACAAAAATATTCTTGATCTCTAAAATCTATTTTGTAGTGTCTAACAGCTTTTATGCTGAAACAGAAGCCACAGCACCAATCACTTCATCTAAAAGGCAAACAGTAATCCTATAGGCCATTTTAGAGGCATGAAATATGCTGATACTGCCTCAGAGCATAAACACTCTATGTTGCTCATATGTCTTCATTGCTTACACCCTCAGTCACTATTACTGCACACTCTAACTTGTTATTCCAAATGCCTGACTTGCTTCTCAGGCACCAAAACAGTTAAAGTCAACATTATGTTATATGTTGTTATTGTTGTGTCTTTTGGCTTTTCCCGGTTAGGGGTCGCCACAGCGGAACTCCGGTCCGTTAATGATTGGCAGTTGATTTTTACATACCAAGTTGCCAGCTCTGCCGCACAACCTTCAACGAAGGTACACCCATTCACGCATGTCTCCACGCAGAAGACGCTCTAGCTGAGAATCGAACCGGACAGCGTCTTACTGTGAGGCAACAACGCTACTGCAGCACCACCACCGCAGGAGTATAAAATTATTCAAAGAAGAAACAAGAAAAAATCTTTAAATGTTCAAAATCGTTAACAAGTAATCCAAACTCCATGGCAAACAACAGCAGCCATCTAAGCAAGAACAACATATGTATGATTATTTGGGTCTGAATAAGTTACAAAATTATCACTCCTAAACTATTACTTTGATCAAAATGTATAATCTTGGAGCATAAAATATGAATACATAGCATACTACACCCCCATTGTGGTCTGCCTGCATTTGGAGCACTTCCTGGTAACATCTTTAAACAAAAGAATCTAGCGACTGAGTATCTGTACACCAGATAAGTAAATCTCGTCTTGTAACAGTCAACTTTTCTGTTGTTTTAACTGTAAGCAAATTATTTTTGTTTCATAGCTAAACCAGCTTTGTTAAAACTAGCCAAGTAGCCCCCTGCAGTAAATACATTGTTACAGTGGGAGTGTGGCTTGTACTTTATAGGCCAGGGTGTCTAGTTTGAACTGGTGTGTTAAAGATCTATTTTTTTTGCTTAGATTACTCTTGGGTCCTTAATTCTACATATCACTGCATTATGCCAATTTTATACAGGCACTAAATACATAGAATAATGACGAATAAGGCCGCTGTCCAATAAACAACTACACTCAGAAACCTTCCTGTGTGTTTCCCAACTCGCACAGACCAGGCTACCTCAATCCTTAATGTAAAAATGTCCAAAAACTGCACTAAGTGCAATGTCATCCCAGTAATTTAAACAGCTAACTACTTACTGCTAATAAGGTGATTTAAGGCAAGGCAAACCAACAGCAAGGCAAAAGAAGGCACCACAAGTCTGCAGCAATGCCAAACAGTTTAAAATGTAGCAGAGACAATTTGTAATAAGGAAGATTTCTCAAGACAAATACTGTTTGGATGGGTGGGCACTCAGTATTTGTATCTATGGAAAACAATGGGAGGGAAGAAGTATTTAAATAACAACTGACACTAGCAGTGAAGGATGGTGGTGCTCTGTAGTAGTCAGAGTACTGTAATGGGTGTAAATAGAGACGCTGGCTTTTTAAAACAACAACAAAAGGGAGGGAGGGTTAGGGAAAATTCAGCAAGAGACTCACTTATCTGGTGTAGAGATACTCAGAGCTAGATTCTTGTGTAAAGATATAGCAAAAAGGGCTCCTAATGCAGCCAGGGCACAATAGCCACCAATAAACTTTGATTGGCCAGAAGTGTAGTCTTACTCCTAAAAGATTCTTGCCTGTAATACTCCACATTAAATTATCAGGTTTACCTTTGATTATATCATCCCCTGCTTTCCAAACAATAATAAGCAGGTTGCTCTTTATTAAAAAAGGCTTCATGCTAAGATGGATAAGCGCAGTAGCCATGAAAATCACATTTTCTGATATGAGTACCACAATCAAACAGTAGAGTTTTTATATCCACTAAACAGTGAGTGGGTCCACTGGGCAAGCTTCTGATAGGATGAAAACCATGGCATGTAGTTGGGGGAGTTGGTTATACTCTACTTGAATGAGCTAGAGAAAGAATGAAACCATGGTATGTAAATGGTGGAGGTGGCTTTACTCTATTTGAATATTACGGATAAGTGACCGATTAAGTTCTAAGACTTGCATTTGGAATCTGACCCTGTCTTGGTGGGGAACAGTTTTTAAACATATCCAAATGTTTTAACAACATATTTAAGCAAAACTTTACCAGTGTGCAAAAAGAAAGCACTTTTGCATGATGTGCTTCCCCAGATCCATCTTTAACAAAGTACATATAGTAGTAAAATCAGATTTTGTAAGAATGATGTTGCTATTGGATAGTTCTGCCACTAGGATACCAGACATTTGATAACTTGAGATATAATAATGATTGGCTCACAGCAAGACACAGGAGATATGCTGTATGCAAACTAATGAGTTTTCAATGGTTATGACTATGTGTCTGGAACATTGATTGGTTTATTCTGTCTTTAAATTCAGGGTGAGCACAGCTAAGACATATGATGTGATGAAGGCTAGTAAGCCGAAAGCGCTTATCAGGGAATTTTACTGTGCTCCTGTTTTTGTTGTTTACTGAAGATTAAAGTTTGTTTTTAACATTTTTACAGGATTTTTTCCCACTACATTTCTACATTTATGCTCAGAGCCTTCAGCAATACAGCTACGTTTTCTTCATGATTTTGTAAGAATGGTCAATGTAAAAGGTTCAATAAAGGGTGAATCATTAGGTAGATCAAACCTTGTTTCAAAGAGAAGTAAAGTTTAGCAAAATTCATTAATGCTTTAGCTCTTAATCTGACATTACTAATGTGTCCATGTTAGTTACCCATTTTCATGGTGCATGTTCTTCTTTCGGCTTTTCTCGGTTAGGGGTCGCCACAGCGGAACTTCGGTCTGCTAATGATTAGCAGTAGATTTTTACGGTGCCGAGGTGCCAGCTCGACACCCAACCTTTAACGAAGGCATGCTCATTCATGCATGTCTTTCGAATGCCACTCGATCACGGGGAGGACATGCAGACTCCACACAGAAGGCGCTCCAGCCGAGAATCGAAAGGGAGAACCTCTTGCTGTGAGGTGACAATGCTACAGCTACGTTTTCTTCATGATTTTGTAAGAATGGTCAATGTAAAAGGTTCAATAAAGGGTAAATCATTAGGTATATCAAACTTTGTTTCAAAGAGAAGTAAAGTTTAGCAAAATTCATTAATGCTTTAGCTCTTAATTTGACATTATTAATGTGTCCATGTTAGTTACCCATTTTCATGGTGCATATGGAGGTCCAATCTTACACGTGTTCTGATTCTAGTATGGTGATTTTGTTAGTATGTTAGAAAAATTAGCTAGTATGAAACATGCTTTAAAAACATCCCAGATAGTTATTGATTAAATAGAATGGACAAAAAAAAGAAGTTATGTACTTACCATAACGTTCCATGTGAGTTGTTCATCTCGCCTTCATTCTTTACTGATGGATTCGGAGCTTATCCCTCGGCTCCAATACGGCCAACTGCAAAGCTCGAAGTCTTCAAATAACTCGGGGCCAAGTCCCTATCCCATGATGCACCTGTAAATTACCTCAGATCTTGTTTGCTGCGTATACTAATACCATATGTCATTGTTACATTCCTAGAGAAAAGGAAGAGAAGGTTTGAGTAACCAGGATGGATCCAGCATCTCGTTAATCTATCAGCCCTGGTGGGGGAAGAAGGGAGGGACGTAAAAATGAAGGCAAGATGAACAACTCACATGGAATGTTATGGTAAGTACATAACTTCTTTGTGTGAAGTTGTTTAATCTCGCCGTTCATTCTTTACTGATGGGTAGCGTCCCAAGCACCATCAATCTCGGGTGGCCCACGGGAGTGTACTTCTCAGGACCATGGATCCAAAGGAGGCGCTGTCTCTGGAGGTCTTGTCAACTTTGTAATGAGTGATAAAGGTATGAGGTTTTGACCAAGTGGCTGCTGCACAAATGTTATCAATGGGAAGTCTGGCAGAAAAAGCCGATGATGTAGAAACTGCTCTGGTTGAGTGAGCTTTAATCTTGTGTTGTAAAGGCATATTGCAGCTGAATAGGCAAAGGTGATACAATCAGATAACCATTTAGACAGTGTTGTTTTAGCCACTGGTCTCCCTTTTCTGGAGTCTGAGAATGAAACAAAAAGCTGGTCTGATTTCTTGAAATCTTTTGTTCTGTCCAAATAAAATCTGAGCAGTCTGTAAACAACAAGTTTGTGCAGCATATACTCTGAATTGTTAGGATGGTTGGGGAAGAAAACTGGCAAATCAGTAACTTGGCTGAAATTGGTTTCAGTGCAAACTTTGGGCAAGAATGAGGGATTTGTTATAAGTGAAACTCTGTCAGCATAAATATCAAATGGGGAGGCTTGATGGATAAAGCCTGAAGCTCTGACACTCTGCAGGCAAAAGTGATAGCTACCAGAAAGATGGTCTTCCAAGATAAAAATTTGAAATCACAAGATGAAGCTGGTTCAAATGGCAGAAGAATTATACATGAGAGCATAAAATTTAGATTCCATGGAGAATAGGGAGATTTCACAGGTGGTCTAATATGAAAAGTCCCTTTGAGAAATGCTTTGAATAACTTGTGAGACATGATATTCAAACCTTCAAATCCAAGATGAAATTTAGAGATAGCAGCCAATTGAACCCGAACTGTTGCTGCTGCAGCTCCTTTATTGAAAATCATACTCAAGAATTCTAATATGGAAGTCACAGCAGCTTGGTAAGGATCAATATTATTTTTAGAGGCCTATATAGAACATTTCTTCCATTTGCTCCGGTATAGCTTTCTGGTAGAAGATTTACGAGAGGACAAAAGGATCTGTTTTGTCTCACTGGAAAGGTTATGGAACCTGGCTATGATGGGAACTGGAGCAGCCAAGCTGTCAGCTTCAGGGACTGCAAAGAAGGGTGAAGATCCCCCGACGGAGGTGTCAGAAGGTCTGGAACTGGGTCCAGGATCCAAGGATCCTCCACAAGATGAAGTCAAAGGAAGGGGAACCAAATCTGACAAGGCCAGTGAGGGGCTATAAGAATGATGGTCCTTCCCAGGGATTTTGCTTTCTGTAGAACTTTGGGTATCAATGGGATTGGTGGAAATGCATAGAGGAGAACGGAGGACAATCGTGTACGAGTGTGTCCCTTGGGGCTTCTCCCCCAGGGGGAATCAGGGTAAAGTAGCTTCTGCATTTCATGTTCATGTGACTGGCAAAAAGGTTGCAGCAAGGCTGGCCCTACCTGTGGAATATCCTGTCCACAACTTCTTTCTTGAGGGACCACTCATGGGGCAACAAGATTGCCCTGCTCAGTTTGTCTGCTATCACGTTGGATCTCCCTGGGATGTGCACTGGCAACAGAAAGCGCTGGGTGGAAACAGCCCACTGCCAAACTCTGAGAGCCTCTTGACAAAGAGGGTAAGACCTGGTTCCTCCTTGTTTGTTCAAATACCAGACCACTGACATGTTGTCTGTCTGAATCGCAACTGTACTCAGGGGAAGAGTGTCCTGAAAGTACTGCAATGCCAAAAGTACTGCTCTCATCTCTAAGACATTGATATGCAGATGTGTCTCTTGGTCAGTCCATGTGCCGTGGGCAGTCTTTCCCTGAAAATGCCCCCCCCCCACCCTATCAGGGAAGTGTCCGTGGTCACAGTGGCTGCTGTAGCGGGTAGCACAAATGGGTGCCCTATCATGATATGAAGTGAGGTCAACCACCACTGAAGGTCCTTCTTGCAAGTATTTGTGATCATTATAGTGTGATTCATGAGCAGCTCTTGGTAAGACCACTGAGTGAACAACAGCCATTGAAGAACCTGCATGTGCATCTGAGCTAGTGGTATGGCTAGAAGTGCTGCTGCAATCATGCCTAATACTTTCAGAACTTCTGAAGCTGGTACTTTATCTTTTGATAATAGGATGCTGACATGTTGACGAATCAGAGGACTCTTTCCATTGGAATTCTTAGAGTGGTGGTGGTGGTGTCCAGCTCTGCCCCGATAAAAATGATATGCTGCGATGGCGACAAGGCAGAATTTTCTGAGTTGATTGTAATGCCCAGATGATTGCAGAATGACAGAGTGGACTCCCTGGCCTGAATAAGTTGATACCTGGTGGTGGCGGTAAGGAACCAATCTTCTAGGTACGGAAACACCTGGAATTCTAGATGCCTCAGGTGAGCCGTGACCACTGCCATGCATTTGGTGAACACTCTGGGGGCTGTAGTGAGACCAAAGGGCAGGGCTCGAAACTGGTCATAATTGTCTCCCAGCCAGAAATGCAGGTTGTCCCTGGATGGCCTGGACATTTTTATGTGGTAGTACGTATCCTTGAGATCTATCGAGCACATCCAATTGTCTTTCCCTAAAAAGGGAAGTATAGACTGAAGCATGACCATCCAAAACTTTTCTTTCTTTACGTATTGGTTCAGTCTGCTGAGGTCCAATATGGGTCTTTAGTCTCCCGTCTTCTTTGGAACCAAAAAGAATCTTGAGTAAGTTCCGGATGCTGTTTGGTCTGCTGGGACTGGTTGGATGACTCTTTTTGTTAGCAACGTTTGGACCTCTATAGTTGCCTGTTCCCTGTAACTGGGTGTAACGTCCGGGATTTTTCTTATGATTGGGGGAGGTGTGGCGAATGGAATGAAATACCCTCTGGAAATGATACTTTGTACCCAACTATCTTTTGTTATTTTGAGCCAGGCATCTGGCTACAAAGACAAGCGACCCCTGACTGCCTCCAGAGCAGGATAGTCGGGCCTCCTCTCAGGAGTGCTGGTAGGGCTTCCCAGAGAAGTGATCTCTGTCACCTTGGTGTTGCAGTCCCCCTCTGCCGCGAGGGCGGTGTCTTCCATTATTACCCCCTCCTCTGCCCCTGAAGGGGGGTTCACCACGTGTGTCCTGAAAGGCTCCTTGGGCTTATTGGAACCACATTTTTCCTCTCTGTTGACCTTTGGGATAGGATCGGGTAGGGGTGGAAAAACAGACCCCGACGGAAGACAGAGTCTTTCTATCCTGTTCACACCTGGTTAAGGTTTCCTTCACTTTAGGCTTGAAAAGGGACGAGCCATCAAAGGGAGTGTTCACAAAGGATGACTTGAAGGGCTCCGCGAAGGAACACAAGCGCATCCAGGAATGTCTCCTATGAGCGATTCCTGTACCCGCTGCCCTAATTGTTCCATCAGCTGCATAGGATATGAGACACATGGATGAGCTGACAATAGAGTTTAGGGTAGCAAGTTGGTCAGCAACTTTGTCGGAGGCTCCTGCAGCTACTGTACCCTGAAGAGTATCTCCCAACTCCTTAAGAAGATCTCTTTGTAACCTAGTGAAATGGGTTAAGTAGTTCAACGAATGGACAGCAAAGATCATTGAACTGAACATGCGCTTCCCATATCTATCCATAATCCTGGAGTCTCTGTTAGGAGGATGGATAGACGAGGAAGTCTCAGACATTTCCTTCTTGGTGGCTGCTGCCATCACCATGGCATCAACTGGAACACCTTTAGTTAAATATCCTTTGTCAAGTGGGGCAGAAATAAATTTATTAGGCTCCTAGGGACAGGCTCCATAGTATCCGGAGACTCCAACGCCCTTTGTGAGACCAGCTGCATCAGCTCATCGAAAGGCGGAGTCACCCAAGAGGTGGAGGGCTGAGACCATAAAGCCTTCAGAACTGACTCATCCTCAGTAGGGCTTTTGGACTGCCAGTCACTCTTCCGCCTAAGGATCTCAAGTATCTCAGCGAATGAGATATCCTCAGAAAGGGTCTATGGGGACTCTTCTGACTCATCTAAGTCAGTATCCGATGTGAGAGACTCCTGTGGGGAGTCGAGGTGCTTTCTCTTGCACAATCTCTTTCTGGGAACCTCATCAGTGGGAGTCTCTGGTGAGGTCTCGAAAGAGCAGGGGCCACCCACTGGGGCTTCCTGAGGCTCTGGGTCTGTACGCTTAGTGAGGATGTGTGATGCAGAAGCAGACACGGGCACTTTTGGGAAGGAGGAGGGCAGACCTGAGGTAGAGGATGTCCTAGGAGACATGACTGTTCTCATGGCATCAAAAGCACCCCTGCTCCGATGCAAAGGAGCCGATGGATCCGAGGAAACTGTCGACACCCCTGGCACCAGAACAGTGGGCTCTAAACCCAAGGTAGGAGCCAAGCTCATCCAAGCCGAGGCCCTGAGAGGCAAGGTCGGAACCGACAAGTCGGTCCAACTGTCCTCCCCCCCCCCGACCAGAGAGTGTCAGTTTTTAGAGTCCTCGATAGGCACCAAAGACGTCAGAGTACATGGAGCCGAAGACACTGGAGCAGGCGTCGGCTCCGAGGGTTCCAGTAAATCAGGTCTGGCTCCGAAGGGCCAGTATGGCTCGGAGGAGGAATAGTAATAGTCGGTGCAATGGTCTTTGGCTCCAAAGCCATTTGGGTCAAAGACGATAACATTTTGGCTAATGCCGGTGCCGACAACAGCTTCTGATCCACATCCAGATCCAAAAGACTGATAGAAGATCGAGACGACCGTACTGAAGGTGGTACCAACTGAAGAATAGGACTCTTTGGTGTTTCAGAGACCGGTTCCAAAACTGGGGACCGGCTCTGAAAGGAAAAGACTATCAGCTCTGAGGGCAGTGGAGCCAAAGTCCTTCTTTGATTTTTTTGAGTCCAATGTCTTGGAAGACTTTGAAGACCTAATGGAGCCATCCTGGTCACTCAAAGCTTCCTGAAATGAAGGCTTCAACAAGCCTCTATCTATCAGTTTCCTCTTCCTTTCCTGCAGGACCCTAGAGGAGAAGGAATGACAAATGGCACAACTGTCTTTCAAATGCAGAGCCCCTAGACAATAAACAGTTAACGTGGCTGTCTGTAACTGACATTTTCTGACCACACTTAGGCACTTTTTGAACCCTGACTTGAGGTGCTTATCTTGGTCAGCCATAGTAAAGTTAGAAATTATTTACTGCTACCACACCAAAAACTACAACAGTAAATCTTCACAGAATGAAAAAATTGTAGGTAAGCCTTAAAATAGCAGGCTAAACTACACACAATAACGATATCACACAAGAAGACTGTCAAAAAAAGAGAACTGCTGAGAAACAACAACCTTATCTAAATAAGAGTGTTCACTGTAAATTTAAACAGTAGTAACCGACTAAGCCTTATCTAAAAAAATACAGAAGGTTAGACAGATCACGAATCTAATTATTACAACTATCTAAACAAATGTGAGAAAAGTCATTAAATATCACAACAAGCTGAAAAAAAAGGGAAGCAATAAGCTTATCTTTATGGACTAAGGTTTACTGTACTGAGCCCTAAATAAACCCGAAGGCTAGACAGACCACACCTTAAATAACCACAAGTAACTAGGCCTAAAAGAGGCCAACTACAAATATATGAAAAAACAGTAAATGGGAAGGGAAAACACACTGAAAGCTATAAGAGCTTTATAAACAATCCTAACTAACTACACTAACTATCAAAAAACCACTATAAGAATTTTAATGAAAAATGTTTCTTATCTGACCCGAGCTAATTCAGAACCTCCGATCAGTTGCAGCAGCAAACTAGATCTGGGGTAATTCACAGGTGCATCATAGGATAGGGACTTGGCCTTGAGCTATTTGAAGACCTCGAGCTTTGCAGCTGGCCATATCAGAGCCGAGGGATCGGCTCCAAACCAATCAGTAAAGAATAAATGGCGGGATTGAACTTCACATCATATAGCACAAAAAAAAAAAAGATTTAATAGTAGCCTTTGTGATTTAGTTTTTTCAAGTGTGACACTACCAGCCCAGCTATCTGGAATTTTATAAATACTTCTGTGTCATTTGTGAATATTGATATGATTTATACAGAACTGTATGTTATGTACTGAGCTTCAAGAATGTAACCACAGCATACCCTCCTGGAAAATAGAAGATTAGCTTAGAAAACTTCAAGATAATAAGTTGAAATTAAGTGCTTTATGATGTTCATAGGTTGGTACTAGGCTATTGGCCCTAAGGGAAATTTCTTCCCACAATATTTACTTCTCTGGGCCCCTGTCTAGCAGGGTGACTGACATGATCCCCGGGGTGAATTTCCTATCGCCCATCCAATCATCAAGGTTCCTTTTGAAGAGAGCCAATGAGGCGCTCTACTTGACATGTATGGGCAGTCTATTCCAGCGTATGGGGAGTCTCTGGGTCAGGAACCTATCCCTCCAGCATGTTTTGTTTATTGTGATGATAAGGTTTAGATCCTTGGAGCGTGTGGCTCTGAGGGATTGGGATTTCTTTAATTGGAGCATGTCCAACAGCTCAGGGTTTGACATGGCCTTGTATGTTAAGCAGAGATCGCCTCTGAGTAGGCGATATGCCACAGAGTATAGCTGGAGTTTTTTTAGACGGTCAGCATATGGCATCTGCTTTAGGCCTGTGATTCTTTTAGTGAGGTATTTCTGTGGCCTTTCCAGCTGTTGCAGATGTCTTATGAGGTACATACCAAATGGGGCATTATACTCTATAATGGGTCTAATGAGGGATGAGTACAGTGGGACAATGACCTCTTTTTTTCTGGATGAAAAACCCTTAGTGATGAAGTGTGCCACAAAGAAGGATTTCCTGACTGTTGTGGCGATGTGGTTATCAAAAGTGAGACCACTGTCCACTTGTGTCCCTAGGTCTCTCATCACACTTTTGATGTTTAGTGTCCTGCCACCTATGTGGTAGTTCATGGGTACATGTTTTTTTCCAAAGGGGATAACTATACATTTCTTGGCATTAAGCTTGAGCCCATGGCTCTGGCACCAGGCATCTGTTTCTGTAAGGCCCTTTTGTAGAATATCCACATCATTTGGGGATTCAATAATGGCTCCCAGTTTGCAGTCATCTGCAAACTTTGTTAGCCAGAGTCCCTTAGTGTTGGCTTGTACTTCAGAGAAGTAGATGCCAAACAAGAGTGGTCCCAGGACTGAACCCTGAGGTACTCCACTTGTCACTTGTCTGGAGATGGATTCGGAGTCTGCTACTTTTACAGTCTGGGTTCTGTCAGTAAGCCAGTTGGCAACCCATCGAGTGACGTAGAGATTTATGCCCAGCTTAGTAAGTTTATCTATGATTCCAGAGTGGGGGATGGTGTTGAAGGCCTTGGTGAGGTTCAGATAGGCTGTGTGGACTGCCTTACCCTAGTCCACAGCTCTGGAGACTGATTCGAAGAAGTCAATCAGATTCAGGAGACAAGATCGGCCCTTCACAAACCCAAACTGGGTGGGGTCCAGTGTTTGAAGGTTGCCAATGTCTTTGTTTATAAGTTCCATGATAATGCGTTCCATGCCCTTGCAGATCAGGCTTGTCAGACTGATGGGACGGTAGTTCCCGGGATCCAAGGCGGATCCTCCCTTGTGGAGCGGGATAACTGTAGCTGTGCGCCACTCAGTGGGCACGAAGCCTGAGGTGAGGCTATGATTAAACAGGACACTTAGGTGGGGTGCCAGTTCATTTTGTAGTTCATGTAGTACACAGCCTGGGATGTCATCTGGTCCCATGGATGCTGTATTCTTAGCTTTGGAGAGTGCTGTTTCTACCTGTGTGGCTGTGATTATCGGAATTTGGCAATCTTTTGCTATTGAGATGGGCCCTTTAGGGAGTGAGAGGGGGGTGAGGCTGGCACTAAATCGATCTGCCAGGATATTGGCAATATCCTTGGGATCAGTATGTTTAATGCCATTCTATTGTAGCTCAGAGCAGATCTGAGCATTGCCATTTAGATTCTTGACATAACTATAGAATGCCTTTTGGTTGTCTTTGGAATCTTTGGCAATTTTATTTTCGTAACTAGCTTTTGAGGATTTTATGAGGGATCTCAGCTACTTACTGAGGCTGGTGAGGGAGTTTTTTGCATCCTGGGATTTTCCTCTTTTTTGCAACAGTTTCTTCCTTCTGTTGTATAGTTTGTTTATAGCAGGGGACCACCAGATTGGCTTCCTTTTTTTGGAGAAGAGCATCTTGGTTCTATTTGGGATGGCACGATTCATGCACGAGTGGATGTGCTTGTACAGTGCCTTAGTGTAGGATTCTGTAGTCGAACTTCCAGATCCCGTCTGCGTGGGTGTTGTGACGTTTGTCACTTCTGACTTCAGTAGCATGAAGTTGGCTTTGGAGAAGTTTTTTAAGGAGGTTTCCTTAATGGGGGGTGGGGGTGGGATGTGGATGTCAAGGGTGATTTGCTTATGGTCAGACCTGACCAATGAGGGGGTGAGCACTGGTGTGGAGCATCTATCTCCCATGTTGGTAATGACCAGGTCTAAGATATTAGAGCCCCTGGTGGTACAATGGATTAGTTGATCCAGGGCATTGGAATTTATAAATTCCACGAACCATTGGGAAAAGGAGTTGGTACCCGAGTAGTTTTCCCAATTAATAGCAGGGTAGTTGAAATCATCCAGTATTAGGATGTTTGGTTGTATCTTAATATTTCCAGTATGTTTAGGAAGGTGTAGTGAGAATCTTGGGGTATGGTGGGGGATCTGTAGCAAGCTACAATTTGGATTGCAGTCTTACCTAGTGTTAGTTGCACCTGGAGAATTTCAGATGCATTGCGTTGGGCAACTAGCCTGGAGGTGTGAATATCCTTGGTGTATATGGACACTGTGCATTAGAAGGTAGTTTCACTGCAGCAAGAAGACAGGATGTCTAGAGCTAGAAGGTTTTTCTATTGTCTTGGACAGAAGTATTTACTATGTTTAAAATGTCAAAGTGTTTTATTGCTTTATGACTTTCTAGCAGCTGCACATCTGAGAGATATGTATTTTTAACACAGAGATGTTAGTTTCTAATTTATCCTGAGAAATGAAGTCAGGTGACAAAGAGTTATGTCATCCAAGCTAACCCAACAGTAATGTTTATTATTAATTTAAGAACTGTCTCAGAGAGAGACTGGACTTTTTCTATCTTGTCTTGGACCTGGAAACAACCATCATCAGCACTTCTGCCTGCATGTTGTCTGTAAGTAAGACTTAGGGCATAATATCTCTTAGATATAGATAGGAATATGGTAAAGATTAGTTTAGCTGTTTTCTGTATTCATTTGAGACTGTCCTGCAATGTTATTTTAAAATATTTCCTGTGATTCTGAACTCTGAAGTAACTGGGCTTGTTATTGAGTATTGTCTTATTCTTTTATTATTTATTATTAAATATATTTAAACCTATCTTTGTGGCAGATATTTGTGAGACATATTTATGCTTTTAGAGTATTTGCATATCTATTTGATGACACTGTACAGGCCACTCCTAAATAGCCTTGGTCTTGGTCAGACTACCATTTGGATAATAGCAACGTTACACAGTAGGATCGGTCACTCTTTGTAAAGGCCTTATAGTAGCTGATAAGTAGGGGTTGGTGGCAGTGATAACTACTTTATAGTCTAGGCAGAAGGGGGCATAGCTAGTAAGCCTGTGCCAGCCTTCCCTATGAGTGTATGTGTGCTTGTATATAAATCAAATCTCAAAGTGTGTTTGTGTCAGCTACTTGGTCATGGACATGAAGCACTGGTTGGACAGCGAGGGTGCTGGAGGTCTTGGCTTGACCCCTCAGCTGAGATCTTAACCCTATAGCTGTGCCAATGGGCGTCTTATTGGGGATCTGGAGAAAGAGGGAGAAACCACCCCAGAATGACTGTGTTCTCTGTGTGCTGTTAAGGGAAATTGTACTTTACTGTGTGTGTACTTGCCATCCTCCCATTGTGTACATCCCTCACTGTTGCCAGTGGTGAGGATAGAGGCTCCTTGATTACTGGGCCAGTGCAGGGGTGTCACATCAAGTTCAACATGCTTTTAATGCAACACTTGGTGTTTGGTCCAGGCTTTTTGAAAGCATTACGTCAAAGTTGCCAAGCAAGTTTTCTTGTTTTCCAAAAAAAGTATTAGGTTGTCATGGAGGGCTTCTCATACCACAATTTCTTGCACACACAATGTAAAATGCATGTAATTTGGGAAATCAAGGCTGTATTTGGCCAATGGATTCTTAAGAACTTGTAATGTCAAAAATACAGCATGCCATTCAGATTTTTAGGTGGTTTATAGTTTTTCCAGTGAAGAAATGTTTACAAAGTGTACACTGCATCCTATAAATGACCATTTCAGTAGTGTAATCACTCTACAAAAGCTATAATATTTTTTGTTAGTGTTAAGACAAAGGAATTGTTCCCATTAATCAGCTTGCAATACCTGCAGTCCAGTGGTCTACTTTTAAAAGTCCCTTTCTCTGTGTTGTAGTTGATTGTTTTTTCCTTTTCAGATGGTTAAGGATGTTTTCCCCTTCTTAAAGGCAAACTTTTGTGTTGATCCAAGGAGTGCTTCCAGCTGCATGTTATCAGTGATAGTAGTTCAGTTGGTTGAAACTGTTTTTTTTTTCTTTATAGTCCATGGTGGAAGTGAGCACCATGCTGTATTTTCTTCCTCCTTCTTGGAGTCTCTGTACAGCCCTCTCAATTCCTTGTCTGTGGCATCAAGGAAGGAAGGGTCGTTACTGAGTTTCATAGTCCTGATAGGATTGAAGATTTTGTTGAGAAGTTTCTTGCAGTAGCCTCTTGCCAAAAAGTAATTCATTAGGTTAATCATGTTTAGTGCAAAGTCCCGGGTATGTTTGGAAACACGGGCTATCCAAATCCCTTGAGACTTGACCACATTTATCTTTGTAATATGTGGGTGCATACTCTTGTAATGAAATAGTTGGTTTACCTTTGAGAGCTTCCTGTACAGACTGTTGCACAGTGTTTTGGATGAGAGATCCTTGGTAATAGACAGGTCCAGGAACTTTACTGTGTCACTGCTGTGGTTAGTTGAAAATCTTAGAAAGGTGGGAGAGTTGTTAATATGACTGTAATATTCTAAGAGCTCCTTTTCTTCTCCATCCAACACAATAAATACCAGATAGTGCACACAGCCACCAGTGGTTCAAACATACTGGTCCTGATCCTCACCAGTATGGGAGAGCGCCACCCCCACCCCGGGTCACCATTGTCACTGGTGAGATTGGACCACAAAGCTGTCTCCTAAACAAAAATCAACTTGGTAACCCCAGCAAACCCTGTAACAGATAAGAACTATTCCAAAGCAAACTGCATCCTATTAAACGATAGTTTGTCAAATTTCAGTGCATCCTCCCAACCCCAAATTCACTGCAACCTATGAGGAATTGTTCATAGAGACACTGTACAACAATGTAAATGGCTGTATAGAGCCTGCTGTACTTGTTACAATTAAGCCCAAAACAACCTCTAAAAACAAACCACACTGGTAGACTCCTAAGCTTAATAGGGTATATAACAAAAGGAAAAAAAGTCATGGCTAAAATCAGGAAGAGCAACTTCCATAATAATAAGAGCTGTATAATTCAATAAAAAGGAAACTAAAGGGACTAATTAAGTCCAACAAGTCCATTTATGAAGTCAAGACAGCCTTACACTCTAAAGACAACCATAAGTCCTTCTACAGCTATATCCAAAACCTCAGAGGCAGAACTAGTGGTCAGTGGTGCTACCTTCACTGAGCAGAGTGACATAGTGAATTTCCTGGCTGATAAATTCAGCTCAAACTTCACTACCCACTCCTACCCTGCCTCCCGCATGAAATACCTACTAGCATAACCTCCCTGCCAACTATTAACAGGGAGCAAGTCATGGTGGCACTTGCTAAGGCCAAAAACACAGCTTCGGTGGTCCCCGACAACATCCTGAGATGCTTCCTAAATAGCTTGAAACATGACCTATCAGGACCACTTGAAATGCTCTTCAACTAGAGCCTCAAAACAGGATTTGTGCTATGAGATTGGAGGACTATAACAGTTATCATACTTCACATTGCTGGATCATCAACCAGTCCTGGAAACTAAAGACTTATTAGTCTGACTAGTCTAATATGCAAAGGCATGGAACAAATTATCAAGGAAATGATCAACAAAGGCATAGGCAACCTTCAGTCACCAAGGCAACAGATGAGCAGAAAATGCTGCATAGCTTCTACCTGAACCTAGTTAAGACTTTTGATACAATACCCCACTTGGGTATAGTTGACAAACTCATTGAACTGGGCATAAAGCCCTACACTTCATTTTGTCTTGTTTCTGGATTGCCAGTTGGCTCACATACAGGACCCAGGAAGTCAAGACTGGTGATACCATCTCCAATAATAGATCAGTCACCTACAGGGTACCTCAGGCCTCAGTAATGGGATTGCTCCTATTAGGCATTTATTTCTTGGAGGCAAAGGCTAACATCAAGGGCATTTGGCTAACCAAGTTTGCAAATTTCTGCAAATCGTGTGCTATTACAGATTCCCCCATGACACAAATATCTTACAAGAGGATCTAACACAGATAAATGGCTGGTGCCAAAGTCAAGGACTAAAACTCAATGTGTACTGATATTCATCAAGGATACCCATACCTCCAGGTTAGTGCGCAGCACAATGTCTCAGAGATCATCCATGTGCAACTAACAATGGGCAAAACTGCAATTCAAATTGTAGCTTGCTACAGATCACCCACCATGACCCAGGACCCCCATTTTGCATTTCTGGAGACACTGGAAAATATGAAGGTCCTACCAAATGCCCTAATATTGGGTGATTTCAATTACCCAAACATTAACTGGGACAACTACTCAAGTACTAACTCCCTTGCCCAACGCTTCCTAGAATTTATAAACTCGAACGCCCTGGATCAACTGGTCAACACCTCCACCAGAGGTGACAACATACTGGACCTGGTCATCACCAACATGGGCGACCGGTGTTCCACACCGGAGGTCAACCCCTTGCTGGTTAGATCAGACCATTGACTAATCACTCTGGATATCCACATTCCGCCCCCACCTCCAGTCAAGGAAACCACCAGGAAAAACTTTTCAAAAGCAAACTTCACGTTACTGAAAACCGAAGTGGAAAGGTTCACAGCCCCCATGCTAAAGGACAACACTGTCCAAGCTGCTGAATCCCTTACAAAGGCACTCTATGAGCACCTGCAAGAATTCATGGGTCGTGCTATCCCAAGCAAAACCAAGACTCACTCCTCCAAGAAAAGGAAACCAGTCTGGTGGATCCCTGCCATAAACAAGCTATACAATAAAAGGAGGAAACTAGTACAGAAAAGAGTAAAATCCCAAGAAGGAAAGACATCCCTGATCAGTATCAGCAAGAAACTACGATCCCTCATAAAATCAACGAAGGCTAGCTTCGAAAGAAAAATTGCCAAGGACTCCAAAGATAACCACAAAGTGTTCTTTAGCTATGTCAAGAACCTAAGTGGAAACTCTCAGATCTGCTCTGAGTTAGTGCAGAATGGCACTAAATACACTGAACCAACTGATATTGCCAACAATTTGGCAGACAGGTTTATTGCAAACTTCACCCCCCTCTCACCCCCTAAAGGGCCCATAACCATACCAGAAGAATGTAGAGCCCTGGCAATCACTGACACACAGGTTAAAACAGCCCTATCCAAAGCCAAAGACACAGCTTCAATGGGACCGGATGGTGTCCCAGGCTGTGTCTTATACGAGCTCCAAATTGAACTAACCCCTCACCTAAACATACTGTTCAAACTCAGCCTCTCTACAGGCTACGTACCCATAGAGTGGCGCACAGCAACAGTTATCCCGCTCCACAAAGGTGGAGCCACAACGGACCCCAGGAACTATCGCCCTATAAGCCTGACTAGCCTGGTCTGCAAGGCTATGGAGCGCATCATCACGGAATTCATTAACAGTGGTATTGGGAACCTCCAAACATTGGACCCAACCCAGTTTGGCTTTGTTAAGGACAGATCATGCCTCTTAAACCTGGTGGACTTCTTTGAGACAGTTACCAAGGCTTTAGACGAGGGAAAGGAGGTCCATACAGCCTACCTAGACCTTGCAAAGGCTTTCGACACCATTCCCCATTCTGGTATTACTGACAAGCTCACCAGCCTGAACATAAACCCCTACGTCACGAGATGGGTTGCCAATTGGCTCACGGACAGAACCCACGCTGTGAGATTTGCAGGCTCTAGGTCTGACTCTAAACCAGTTACAAGTGGCGTCCCCCAGGGCTCAGTCCTAGGACCCCTCCTGTTCAGTATATACTTCTCAGAGGTACAGACAAGCACAAGAGGACTATGGCTGACCAAATTTGCAGACGACTGCAAACTGGGGGCCATAATTGACTCTCTGGCTGATACAGACATCCTCCAGAAGGGTCTCACTGAGACGGATACCTGGTGTCAAAATCATGGCCTCAAGCTAAATGCCAAAAAGGGCATAGTCATCCCCTTTGGAAAAAACAAAGTACCCGCAAACTACCACATACATGGTAGTCCCCTAAATACAGCAAATGTAATAAGGGATCTGGGGACCCAAGTGGATAGTAATCTCTCCTTTGATAATCATACTGCCAAGGTGGTTAGAAAATCCTTCTATGTGGCCCACCTAATCACAAAAGGGTTTGCATCTAGAACAAAAGAGGTTATTGTGCCCCTCTTCTCATCACTCATCAGACCCATCATAGAGTACAATGCCCCATTTGGGATGTACCTTACAAGACACCTGCAACAGCTGGAAAGACCACAGAAGTACCTCACCAAGAGGATTACTGGCCTCAAACAGATGCCCTATGCAGCCCGACTGAAGAAACTCCTGCTGTACTCGGTTGCATACCGCTTACTCTGAGGTGATCTCTGCCTGACATACAAGGCCATGTCCAATCCAGAATTGATGGACATGCTCCACCTAAAAAAAAAAAAATCCCTAAGACCCAAATGCTCTAGGGATCTAAACCTCACCACAACGATAAATAGGACGTGCTGGAGGGATATATTCCTGTCCCAGAGACTACCCATGCTTTGGAACAGGATTCCAATCTACCTTAGGCAGAGCCCCTCACTAACACTCTTCAAGAGAAACCTTGACGAGTGGATGGGAAACAGAAAATTTACCCCGGGGATCACTGCAGTGGCTCTGCTGGACAGAAGTACAGAGAACTAATGGCTCTTCTGGACAGAGGCACAGGGAACTAATCTAAGGGGGCGGCGAAAGCCAACACATTCTGGCTAGGCTTATAGATGCCCTCAGGCAGATAGCCTAGTACTTACCTATGAACCTATAAACCTATAGTGCCTTTTGGGAAAACTTCCACTCAGGTTAATTACTCCATCAATAAGACACCTCTAAGAGTTGACCCAGTAGTCAGGGATCTGGGAACATATGTAGACAGTAATCTTGCCTTTGACCAACATGTGGCCAAGGCAGTAAGAAAATCATTCTATTTCACCCAACTTATAAGGAAGTGCATGACATCCAGGTCTAAGGAAGTCATACTGCCACTTTCTTTGTCCCTTATCAGAACTGTCATTGAGTAAAATACCCCCTTAGGCATGTACCTCACCAGATATATGCTACAGCTGGAACGCCCACAAAGGTTCCTTACTAGGAAAATACAGGGTAAAAACACATTGTCCTATGTGGATTGCATTAAAGCCCTACCTGTATACTCTGTCTCCTACAGGTTACTGAGAGGCGATCTATGCCCAGCATACAAGGCATCCTCGGATCCAGCTCTGATGGATCTTTTGCACATCTGCAAATCAAAGAGGATCAGAACCACTAGATCCAAGGATTTAAATTTTGCCTGTGACATAAATAAAACATGTTGGACAGACAGATATGTATCACAGAGGATCCCCATGCTCTGGAACAGGTTTTCCATTTATGTGAGGCAGAGTCCATGCCTAACCCTATTTAAGTGTAACCATGACCAATGGATGGGAAATCAGCAATTCACTCCAGTTCTGGCTCCCATGTCTCTGATAGACAGAGGCACACAGTAATGCCAAGACTAACACATCTCCCCACATAACCTCTAGAAACTTCCTCCTAATAAACGACCATGATACATATGGACACATCTGGGTTGGATTGCACAGATTGCCTTATAAAGGCCCTGGTGTTCATTAACCTAGTATATATCTATGAACCTATATATAAGTTTGGGGGTGTGGGGGTGCAGGGGGGCTTGCCGTCTTCAAAGTTTAAATGAGAAGAGCATTTTTCAAGATTTTCTCTTTTCGTGTGTGTGTGTTTTTTTTTATTTGGTTTATTGGCACTCTGCAGCCGCTCTTTCCTCATAGTAGGAGCCATCAAAGGCTTAACACAACTGAAATATGAGCTGTTAAAACATTTTCCTCTTCATCATCTTTTTTCAGAATTTTTTTTATATTCTTTAGATTTTTCTGACACTCTGAAGGACCTGCCATTGACTTTTTATTAGGTTCTTTGCCTTTTTCTGTCTCTTAAAACCTCTCCATATTAGCCTTGTACTTTTTCAACATATATAACCTCCTGTTGTACAAGAAAACCTTTTGAGACCTTAAGCAATTTGATAAAACGTTTAGTGTGCTTGTAATTAGGGGTCAAACACAACCCTGAGACAAAAAAAAACACAAGAGTCTTTGGAGGCTGTGCACCACAAAGCAGAGTTACTCGTAGATTTCAGTGAGGAAATGTGTACACATATTTCTTTAAACAATCATTTCTAGCAATTATTAGCTCATAATAAGAAAAAAAAAGTAAACATTCACATAATTGCTGACATAAAAGTAAACTAAAATGATCAATAAACAACCAATGAAATTAACACATTTAACTGGCCAAACGCTCTGAACTGATAAGACTATTATGTCTAGGGAGCATACAGTAGTAAATGCTAGACCTGTAGAGGGACCTCTAACTGACTAAATCCATTCAGGAAAACTGGCATATGTGAGGAAAAGCATTATCATCATCATACTTCTGCAGAATTCTTCCCAAAGAAAGATAGTATTTTGTCTGTAGGGACGACTAATGTAACCTTTTCAATTCTTCCCCAAGGTGCAACATACGCAACTTTTTTTTCTGTACAAGTAAACGTTTTGAGACCATATGCTTTTTTTTATTTGTATTCATTTATTAAAAACATTTTGAGTATTTATAATTATGGGTCAAGCAGAAAGAACCCTGACACAAAAGCATTTTATTTTTATTTATTTATCATTTGTTTACTGGGTAGGTGAGCTGGTCTGTTGGCCCTTTCAGTCACGATCCATGAGATTATATTAAATACATCAAGTAAGTTTGATGGTACGAGATATGTACATAAGGTTTGATTAACAATGATTAATATACAGCAGCATTTACAGTGATGCATACATACAGTTTAAATGACACTGACTAAAGAATGAACAATATTCACAGTATTTACAAAAGTGATCAATCAGATTACAGTTTATCAGTTGGAAACAGAAGTAGTTAACTTGGGGATTGTGCAATGCAGCTGAGGTAGTCTATTAGCCACTGTCTGTAAAGCATGTGTAAACAGATTTTTTTTAAGATGCAGTTTTAATGTTGATTTAAATAGTTTTATAGTTTCTTGATTTGTAGCCTCACTTGAGGTTGATGGTTCCAGGTGGCAGGAACAAGCTAGAAAAGGTTCTTTACCATAAAGTAGTTTTAAAACTGTGGCCTAGTGAGTTTAATATCCTTTACTTACTCTTATGGGCAATATCCTAACTATTTATATGTACATATGTGTATATGTGTGTGCATGCAGCTATAAGTATATCACAACCAGCAGCAAGTTATTCAAGCATTTGTGGTACTATACTACAGACAGTGACATAGCGGATAGAGTTATCACCTCACAGAAAGAGGTTCCCCAGTTCGATTCTCGGCTGGGCTGTCTTCTGTGCAGAGTCTGCATGTCCTCCCTGTGTTTGCTTGGGTTTCCTCTGGGTGCTCTAGCCCTCCCCCCACATTCCATAGACATGCAGTAGTTGGACTGGGTATTCTAAATTGGCCATAGGTGTGAGTGTGTGCAAGTGTATGGTGTGGAAGAACTACTGTGGCAGGGCTAGCCATCCGGCTGAGTAAACCTTGGCTTCAGATGATTGTCACTGTTGAAGTGACACCCTGACCAAATGTGCAAAACTGAGAAAAAGGAGTTGTGGATGGATGGATGGACACACACACACACACATATATATATATATATATATATATATATATATATATATATATATATATATATATATATATATATATATATAGACATTCACACATATATATGGTTCCCCTGACAAATGTTCAAACCTACTTAATAATGAATGTACCATTCTGGCTTTAAGAAATTCAAACCTACGTAAAATTAAACAACCTAAACATCAAACCTGCAAAAGATCAAGTAAGGAAAACTACTGCCTTTCCCAAGCCTCACACTAAAACACTCCATAACACTAGCTGCACAGTTGTCTAAAAAATGGCAAAGTTGTGGGAAGTGTTTTTTAAGGTAAGGTGTAGGGTCAGGGTTAACACCCATTACTAAGGTCAGCAGAGGGGATCCACAGTGTAACTGTCACATCAAACCTAGTGTAAGGAGGCACGTACATAGCTGCTATTATTACACCCAATTCTCAGAGACAGGCTAATTCGTTGACTGTCTCCATCCATTTACAACCCCTTTTCCCATTTTTGTACATGGGGTCGATGTGTCACTTCACTACACACAATCATCTAGAACTAAGATTCACACCACCGGGTGGTACTTGGTGGCTACCCTGTAGTGGTTGTTCCATACCACACACTTGCATGCACACTCACAGCTATGGCCAGTTAACAGTACCCAATCCATGTGTTTGGAATGTGGGAGGTAACCAGAGCACCTGAAGAAAACCCATGTGAACACAGGGAGGACGTGCAGACTCCACACAGAAGACACCCCAGCCAAGACTCGAATCAGAGAATCTCTTACTGGGAGGCAGCAATGCTATACACTGCACCACTGTGCTGCCCTAACCGAATAATCTGACAATCCATGTTTTATATGGAAGAATCCTGTATTAGGGAAGACATGCTTGGGAGGATAAAGTATCCAGTGTGCATACTACAAATGTCCACAGTTCAGATGGCTCCAGCTGGAGTGTTAAGTACTCACTGCAATTCCCAGAGAATGGAAGAAACTCAAAAAAGACTTTTAAGCAGAGAGCAAACCTTTTTGTGTTGGAGGGGCTAGTTGTTCAGGTTGCAGCCTTGGCACTGCAGCACCTATAGGAATGCATTTGGAGGGGGGCTGAAGTAAAACATAATGACAGGGTCAGAAACTGATAATATCTGGCTTCAACCAAGAAGTGTGGAACCCTCCTGCAATCCCTAGCAATCTTTATGTGTAGATGCGTATCTTGGAGATTTAGATAGCACATCCTGTCTCCTTCTGACAGACAGGGTAGGATGGATTGCACCATGACCATGTGAAAGCTTTCTTAAGGGTACAGATTCACTTAGACCACTCAAACCCAGTGAAGAACTAAATTAAGGTTCTTTGGTATTTTATATACTAAAAGGAATCTGGAGTAATAACCCAATACTTTCAAGTAAAGTAGAAGTTCTTGGATGGTATAACTCTTTTCTTGCCACATCCTTTTGAAGGGGTTGGCTATCTGGCAAGGGGAAGGAGTGGGCCTGGGGAGGGGCATGGAAGGGAATTTATACAGTCTTTAGATACCACTGCCCTTATCTACTTTGTCCTGCATGTGGAGCCAGTGTTACAGGGATTGCTATCCTTTGAAGGACGGCTGCAATACCCTACTGCTGCTGATTGTTCCTGCATGTTTTCTGGTGACCTTTCTAAAAGCTACCATGCCCATGTTAGTTCCTTCAAGATGTTTGGTTATTCTGCTGCTGTTGGCTACACAGAAACTATATCTGATTTGGGCTACACTGTGCCCTAGAAAAGTTGCATTGCAGTGGCTAGAGCTTAACACCATTATCAATTATCAGGGTTTTGACTTACTTTTCTACATTCTCCAAGTATGCTCTCACTAATGGGCCAAACTATAACAGACCTGTCGATGGCAGCATTTGTGATTATCACCTTAGAATTCTTGGTTAAGTCTGTCAGGCACAGCCAGGCACTACAGTGAGGAAATGGGTCAATGCCAGTTGTAATTACTGCAACATTCACTGAATTGTGAAAAACCTGCATGGACGATTAGTAGCAGATGACAGACTTGTCATTTGGAATTGCAGTTTGGTCTTAGGCTGTTCATCTGGCAACTCATTCAGTGACTAGCTCATTTCATTAGCGAGCTCTTGCTGGAAGCTTAAAATGTGAGAAAGTAAGTTTACTACCTTCAAGAAAAAATTGAAGTGCAAATATACTTCCCAAACCTGTCCATAATCCTGGATTCTTTATTGAAAAGATGTAAATAGGATGCTGTAGTGCTGGAGCATATTCAAGGCAGCCTCTGTAACAATGGAATTGAGCTTAGGAGTTTCTATCTAATATGTTTAATTATTGGGAGTCCAGAAATGCCTACTTCTTACACTTATGTTTTTCTTCTTTTTTTTTAATTTCTCCAAATCTTTTGGGTTTCTAATACCATGATGGGAATGGACCCCATTCCTAAGTCATTATTATGCCTTTCAGTATACAGTCCTTCTACCATTAATATATCACAACCAGCAACAAGGTGTGCAACTGTTTCCAATTCTGTTTTACAAAACCTACATTTGTCTGTTTCTCCACATGTTCAATGGACTTTGTAAACCAATGTGCATGCAGCCCAATATCTTAGGCCACCAATATTAACCTTTCATCTTTTGGTTTAAGTTCGCCTCTCCTTAACCATTATTGCATTCAGTCCTGATCAACATGAGGTTCTTCCAGGAGTTTTCTATACTTGCAACTATATTTATGCAATTTCTACATTTCTTGCCTTCTCATCTGATCCTTCACCTTATATTCTTTCTTTTGTTTTTTGGCACATTCAGTTGCTGCCTGATTTTTATCTACTTCTGATTTAATTTCCATTCCCGCTTGACGCCAATATGCTTCTGCTAGACTAAGAAGGGAAGTCATCTTAGATTTACTCTCCTCATGTTTCAAAACTTTCACTATGTTTAGGTCTTGCGAGGTCAGCAGATATGTATAGTCCCACGACTGCAGATCTATACATGTAATCAATTTCAAGGAGGCTCATACCTCTTTCGGAACAGGGAATATATAATCTTGGTATGCACTAATTTTTGTAAATCATTTCATAAGCATGAAGCATCCTTCTTGTTTTCATAGCTAACCTATCCAACATCTTTTGGGGCCAGTCAATCACTCCAAAACTGGAAGGTAGGACAGGAAGAATAAATTGGTTTACAGCTTGAATTTTGTTCCTAGATGTCAACACTGTTTTCAGGATTAATTTAAGTCTTCTAAAATATTCCTTACCAAGTTTTATTCACATTTGTTCATGTTTTATTGTTGATCTTTCATCAATATCCAAATATTTATACACTCCCTCTTGCTCAAGTTCTTTTATATCATATTCGTGCCCCAAACTGATGTTTTATTGGTGCTGCAGTTTTCCTGCTTTAAACGTTGCGTTTTCACATTTATCAAGGCCAAATGACAGTCTTACATCATCTGAAAAAGTTTTGACTACATGCAGTTCTGCTTCCAGTTCCTCATCTGATGAGCTATACAGTTTTAAATCACTGAAAAAGAGAAGATGAGAACTCTTCACACTTTGTTGCTTTCTGGGAGCCAAATTATAGTCATGACCTAATCTGTTAAACAGACAGCTTAATGGGATAAGGGCAAGGCAAAAGAGCCACGGTGACAGAGAGTCTCCCTGAAATATCTCCCTTTGGATTTTTATCCCTGGATTAATAATTTTTCCTTTATCATGGCTTAACTGCAAAGTGGTGTGCCACTGTTTCATGGTCACTGTGATGTAATTTATCAGTGTAGGATGTATCTTATACATTTTTAAGCACTCTTTTATCCATGAATGTGGGATACTGTCAAATGCCTTTCTGTAGTCAATCCATGACATACTTAGATTCCTCCCCTTTTTACAGTTCTCAATTATGACTTTAACAACAAATGATCCTTTGTTCCATATGACTTTCTTTTATTTCCCTTTTGTTCTACTGCCATAACTGAGTTTTCTTCTAAATGACTATAAACTCTGTCAGCATCAGTTCCAGTGTATAGTTTATATGTGGTCCTTGATATGAAATGGGGGCCTCCTGAGGTACATCCAAATGCCTACTCTTACACTTATGTTTTTTGGTGTGACAGATCCGATGATGATGAAAAATCTTGCATGTATCCAGTTATCTGGGAATGATCCCCAAAAAAGGATTTTTGCCCCTCTGTCCTGCAGAATGAAAAGGTGGACATCTATATGAGCAGACAAATAAATGTCTTCTGCTGAGGCCAAAGCTATAGTGGGAACATTACATAAGTAGTGTCATTACTGATGTCAGCATGACACTTGAAAATGAGGTACCAAACCCTGTTACCAAAGCAGAAAAGAAAAAGCCAAAGCCAACAATCATGCTGAATAAATTTCAGCTGAGCCAGATCCTTAAACAAGATGGATGAACCTGTTGACTCCAGTTTGATAGCAACAACCTCAACCCTGAAGGTTAGAAAGATGGTTCTGCTAAAATCAACATCAACAATGATAAAGCTGATGCCAAGACTGACTCTAAGAGGTTGACACCCAACTCTAGAACTGAAGGGACTCCTAATGCCTAAGCATTGCTAAGGCCACAGACACCAAGCGTAAGGCTGATCTGGAAGAAACTGATCTCAAGGACTGTGGTTTCCATCATCAAGACCACAACTCATGCCAATGAATCTGTAAACAGTGGTGCCTGCTAATTTGAACCCAGCCTCATCAAGAACAGCAGATGACTAATGGCTGGTGAGAAGAATATGGATGCTGTAACTGAAATAGAGACAGTGAACAGGTGACTCTTTCCACTCTCATACCAGATGAAGGAAAATGCAAATGACATTCTTAACTGGACTGTAATAAAGCTCTAGATCATCTTTTCATAGTCAATCTCTCAAAAGAGTATGAGTAACACCTGAAAGAATTTGCTGCTGATGATGGCCTTGAACCCACAATGTATACACCTCCAAGTGGGCATAGAAGTCACATATTTAGTTCTAACCAGTTTTAAAGAAGATAACCATTACACTTTGTTGTGATTTTTAGAAACTCCAGCAGAGCAATGAGTAGAAATCTTGATACTTGAAGGTTAGCAAACATTGTAGCTTCACATCACCTTTGAGCAAAAGTTTTGAGAGGTATATGCTGTCATTATTAGACATTAATAGTAATATTTATATGTTTTCATGAGAAAGAGGTCACCATTCACCAACTTATTACAACTTTATGAACCTGCCAGTGAAGCATTAAATAATGCCATTAGTATTGGAGTGGTAGATTTACATCTATCAAAATTATTTGACAGTATTCAGTATATAATAACAATAAACTCTATGACAAATTTAGATATTAATCCATACATTATAAAACTGGTAAAGTGATGGTTAAATCAATAGATGCCAACATGTTTAAGTCCATGGTTACTATTCTAAGTGGCCTGAGGTTATTTCAGTAGTCACACACTGGTCTGCTTGGGGCCCTGTATTGTATAATTTTGTACTTTGATCCTTGTTTACTCACCATGGCAACTGGATGGCCACATATGTGGATAACATCAAAATTGGTGCATTTTTAACATTTTCATATTGCTAGTTTTCAATAATCTCATGTGTGTCAAATTTATTTTGGTGGCTCAATAAACATAGTTTAAACATTAATTTCCCAAAAGGCAGAGTAATATCTTTTGGTACATTCAGACCAGAACAAACATACAGATTTGGTAATACTCTTTTCATTAGGTATTGAGTATAGGGACTTACATGTCCATATAAGCTTTAATTTAGCTTTTAAGAAAAACTCGTGTAATTAAGGCCAAAGTGATGTGTACCATGGCATACCATGGGATTACTCCTGAAAAACTTCATGACAAGATCTAACATAGTTTTTGAAAAACTATGTACAACTTAAGCCTAATTGAGTATAATTCTTTAATTTGTTCCTGTTCAAAGGCTGATATAACAGTGCTCAAGTGTGTTCAAAGAAAGTTTACAAAAGAATAACTGATTGTACAACCCTTTCTTATCAAGCTCTTTATGATAAAGAATTATGGCTTTTGTCAAACAATGAGTTGTTGCAATCAGATAGGATATCATAAAGTATAAACTATACATTTCGAACTGAAAAATGTAGAACATAATTAAGAACTAAATTTATAACTCGTACATTGTATGATTATGGAATAACTTACCCATACAGATAAGGCAATGTAAATCCTTGAAATTGTTTAAAGACTTATTAGATACCTGGTCAGGTACTAATGTCTATTTTTTGATAATGGCGCCTGCTTTCTAATGGCCTTTACCCTATATGAAGTAATCCTAAAACTATGAAATTATGAAGTCAATTTGCTTCTTCAAGTTTTTTAAACTGAGGAACTGGAGAAAAACTTCCTACATTTTCAGTTTTCCACTTCTTTGTTTTATTCTTATTTATGACTGGAGAGAAACATCCATAATAACTAGGGGGCTTGACCTTTGATGACAAAGGAAGTTAACCCAAAAATGGTGACTTGGAGCAGATGCAGTGCCATTCTCTCCTGAATATGTTTAACTTTTGCGATTTTTGTTGGCTGCAGAAGATTTACAAATTTACAAATATCACAAAAAAATGCACATCATCTAAGCAGTGAATACACACAGAATGTTTACCATGGGATGGTATTTTATGCTCATATTTACATTTTAAAAGCTTTGATTTCCAACGTCAACCAAGTGACTAAAATATAAAAAATGTAAAGAGCACTAACAACAACAATGAATAACAGTAACAGACACAGTAACACAAAAACAGAAAAAGGCAAACAAGTATAATTGTACAAGTGAGGTAAGAAAAACACCAACACATATAAAACCTAGGGAGGGTTGGTTCAGAAATGTAAACCTCTTCAGAGAAAGATAAGAATGGTATGTTCTGAACAGTTGCTAGGAATTTCTTTCAAGTATAATCTAACATCAGATACACGTTGAAACCTTCTCATAAATATTGGAAATTGTCTGAAAGTAGCCAGGGTTTTTTCAATGACACTATAGCTCAAACTGTACCAAAAGAGGTCTGAAGACAGTACTACTTTGCAGAGCATTTATGAGTAAATGGGGAGGGACTGGGAACAAGTTGCCTAATCCATGCCAGACATAATATCCAACATGTGATGAAGATGGACCTCTTCATGTCAGTGCATTGTTTTTCTCAAAAAAAACACTCAAAGTTGCACTTTATTTTGACAATTCAGGCTTATAGCAAAATACATGTACTACACATGGAAAAATACGGTCCTTTCTCAGGCAAAGGAGATAGTTGTCATGCTTGCTTAAAAATGGAGAGAGAGTATCCCTTCCATGGCCATATTACTTAGTCATACACAAAATATCATTTTGCTAAAAGAAAGTACATGGTTAAATAATCCCAGATGCCATACTGGGAGACAATATAGCATAGTTACAACAGAAAGAAGCAAAGGTTATTTTCTAACCTGTATTTATACTGATGACAAGCTCCCAGTGCTATATGCACTGTAGCTATGCACTGTTCATTTAAATATAAGAAAATCTGAACCATGATAAATGACCAATTTAGAATATGAACCAAATGAATGCCCAAGATGAAGACAATTTCAGATACACCAATGTACTTCATGGAGCAACAAAATATTAACTGGGATGTGCCTTAGTCTGGATCATTCATTCCGATATGGAATGCTGGGAAGGGAAAGGTGCACTACATAGCAGGAGGGCTGAATGTCTTTGAAATTGTGGTTGAACAGGGCTTTACTTGCAAGTCAGCTACCAACTAGTAAGGACTACACATGTAGACTCTTAAGATTAATAGGGTCACGTGACATGTATGACCAATAAGCCAGTTTTCTGAAGTCAAAGCAGTGACTTAATCAAATTTAAAATCAAATAAGTCCTATATCTTAGAAATTTATAAAGACTAACCTGTCAAGTGCAAGATTCATGCTGTCTACTCATACTTTGTTGCTTCAGAATATAGTAAAGAATGATGACTTCAAGATTAAGACGTGATTAAGGCAGGGTAAAATATACTAAAGCTGTCATATTACTACTTAAAATGTTTATGCACTTTAAAGGCCTTTTTTAATTGTGGATTTGCATCTCCTTCCTCCACTAACAAAAAAGTTTGTATCCAACAGTACCTTCTTCAATTGTTCCTTAATGACCGAACTGTCTCTGTCCACAACTTGGACCATTTCTTGACTTGCCATATACATGGCATTTGCTATAAGAAAAACAAAAAACAAAAAGTCTGTGACAGTCACTAAGTTTTTCTGTTTTTTTTTTAACTTGAAAATTAACAATAGGAAGAAATATAGGTAAATTAATTTATTTCTTGTAACGAAAGCAAATGGAGTTCCACTGTGACATACTTGATGTGTGCTGAGCAGGTAAAAGTTAAAACAAATTTCTACATCACTTTATGGCAAAATTAGAGAAATGTGAATTAAGAAGAATTATTATTTAGTTCATAGGAAGGATGGTGCAGATAGGGCTCCAGCCACTGGTGCCAGCCAGCAACAAATAAAATTAAACAGAATGAAATAAAACATGTTCCCTCGCAGTAGAAACATTAAATGCCCACACAAAGTATACAACAGTGTTGACTTCTGTCAAATGCACATATCACGTATACAGCACTATTGATCACAATGCTGCTATACCAACACTGCTGAAAATTCCTATAACTAGCACACATGATCTTTTGGTCTTCTTGCATCAAAACTCGAGGTACAACCTTTTGAACCACTGGCAATAAAATCATATTTAATCATCTTTCTGCCTTTTGTTTAAATTTACACTAGTACTTGTTGATAAAGATTACATAAATTAATGTTGCGATTATGTTGACACTGATGGAATCTCTGAAGTACAATTTATACTTTCATTTCTTCGTACCCACTTTGACCTATTCAAGGACACGGGGGAAACAAAAAACCCTGTAATACTGTACTTTATATTTTAGCATTGCCATGAATACATTTTTTCAAAACTTTTCAGATTAGTCTCTCAAATAGGAATGGATAACACATGGCCATTATATTGTCAGTTATGTGCTTTATAGCCTCAGACTATCATACAGTAACTCAAGCGATGCACTCAAAATAATTACACTTTGGCAGACCTAAATTGTCATTTCTGAAATGACTACCCATTGTATGTTTGAGGACTGTAACTGCAATCTGCAGAAATGTGAGAATTTAAGTGCAATTATAGGGAAATAAATACTAGCTAGGAATTTGCTATATCTCTGATAATTCACTCCTCTCTAAAATACATTGATCTCAGAGATGTCTCAGAGATGGTATGTATGTATGTATGTATATATATATATATATATATATATATATATATATATATATATATATATATATATATATGCATATATACAAAAAGGATTTGGGGGTACAGGGGAAAACCCCCAGCAGAAGACACTTTTAATATGTAACAGCTAAGCTTGATGTTACTTTTGTTAATTCACATTTACATTTTCAAAGTTTTAGGACTTACATTACTAAGAACTGAACTTCTCATAGTCAGCCATGTAAGATGATGATATTATTATGGTCATATCAGTCATAATAATTCTGATATTCTGCTTTTGTTACAGCATTTAATTACACAAAAATATGCATTGCAGTAGCTAGCAATCTAGACATCACAAATCCAAATCTGACAGGTGCATAGGTTTATACTAGCCTAATGATCACCTGGGTCATTGCGATTTCCCATCCAGTGATCAAGGTTTCTTTTGAATAGGGTCAGGGATGAACTCTGCTTCATGTATATGGGAGCTTATTCCATAGTAGGGGATCCTTTGAGAGACATATTGGTCTCTCCAGCATATTCTATTTATGCCATAGACAAAGTTCAGGTTCTTGGATCTAGTATTTCTCATGCTGTTTCTTTTGTGGATGTGCAAGAGATCCATCAGAAATGGATCTGAGGATGCCTTTTTTGCTAGGTATAGATCATCTCTGAGTAAACTGTAAGAAACTGAGTATAGAGATAGAGCCTTATGGTGATCTGTGCAGGACAGGGTATTCATTCCTTGGCTTCTCCTGGTGAGGAACCTTTGAGGGTGCTTTAATCGTTCCAAGTGGTTGGTTAGGTACATGCCAAAGGGGGCATTTTACTCAATGATGTGTTTGACAAGTACAGTGGTACTATAACCTCCTTGGACCTGGATGCCATACCCTTGTTTATGAGTTAGAATGATTTCCTTACTCTCTTGGCTATGTGTTGTTCGAAGGCCAGATTACTGTCTACATATGTTCCCACATCCTTATGTATCAGGTCAACTCTTAGGGGTGTTTTATCGATTGAGTAATTAGCTTGGGTAAATGATTTCCCACAGGGCATTATAATCTATTTTTGTACTGAGTTTTAATCAGTGGCTTTAGCACCAGTCATTTGTTAGTGCTAGACCCTCTTGTAAGATGTTGCTGTTGTGGGACAAATCTATGATAGCTCTCAATTTAGAGTCATCTGTGAACTTGGTGAGCAAGAGGCCTTTGACATCAGCCTTTACTTCAGAGAAGTAGATGACAAATAGGAAAGGCCCAACATGGAGCCCTACGGTACTCCACTGGAGACTGGTTTCCTGATGGAGGTGGTCTCACTGATCCTGACTCATTGGGTCCTCTCTGTGAGCCAGCCAGCAATCCAGTGAGTTATGTAGAAATGTATGCCAAGTTCTGACAGCTTGTCAACAATTCCTGAATTGGGTACTGTAATGAATGTCTTGGGTAGGTCCAGGTAGGTGGTATCCACCATTCTCCCTCATCCACAGCCCTGGTGACCCTTTTGAAGAAGTCTGCCAGGTTAAGTAGGCAATACCTTTGGTTAAAGCCAAACTGAGATGGGTCCAGTGTTTGTAGGTTGCTAATGGCCTTGTTGATCATTTCCATAATTTGTTTTACGGCTTTGCACATCAGACTTGTCAGATTGATGGGTCTGCAGTTCCCAGGGTCAGTTGATGGTCCAACCCTCATGAAAAGGGATAAGCGTTGCGGCCCTCAGTGTATCTGATACATAACCTGTGTTAAGGCTGTAGCTTAAAAGTGCCTCAAGTGGTCCTGCTAAGTCTTGCTTTAGGCTATTTAGGAGGCAACCGGGGATATGGTCAAGGCCCACATAAAGTAACAAGCCATTACAGCTGATACCCTGATGAAGGACAACTGAAGGAGCTCAAAGATAGTTTGTCTTTTACCTTGTTATAATAATAATAATAAAGATAACAATAATAACACCCATTTGTTAACCAGTTAGGCCCACTGGACACACAGTCCCTTCTCAATGGTGACCCAGCAGCAATGCCTGGTTAAGCCACTTGCTCAAGGTCCCACCGCAGGAAAATGAGGGCTGAAGGAAAACTCTGCACCAAAGGAACTACATGCTGCAACCTTAAACTCTGCTCCAACTGCCAGACCCATTTTAACATGGGATGACAGCAGAGTTACAGGTGAGACAGGAGGTTTTCAGCACCTAAGGAATCTAGCTATCTAATAGACATGTTCAACATGATCTATTTATTTCTTATGACCTCTTGAGTCAAGATCAAGAAGCAAAGCAGGTCCCAAATCAGGGACACTTGTTGAAATATTGCTCTTATTCATTCAGAAAGTTGATGAAATAAATTGATTTATTTTAACATGCATTTTCAGGAGAATAAGAGATAAGAATAAAAATAAGGAGAATAAGAGCTCAGCAAGTGTAGTTTTCCATGGCATTAATGAGTACAATACTCAGCATTTTGTCCCGTCAAAAATATGGAGCAAACTCTAGATATTCATGAAAGGTAGGGACAGATGGGGTGTTGTTTCACTGATGTAGGATGCAGATTGATGAGCACAAGAAGAAGAAGCTGCTGATGGCTGAGAAGTGGGGGCACCTGCACTACATGGAAGATTTTAACTTAGCTCTAACTGCATCCTGACTCCCTCAAAAACTAATATCCTGAAGTGTGCCAAATCAGTGCAACAGACTTTCCTATATGTTGCAAAATGGTTGTACAAAGTTCATAGGTTCACAGGTTCATAGGTAGGTACTAGGCTATCTGCCCAAAGGCATTTATAAGCCTAGCCAAAATGTGTTGGCTTTTGCCTCCCTTTTAAATTAGTTTCCTGGGCCTCTGTCTAGCAGGGCCACTGAAGTGATCCCAGGGGTAAATTTACGATTTCCCATCCACTCATCAAGATTCCTCTTGAAGAGAGTCAGCGAGGGACTCTGCCTAATATAAACTGGGATTTTATTCCAGAGCGAGGGAAGTCTCTGGGACAGGAATCTATCCCTCCAGCATGTCCTGTTTATTGTTGTGCTGAGGTTTAATTCACTGGAGCATGTGGCTCTAAGAGATTTGGTTTTCTTGAGGTGGAGCATGTCCATTAATTCCAGGTTGGACATGGCCTTATACTTTAGGCAGAGATCACCTCTGAGCAGGCAGTAAGCAACTGAGTATAGCTGGAGTTTCTTTAGTCGAGCTGCATAGGGCATCTCTTTGAGGCCCATGATCCTCTTGGTGAGGTACTTCTGTGGTCTTTCCAGCTGTTGCAGGTGTCGAGTAAGGTACATACCAAATGGGGCATTGTACTCTATTATGGGCCTAATGAGTGATGAGTAGAGGGGCACAATGACCTCTCTTGATCTAGAGGTGAACCTTTTTATGATTAGGTGGGCTACATAGAAGGAATTTCTAACCACTTTGGCAATGTGATTATCAAAGGAGAGGTTGATGTCTACCTGGGTCCCCAGATCCCTAATTACATTTTCTGTACCTAGTGGATTACCACCTATGTGGTAATTCGTGGGCACTTTGTTTTTTCCAAAGGGGATGACTATGCATTTTTTGGCATTCAGCTTGAGGCCATGGTTTTGACACCAGGTATTTGTCTCTGTAAGACCCTTCTGGAGGATGTCTGTGTCAGTCAGAGAGTTGATTATGGCCCCCCAGTTTGCAGTCATCTATGAACTTGGTCAGCCACAGTCCTCCCGTGCTTGCCTGTACATCAGAGAAGTATATGCCGAACAGGAGGGGTCCCAGGACTGAGCCCTGTGGGACGCCACTTGTAACTGGTTTAGAGTCGGACATAGCACCCGCAACTCTGACCATGTGTGTTCCATCCGTGAGCCAGTAGGCCACCCATCTCATGACATAGGGGTTAATGTTTAAGCTGGTGAGCTTGTCTATGATGCCAGAGTGGGGAATGGTGTCGAAGACCTTAGCAAGGTTCAGGTAGGCTGTGTGGACTACCTTCCCTTCATCTATGGCCTTGGTAACTGTTTGAAAGAAGTCAACTAGCTTTAGGAGGCAGGATCTGCCTTTAACAAAGCCGAATTGGGTAGGGTCCAGTGTCTGGAGGTTCCCGATGTCTCTGTTTATAAGTTCCATGATGATTCGCTCCATAGCTTTGCAGACCAGGCTAGTCAGGCTTATAGAGCGATAGTTCCCAGGTTCTGTTATGGCACCACCTTTGTGGAGCGGGATGACTGTTGCTATACGCCATTCTTTGGGTACATAGCCTGTGGTAAGGCTGAGACTGAACAGTGAATGTAGGTGAGGGTTTAGTTCCTTTTGGAGCTCATGTAAGACGCAGCCTGGGACACCATCCGGTCCCATTGATGCTGTGTTTTTAGCTTTGGAGAGGGCTGTTTTTACCTGCATGTCCGTGATGTCTGGGGCTCTGCATTCTTCTGGGATGGACATGGGCCCTTTTGGGGGTGGGGTGAAGTTTGCGCTGAACTTGTCAGCCAGGATGTTGGCAATGTCAGTTGGTTCAGTGTATCTTTGCCATTTTGCACTAGCTCAGAGCATATCTGAGAGTTGCCACCTAAATATTTGACATAGCTAAAGAAGGCTTTGTGGTTATCTTTAGAGTCTTTGGCAATTTTTCTTTCGAAACTGGCCTTGGATGATTTTATGAGGGATCATAGTTTCTTGATAATATTGATCAATGATGCCTTTCCTTTTTGGGATTTTGCTCTGTCATGTAGTAATTTCCTCCTTCTGTTGTATAGCTTATTTATGGCCTGGGACCACCAGAATGGTTTCCTCTTTTTGGATGAGTGAGTCTTGGTTTTACTTGGGATGGCTTGATCCATGCATCCCTGTAGATGTTCATAGAATGCACTTGTAAATGATTCTGTGGTTTGGGTAGCATTATCTTTTAGCACAGGGGCTTTGAAACTTTCCACCTTGGTCTTGAGAAGTGTGAAGTTTGCTTTTGAAAAGTTTTTTCACAGTGGTTTCCTTGACTGAGGGTGGGGTCGGGATGTGGATGTCCAGTGTAATTAGTTTCTGATCTGATCTCACCAGCGAGGGGTTTTCCTCTGGTGTGGAACACTGATCCTCCATGTTGGTGATGATCAGGTCCAGTATGTTGTCACCTCTAGTGGGCGCGGTGACCAACTGTTCCAGGGTGTTAGTTTATAAACTCTAGGAAGCGCTGGGCAAAGGAGTTTGTACTAGAGTAATTCTCCCAATCAATGTTTGGGTAGTTGAAATCTCCCAATATCATAGTGTTTGGTAGGACCTTTATGTTTTCCAGTGTTCTCAGGAATGCTGAGTGGGGGTCCTGAGACAAGGTAGGTGATCTGTAGCAGGCTATGATCTGAAAAGCAGTTTTGCCCACTGTTAGTTGCACATGGATGGTCTCCGAGGCCTCGTGCTGTGCTACTAACCTGGAGGTGTGTATATCCTTTATGAAAATGGATACACCCCCTCCTTTTGTTTTTCGGTCCGGGTTCTGGGGCCGAAAGTTATGATATGAGTTGTAGCCTGGTAGTGCTGGGGTGCTCTCTGGAGCTTTGAACCAGGTTTCTGTTACTGCACAGATATCGATTTGCTCCATGCTAAGGCATTGAGTAGCATTATCCTCAGTTTTTGGTTTCTTGTGTTGTTTATGGAGGCGGGTTTGTCTTTTGAGCCTTGCCTAAAAAAGGCACTATGGGGGTGGCAAGAGCCTTGGCCAGTATTCGAAAGCCTAAGGGCGACAGGTGCAAGCCATCTCTGGTGAAGCAGCGTGGCTTGTCGAGCATGTTGACGTTAAAAGAAAAGTTTATAATACTTGGTACAGGTTTTGCTTGCTGGATGCCTTTCTGATTTAGCATTAGTCTGTAGCAACACTGAATTATTCTTTCTTCAGCCATTTATATTGCCATTGTATAAACACAAACATTTGCTGCTCATCATTATTAGCATCCACATACTGATGAGTCTAGGTGTAATGTTTATAAAAATGTAGGAAAATATTAAGGATATGATAGTGCAGCTCCTGTCGTACTGATATGCAGGTGTTTACTTCAAGGAGAACTAAACTAAAAGGATATGAAAACCCTGAAACATGACAAATATTTTGTGTCAAAGTAATGCTGCATGATACAAAACCTTGCAGATCTGAATGGTATCAGCTGTGTTTTTGACTGTTAGGAATACAGCGAGTTTCTTATTAAGATGCATTCAAAATGAAGTGGATGCATTCTGGTGAGCACAATATTGAATTTGTTTTCAGACATTGGTAACTGCATGAAAAACACTGAAACTTAATAATACAAGTAATGTACATTTGATTTTCAAAACAGTGTAAGAAACTTCTCGTCATGGATGTTTTTTCAACTCCTGTGTGTCCAGTTAATCACTATATATTAAAAAGCAAGAAATATCAGAAAATGGTAGTAGAAGTAGTGAACTTAAAAATGTCCTAGATCAAAAAATAAAAACTTATTTTGAAATATTACTTGAAACATTATTAATACTGTACAGAATTATTAGCTCTAGTAGGTATTCAGAAGTAATCCAAGCAGGGTAAACAAACTGTTTCCAGTCAAAAATCCTTTATTAAGTACACAGACAAGCATAGAATAGACACTATTTATTCCTGACTGACTTAAAAAAATAGTTTCCTAGTTAAGTTACTTACTACAGCAAGGCAAGATGATGTGGGTAAGTGGTCCTTGTTGTCAGATCCAAGGGAGAATACAGAATGCCGAGAGCAAACACCTACTAATATCTAAATATTATTTTTGGCTTAGAGAATGACATCACACACACATCTGGTCATCTGACTTAGTTTCCCATGCTATCACCAACACTAGATGCTGACAGGACTTAGCACCTATGTGTTACCATACACACAGATAGAGCTTTGCTCAGTTCTTTTGGAAGTCATAAAACCATGCACCTATGTGTTACCATACACACAGATAGAGCTTTGCTCAGATCACTTGGAAGTCATAAAAACATATAACCATTCCACTCTTCCTACAGGAGCTACAACCTATTCTCTAGCACAGATATTGCATCTCTGGCTCCATTCAATACTCTGGTATAACATATTTATAGCTTAACCCATAAAGTAATTTAATTTCTGATATATTTTAAAGTTTTTAAAGTTTGCTGCAGCTGGATTGTGATTAACCTCTCCTCTGCCAGTATCCTCTGTTGAAACATATATATTTAATTCAGCTTCAATAATGCATGTACATTTCTTTTCTTTCCAGCAGGGCACACCGTTGATACATTTCAACACAAGCAACATTACAAATACATTTTTAGACAAAAGCATCTGTACAGATCAGTTTTACACACAAATGATACATAATTCTTTACAAAATTCCAGCTAGCTGTGCTGGCATATGTTACAAATCCACTTCCCTATTTCTCCTGGCAAGCTGGCAGTACTTCTTATCGTCACAATCATAATTACTGAGATTGGTTATGATACGCTCTATCAGCTTTACAGATGGGACTCATAAGGCTGATCAGACTGTAATTCTCAGGGTTAGTGAGATCTCACTACAGTGGGAAAAAGGGAAAACTCCACTCCCAGCTGTACTGTGATCTCAGAAATCAGCTACCAGCATTTGATGACCTTCTGTATGTTCAACATTTTGTATTTGATATTCTGAAGGTCAACATTTTCAGCTTTGAAGCATCTAACATGGACCATTCTTGTCTTATTATACAGTTTTAAAGAGCTTTTTTACTTTTATAATTTTTTTTTATATTGGATGACCCCCAGGAAGAGTGTTCTTAAACTGCCCATTGTAATTGGCTCTACTTGGAACTGCATTCTCTTAGTGGGCATAAAACTCCTTACTGACGTTAACTACTGTTTTATGCTCAAAGGCAGTGATGTCATGGATAAATTTAGAGATTTCATCATATAATTGTACAATGTTCAACCTTCTGAAGCCCTTAAATGCAGAGAATCATATGTCACCTGGTGGACAGCCAACTGGTTCACAGACAGGATCCAGGAAGTTAGAACTGGGGAGTCCACCTCTACAAACAGGCCAGTCACATGTGGAGTCCCTCAGGGATTATTCCTTGAACCGCTACTTTTTGGCATTTACTTTTCTGAAATCAAGGCCAATGTCAGTGGTCTCTAGCTGACTAAATTTGCAGATTATTGCAAATTAGGAGCTGTCACTGAATCTCACAATGAGACAAATGTGCTCCAGGAAGGGCTGACACAGACAAACAACTAGTGTCAGAGCCATGGACTAAAACTAAATGCCAAGAAATGCATAATAGCATCCTTTGGGAAGTCATACACCCCTGGTAACTACCATATTGACAACACAACTCTTAGAGTTGACCCAGTAGTCAGGGACTTAGGGACACACATAGATAGTAATCTAGCCTTTGATGATCACATGTCTACAGCAGTGAGACAATCCTTCACTGTTGCACAACTTATAAACAAAGGTATGGCATCTAAGTCCAAGAAAGTCATTGTTCCACTGTATCAGGTATTCATCAGACCTACCATTGAGTACAGTGCCCCCTTTGGTATGTACCTAACCAGGAATATCCGACAACTGAAATGTCTACAGAGGTTCCTCACTAAAAGAATACAGGGCATAAGTAAAATGTCCTATGCAGACTGCCTCAAGGCTTTATCTCTGTATTATGTCTCCTACAGCTTTTTGAGGGCAGATCTGAGCCTGACATACAGGGCATTGTCATACCCCACTCTGACTAACCTTCTGCATCTCCACAAAACAAACACCACCAGAATTACCCATTCCAAAGGCATAAACCTTGCCTGTGATATAAATAGGACCTGCTGGAGAGACAGGTATGTATCCCAGAGATTACACCTTCTCTGGAACAGGCAGGCTCCCTGTCCACATGAAGCAGAGTTCCTCCCTAACCCAACTGAAGTGCAACCTGGACAATTGGATGAGGAACAGGAAATTCATCCCAGGTTTGGCATCTATGTCTCTAATGGACACAGGCAACTTTTAAATGGTTCATCTCCCAGGCCCTAGCTTGTAAATGTTTAATCTCCCAAGCCCCTGCTTACACTTATGAAGGATATCAGAACTTGTCAGAGATTTGGGATGTATTAGCTAGGCTTAAAAAAGTCCTTGTGGTCATTAGCCTAGTAAACACATATGAAACTATGAACATTGGTTACAGTGGAATAATAGTTTTGAAAGTACATGCCACAAGTTTATCATCTGACTTAATTGGAGAAGGACAAGAATATTTTGGCCTCTAGTGGTTTCACTATGTATTTTGTCCAGGGAATTCCTATTTACCAACTCAAGAAATCAGTTGTTAAAATGTTGGAAGCTGGTGGGTGGAGAGTTGAGGAGGAATGAGAATGGACAACACAGATGGAATGTTATAGTGAGTACATAACTTCTTTACCTGTTGTTGCCAATTTTCATTCATTCCTCAATAGCTGGGACAGAGTCCCCAGCTACCTAAAATCCTGGATGGACTCTAAGGAAGGATATTCATGAGTACAGTTTAGCCAAAAGCTGCTCTTCCCATCAAGACCAGATCCAGTTTGTAATGAGTGATAAAGGTATGTGGATTGGCCCAAGCTCCAGCTGCATATATGTTGTTCATGGAAGCCCTGGGTGGAAACACTGAAGAAATAGCCATTTGTCCTAGCTGAATGGGCTCTTAAAGCTTTTGGTAAAGACAGACCCAATTTATTGCAGACAAAAGATAATAGAATCTGTCACCCATCTGGCTAAAGTTACCTTTGCAACTGATTTAACCAATGTAGAATCTGCAAAGGAGATAAATAATTGATCTGCCTTTATAATTTCTTTTGTTCTATGTAAGTAGAAATGTAATTGTCTGTGAACATCTAATAAGTGTAACATATATTTACCTTTGTTTGCAAATTTAGGAAAGCAAACTGGCAGATTAATGGACCGGTTGTTGTTAGATTCTGACATCACCTTAGGAAGGAAAGAAGGATTGGTTTGTAATGCTACTCTATTCCTGTGAAAAATCAAGTAGGGAGGTTTAGAGGACAATGCTTGAAGTTCTAAAATCCTTCTAGCAGAGGTGGTGGCTACCGAAAAGATTGTCTTCCAGGTCAGAAACTTTAGATCACATTTTGCTGCTGGTTCAAGGGGGAATGAATTAGAGCCTGCAGTACCAAATTTAAGTCCCACGGAGGAGTTGGATCTTTATAAGGAGGTCTCAAAAGAAGGGTACCTCTCATGAAGGCCTTACAAAGTTTAGATGAAGCCAGGGTAGAATTCTCAAATTCAGTGTAAAAATTAGAGATGGCTGCTAATCAATCTCTAATGGTAAAGGAGCTAGCCCCCTCATTGAAAATTATCCTCAAAAATTCAAGGACACTTTGTACATGGGCTGAAAAAGGGTCAATATGTTTCTGATTCACCCCAAAAAAAACAAAACCTCTTCCATTTACTTTTGTAAAGTTTTCTTGTAAAAGCTCTACTGGGAGATAAAAGTAATAGCTGACAACAGCAGATTGTCTGGCTCTTACTGGAAGTGGAGAAGCCACACTGTCAGATTTAGGTTTGAGATATCCAGGTGAACCATGCCTGTCCAGTGAGACAGGATGTCTGGAATTGGATCCAGAATCCAAGGTGGGCAAATTAAATGAGGCCAAAGAAAGGGGAACCGAATCTGTCGAGACCAGAAAGGAGCAATGAGGATAACCTTGTTCTTCATCCGGAAAGCTTTCTGCAGAAATTTAGGGATCAATGAAGTTAGAGGATACGCATATTGGAGACTGGGGGGGGGGGCAATCATGTGGTTGGTTGTCCTTCTGTATTTTCCCTGGTGGGGGGATTAGGGAAAGAAGCTGCTGCACTTGTTGTTTAGGGAACATGCAAAGCGATCACAGCAAGGCTGACCCCACTGGTGAAAAATCATTTCTGCCAACTTCATGTTGACAGACCACTTATGCGTTAGCAGAATGGACCTGCTCAGTTTGTCTGCTATCAGTGTTGGACTTTCCCTAAATATGCATTGCTATCAGAAAATGGTTGAATGAGATTGCCCATTGCCACACTCTAAGGGCCTTTTGACATAAGTGGTAAGACCTGTTTCCTCCTTGTTTGTTGATGTACCACACCACTGACATACTGTCTGTCTGAATCACAAGGGTCCCGAAAGGGAGAGAGTCTTGGAATACCTGCAATGCTAACAGCACTGCTCTCATTTCTAGGACATTGATATGTGTGTTGGCCTCTTCGCAGGACCAACTGCCTGGGACTGTTTTCCCCAGGAAGTGCCCCCCACCCAATCTGGGAAGCGTCTGTGGTCACTCTGGCCTTAGGCTAAAGAAGTTGAAAGGACAGCCTTGTAGAACCTGATCCAATCATATCCACCACCAGCAGTATCTCTTGCAAGCCTGAGTGATTCTTATATGGGCTGTTGGTAAACAACAGACCATTGTGTTGCGAACATCCATTGAAGAATTCTCATGTGAAATATTGTTAGAGGAACTAGGACTATAGCTGCTTGATACTGATCCCAAGGCTTGTAGAATCAATTGGGCTGAGATAATGGTACTGTGAATTATTTTTCTGACCTGAAATCTGATTGTTTGTACTCTTAAGAGAGAGGAAGAGATGCTGTCACTGAAACCATGTTAAAATTTGCTTCTATGATATACAATGTTTGAGACAGTTGTAACTGAGATTTGTTGTAATTTACAGCTATCCCTAGATGTGAGCAAGTCCGGAGTACCAGATCTCGTGTTCTTATTAGTAGATGCCTGTTCAGGGCAGTAATAAGCCAGCTGTCCAGGTATGGAAATACTCAGAATCCCTGCAGTCTGATGTGAGCTGCTACCACTGCCATGCATCTGGTGAACACCCTGTGGGCTGTGGTGAGGCCAAAGGGCAGTGCTCTGAAATGGTAATTAGTGGCTGCCAGCAGGAAGCGCAGGTACCTTCTGGATTGTTTGTTCATTTCTATGTGATAGTATGCATCCTGAAGATCTACTGAGTACATCCAGTCGTCCTTGCACAAAAAGGGCAGAATGGACTGAACCATGACCATCTGGAACTTTGTGTGCCGAACTGGTTTGTTCAAGTTGCTGAAATCCAAAATCATTCTCCAGTCCCCTGTTTTGTTTGGCACTAAAAAGAATCTTGAGTAAGTTCTATAATCTATCAGCTCTGGTGGGACCTCTTGGATGACTCTTTTTTTCTAGCAGCTTTTCTATTTTTAGTGCTGCTGCTTTCCTCTGATTGGGTGGGACAATGGGAAATGTGCACACAAATAGAGATGGAAGGGAAAAGGGAATTATATAATTTCTGGAAATGATCCTCTGCACCCATGTATCTTTTGTGATATCTACCCTTGCTCTCTGGTGCAGGGATAATCATCCCTCGATTGCCTCCAGATGGGACAATCAGGTCTTGTTTCAGGAGTGCTAGTAGGGTCTGTCACTCTAGACCCCTGGTTCTGTGGGCCTCCTCTGCTGCATAGGTGGCGTCTTCCATTCGAGTTCCCCCTCTGCCTCCGGGGGAGCCATCTCCATGTGGATCTTGGAAAGGACCCTGGGATTTTCTGAACCACATATTTTGACCACCTCGTTGATTCCTCAAGAAGGTTCTTTGATAGGCTGAATGTACGGCCACTGCAGAGAGGGTCTTCCCACCTTTTTCACACCTGGAGAGTGTGTCCTTCACTTTTGGGCCAAACAACAAACTGCCGTCAAAAGGTGCATTGATGAACCAGGACTTGAAGGAATCTGCAAAATCACACAAGCGCATCCAGGTATGCCTGAACCCGCCATCCTTGAGGTACCTTCAGCTGCATGAGAAATAAGCCTCATGGACGAATTAGAAATAGATCATAGGGCAGTCAAATGTGAGGTCACAGAAGTCTGAGTCTCAGCAGTAGTGGTCCCAGAAAGAGAATTTCAGACAGTCTAGCTGAAGATGTTCTGGGCCCAAATATTAGAAGCACAAAACATGACCTTCTGATAAAGGTGACTTCTGCCAGCATTTCTGGCACTTCTTAAAGCCAGAAGGGCTTTTTGTCAGACATTCTACAGACACTAAAAGAGAATAAATGTAGAAGAAAGTTTTTTTATAGGCAGAAATATAGAAAACAGAAAAATTACCAATACTGGTAATTTAAACTACACTAAGGAAAGTGTAAGAGAGGGAAAAAAAAGAATACCAACTATGATAAAGTAGACTACACAAAAACATGTAAAAATGAAGGATTTGTAAACAGAAAAACTGTTAAAAAGTTAAAGAGAGCAAAAAAGTAGAAATAAACATCTCAAATCTTAAAATGCTTGAGAGCTTAAGGCAAACACATCCAAATGCAAAAGCAGCAAACAAAATCTGGGGTATATTAGGGGTTATGGATAAGGGAGCAGCTTAAGTGTTTTTTGGTGGCCATGAGCTAAAATAGCTAAAATTTCTTCCGAGTAACTCAATACAAACATGAACTATGTTCAAATATCAGTTAAAAAGCAAAGATTCAAAAATTCAAAGAAAACTTTATTGTCATTTAGGAAACACAAGTGCAACCTAAACAAAATTTCAGGTACAAGCTCGTCATCAGAGTACAGAGGCAAATTAAATATAAAAAGAATAAGACATGATGTATATGCAATTATTCTAATGGCTAATACAAATAAAAACATACTGCTTATAACCTATTTCTAGTCAGGTAAAACTACCCATACATACAAACCTAAACATATGAACCAACAGTACTGTACACAGAAAAAGAGAAGAAAAGGCAGTTTGTTACTATTGCACATGAGGAAGAGACAGAGTCAGATCCAAGGATTGGATCTCCAAACCCCAACTATTGAGGAATGAGTGAAAATTGATATCAGATCTACCTTACTTGAGGAAATGGATACTACAGTGGGGAGCTTCCTCTACAAAGAATTAACAATGAAAAGTTATCGTAGCTTTAATATTTTTATTTTCACTCAGGACACGCTAGTCCCTAAAATACATAGATGCCTAAGATACAGAAAATGTCACTGGAGTACTCCTAGTAATAAAAGCTCATTTCAAGGAATGAGACCTCATTAAGCTACTACTGGAAAAGAAGAAGTAGGATGTTAATACCCATAAAACTGTAGGGTATTGACAAATGTCATCAACTCTGTCTTTATTTGAGATCTCAAAATTTCCGGATTAAACATCGGCATTCATGAAACCCAGCAGATCTTAGGCACACTTGAATTGGGGTAAGATGATTAAAACCAGCAATATACATCAGGCAAGACGATCCAGAAAAGGGAATCTGATCAATGAACTAACTCAGCATCAGTGATTTTGGGACATGGCAGAGCCAAGTTGAAACTAGACCAAAAGGTGATCTAACCAGAATATTAGTTCTACATCAAAATATGACATGACTACACCAAGTTGGAATACGAAGACTAGAATATGGTTCTTACTATGAGCAGAAGAGTTGCTACCTGACCAAAACCAAGTCTCTCCATAAATGAAGGAACGCATTATCTAATTTAACGGATTTGTCATCAAACTAAATGTTGAAGTTACTGAGAACTAACTAGCTGTAGTGACTCAACAATAAGCTGACGAATAAATCCATTAACTCTTGCAGAAATACCATCATACTATAAGAAAGACTTTACATGAGCAGGGACCAATTTGTTCCTGACACCAAAGCATATTTATCTAGTAGTCCAATGGGAACTTAACTATTTCATACCAGAATTTACCATAGATTGCTACACTCCCACTGATAGTGTAATACCCAGGACACTGGACAGTGGAAAAGGCAGCCTGTATGGCAGCTACTAATGAGAGCTGTAGTTATCTACCTTGGTCTCCATTATAAATGCAAGATCAATACAACACAAGCCTGAGATAATCCCATAATTCTTGCAAATCAGTACTGCATTATTCAACAGGTTCTGGGAACAGACAGCAGAGTATCTAGTTGCATACAAAACTAACAATTTAAACATCTTCTACCATGGGCAGTTATCACATTCCATTTTATAGTGTGCCTTAGTCCCCTATTCTTAACTGTCTTGTAATGTACAGGCATCTCTAACCAGACATATATGCAAACCTTTAATCTCAGTGTTTTATATTCAAATTCTCTTACATATGGCACTTTCTAAGGGTTTCCCCTGCCAATGAATCAGCAAACCAAATAAATTAACTGCTGATGTAATCTCCCTAATTAAATAATTTCCACTCTGCTCTATGGAAGAAATGTGATATGCTTCCTACATCATTAGATCTGTAACAGCAAAGACATTCAAATACAAACCTTATTTATGGGCTCATTTACCTATGTTGCATAAAGATCCAAGACATTTTCTTCAGTAGTACTTTCCCTCTAAATGAACCAGTACTGGTCCCATCATGATGGCAAGGTACTAAGATAGACTAACATAAACATTGTATAAAGACTGCATTCTTAAACACTTAGTTTATTTCTTCCGAGGGTTGGGAGGGTGGCTTAATGGTTAAGGTGTTTGCCTTACAAACACAAGATGCAGGGTTTGAGTCTCACAAGGGATAATTGGCTAAGCTTAAAATGGCTCGCAAGGGCAGTTAGCTTAGTACTAATCTATGAACCTATGAACCTATGAGTAACTCAATATGAACTATGTTCAAATGCCAGTTAAAAAACAGAGTAATAGCTGGTGCATTGTAAAACTAAAGTAACAGTAGAGAACAGAGAAATGAAGACTGAGAGGAAAGTTGAACAGCATTCCCAAATGAATTGGCATATTTTGGGGGACATGATAGGATAGCGTTATTAGGTGTTTGGATTAAAAAGAATTCTGTTAACAGCAGCAAATGATATGTGGGAAGAGGCTAAAGATAACATAAGAAAGGAGAAACTGGAAACTCTTAATTATGGACATGGATATCAAGATACAAGCAGTGAATTTTTAATCCATTTAGTTTTATACACAGGTCAGGCATATTTTTATTAACAAAAGGAAACGTTATACATGATAATAAAGAGTTGAAGGAATTTATTCAGGAGGGAAAGGCCAAAAGTTAATTAGGATAAGTTGATTCCCCATTGAATTATTGGTTATGTACTCACCATAACTTGGCATCTGTGTTGTCCATTTTCATTCTTCCTCACTAATGGGTTTTGGATCTGATCCTCGGATCCAACTGGGTCACATTCAATAGACTTCAGGCCAGCTCTTGAGCTTCCTCCTCTACCCCTAATGCTCTATTCCAACATCAACACCTCAGATTGAGTATGTTGCTTAATCTCACATTTTATAGCAGAGATATTCATAGAAAGAAGATGGGCAGAAGAAAAACAGGGCTCAAACCAGGAAATGAATAGTTCCAATAGAGTCTAACAGGTATTTCCAGGAGTCACAAAGGACAGGGGAAGGATAGGAGTGAAGGTGAGGAAGACTAAAAATAGACAACACAGATGCCAAGTTTTGGTGAGTGCATGACTAATAAATCTGATGTTGTCCTTTTCATTCTTCCTCACCAATGGGACACAGTCCCCAGGTATGTAACCCTCGGGAGGCCCTCATGGAAGGACCCGCCAGAGTACTTTTGAACCAAAAGAAGCTCTAATTCTAGAAATGATGTCCAGTTTGTAATGTGGAATAAAGGTATGAGTCTCTGACTAAGTAGGTGCAGCACAAATGTCATCAATGGAAGTCCTTGCGATCAGCAATCCACCTGGCTAGAGTTACTTTAGATAGTACTTAACTCAAGGGAATTGGGGAGGATACAAAGAGTTGGCCATACTTCCTGAACTGTTTTGTTCTGTGAAGATAAAAATATAGTTGTCTGCACACATCAAGGAGATGAAGCATATACTAACCCTTATTCATAAAATTTGGAAAGAAGACTGGTAATTGTATGTACTGCTTGATGTTATTTTCAGATGCCACCTTAGGAAGAAGCGAAGGGTTAGTGTGCAGAGACACCCTGTCTTTATGGAAAATAATATAAGGAGGCTTCACTGATAAGGCTTGGAGCTCAGAAATTCTTTTTGCTGAAGTAACAGCTACTAAGATAGTTTTCCAAAAAAGGCACTTCAGATCACATTTTTTGCCAGTTCAAAGGGTTTCTGAGTTAAAACATGAAGGACCACAGTAAGGTCCCAAGAAGGAGAATGATCCTTTATTGGGTGTCTGAGGAGAAAAATGCCTTTTATGAATTCCCTACACAATTTGGATGAAGCCAGAGTAAAGGATTTATTTCTAGAATGGAAATTTGAAATTGCTGCCAACTGAAGTTTAATTGTAGAAAAGCTAGCTTCTTCTTTAAAAAGAGGTGTTAGATAAAGAAGCATGGCCAAAGCTGGTGCTGAAAAGGAGTCGATATTTAGTTTAGAGGTCCCCAAAAAAATCTCTTCCATTTTGTTCTGTAGACCTTCTTGGTAGAAGCTGTCTGGGAGGCCAAGATAATATCACAAACTGGGGAAGAGAGCCTGGACTAACTTGAGGGCATGGAGATTGGGGTGCTGAGATCTCAATGGGTGAGACAGGAGATCCTGAGTAGGTTCTGCTACCCATGGAGGACATCACAAGTGAGACCACTGGAAGGGGAACCATACCTGTTGAGGCCAGAAGGGATTATTGAGGATGACTGAGCTCTTCAGTCTGCTTGCTTTCTGTAAGAACTTTGGAATCAGAGGAAGAGGAGGGTATGCATACAGGAGACCGAGGGCCAGTTGTGAATCAGAGCATCTCTCGATGACTCTCCTGGAGAGGGTATCAAAGTGAAGTACTTGCTGCATTTGTTGTTAAGAGGTAAGGCAAATAGGTCACAGCAAGCCTGGCCTCAAAGGCTGAAGATCATATTTGCTACTGACTGACTGAGACACCACCCGTGAGGTATTAGAATGAATCTGCTGAGCCTGTCTGCTAGCGTGTTGGTTTTCCCCGGGATATGCATTGTAATGAGAAAGCAGTCTGAAATGATCGCCAATTCCCAAATCCTTATGGCTTCTCTGCACACTGGATAAGATGAAGCTCCTCCTTGCTTGTTGATGTAGCAGATTACTGACATGACTGTTTGAATTGCAATAGGCCTTAGAGGGAGAATGTCTTGAAATGCTTGCAATGCCAGAAGTACTGTTCTAATCTCTAAGACACTGATATGCAACTTGGTCCCAAGAGGGGACCATGTTCCTTGGCCCATCTTTCCCAAGAAATGCCCCCCCCCCCAGTTGGGAAGTCTGTTGTCACTGTAGCAACTGGGGGCAGAAGGGTGAATGGTCTCCCCAGAAATAGGTTGCCGGACTGAATCCACTAACGAATATGACATTTGAAGACTGGAGTAAGCCTTACAGGAAATGACAGGGGCTGCTAAAGCATGAACCACTGTACTGCCAAGGTGGATTGATGGATTTGCATAAAGAATCATGCTAGAGAGATTAGAAGTATAGCAGCGGTACTAATCTTGCTGGAGGAGATGGGTAACATAGTATTAGACTGAACCTGATGTCTCAAAGATATGATGCAATGGAGAGATAAGGAAGCCACCTGAGTTGTAGTTATTCAAGAGAGTCCCTATGAATTCCAGGGTCTGCACTGGGACAAAGTTTAACTTGGCATGATTTATTGAGATGCCTAAAATGCTGGAAACTTGGAGCATACAGGCCCTGGCTTGTAAAAGTTGATGTTTGGATGAGGTGGTGAGGAGCCAACCATCGAGATATAGAAATATATGGAATCCCTTGAGTATCAAGTGAGCTGCTACTACTGCCATACATTTAGTAAACACCCTGGGTGCTGTGGAGCGTCAAAAGGGTAGTGCTCAAAATTGGTAATGATTGGCTACCAGCCAAAAGCGTAGATGTCTCCTAGATTGCCTGTCTATTTTTATGTGATAGTAAGCATCTTGAAGATCTATAGAGCACATCCAATTGTCCTTGTGCAGAAGAGGCAGAATGGAGTGAACCGTGACTATGCGGAACTTTGCCTTCTTTACATAGTGGTTCAACTTGCTTAGATCCGAAATGTGGTTTAACTTGCTTAGATCCAAAATGGTTCTTAGGTCCCCTATTCTCTTTTTTTAAAACACCTTTAATGAATTATCACTTGTAATATAGGCAAATTCACATTTATACAAAAATAATCAAACTATATTAACAAGTTCACATTTACAAACATTATACTTCACATATATTGTTATATATCATATAATAGCATATAACCTAAGCAACATTACATAAATTATTCAATTCCTGCCCTTTTTTAAACAAGAAACATCTTTATTAAACCATCACTTGTGACATAAGCAATCATATATCTAGAGAAATGAAAACAAACCACACTGACACAATCCTAGTTGGAAACATTTTACATCACAAACCATACTGACACATTCTCAGTTGCAAACATTATACATCACTTATAAGCTACCCAATCATTTTCAATCAAGCATTACATAGCCCATTTAGGTCCTGCCTTTTTTTAAACCTCATTTCTCCCGTGTATGTGTTATTCCCAGAATTCCCATTTTTCTATGTAGTTTGCTCCTACCATTTTCTAAAGATCTCAATTACAGTTGTTTTATATCTTTTGCTATATTCACTACTTCTAGTTTAGTTGGTTTCGATTTTGATTTCCATTTTCTAGTAATTGCTTTTTTGGCAGCCACCATATTTAGACATAGCAAGGCCTTACCATATATAGGCAATTCTGATTCTGTTTTATAACTAAGAAAAATCATCTCTCTCGTCTCATCAATCTGCCCACCCAGCATCTCTGACAGTGTATCCTGCACAGAATCCTTAATGACTGACAACTCATTGCACTCCCAGAAAATCTTTTCCCAATTACCTCTTTCTTCCCCATCACACCTCCAACATTTGCTGTCTACCCAAGCAAAAATTCTCTGGAGTGTACATGGGGTATAAAAATATCTATATAAACATTTCAAATCAAAAATCCTAAATCTTCTAGATTTTGTTGCATATTTGGAAGACATACATAATCCTCCCATTGCTTCTTCGTGAATTGCTTATCCAATATCTTCCCAATCCTTCCTAACCTCCTCTGATTCATTCTTATAGTTAGCATGCAATATTTCATATGCTCTACTAATTATTTCTTTTTTAATGGCAGCTTCTTTTCTAGAGTCTACTAAAAACTCTACCAGTGTTGGTCTTTCATTTAGGACTCCCTATTTCTTTCTCTTTTCCTATACTCTGATATCAATCCTTAGGAAGACAATCTCTAACCTGCAGTCCAAATAAATCCGTGACGTCTTCCCAGTCTGTCATCTTTCCCTCTCTAGTTATTTCCTCCCAATACCTTGGTTACTTTGCCAGTTTTCTCCAATAAATTCCAGCCTCCTCTTGTCTATATCCCTAAATGCAGTCATCCCTATTGGGAAAATCTCCATTTTCCATTCCTGTGTTGGCTTAGTTTTTAGGCTACTTTCTGCTGCTTTATAGATGTAATATTCTGTATGATTGTCATTTTCCTTAAAGGCCTGAAAAATCCCAGTCTCTCCTTGTATCTTGAGCTTCCTCCCTGTTTTATCATCATCTCTTTCCACTTTGAACTACAGTTATCTGTTTGTGCTAAGTATAGGAGCCTTAACTGTGTATATCCCTTCAAATCGGGTAATCCCAATCCGCCCATTTCTACTGGAATAATCAGCTTATGCCACTTGACTTTTGCCATCTTCCCCTACCAGATAAAGAGTTTCGGCTCTTTATTAATTGCTATCCACAACTTCTCCTCTAGTTGATAAAAATATGCCTGATCTGTGTATAAGATTAATGGGAGTAAAAAAAATTAACTGCTTGCATCTTACAATCCGTATCCATATAACAAAGCTTCCATTTTCTCCATTTTTCTATTTTCTTTTGTTTAGTCTCTTCTCACATATCCTTAGCTACCACACCAGAATCATTTTTAATCCATACTCCTAAATATTTCATTTTATCATGTCCCCACAAAGATGGATATTGCTGAAACAATTCATATGTGGGTACATAATTTACCTCTATCACCTTTGTTTTAGGTTCATTAATTTTGTATCCCGAATGCAAATAAACTGGAAGGAGGACACCCCTGCTTGATTTCTCTCACAGCAGAAATTATCAGAGAGGTCCGCACCCACTTTAATTTTCTCCACCGATCCCTCATATACCATCCTAATCAACCTTATAATTTTTTTTTAAGAAATGCAAATGCTTCCACTGCCCTGCTCATAGATTTCCATGTTACTCTGTCAAATGCTTTCTGTGCATCAAGGCCCACCAAGAGCAATGATATTTTCTTACATTCTGCTTCCCTCTGGATCATCAATGTTCTGTTAATTTTGTCAAATGTTTGCCTCCCCTCCACAAAACCACACCGATCCATATCTATCACTTTTGGCATTACATTTGCCATTCTTTTAGCCATTATAGACAAGAACACTTTATAATCATGATTTAGTATTGAAATGGGTATGTATGAAGTTGCTTCTGATGGATCTTTACCCTCTTTAGGTATTACAGCTACCACTGCTTTCTTCCAGGATATTGGTATTTCTCCTCCTCTTAAAACACTGTTAAACAAGACTTCTTCAGAACCAAATACAGTTCACATTCATTTATATAATAAATTCACGTAAGATCTGGCTTGACACAGGGAATTGTGGTATTTCAGGTTTAGTATATACTGTACTGCAATCTGTAAAAATTGTAATAATTATTATTATATAGGGAAAACTACCAGAAGTCTTCGTAAATATATATATGAACATTTGTATGCTATAAGGAATTGTGATGAAAACAATGCTCTTTACTAGCATGTGAAAAATTCTTGTCAGGGCAGTTTTTTGTTTTTGATATTTTAGAAAAAGTTAATAAAGATGTTAAGGGAGGACACTGGGAAAATAGAGTGGAAGAATGTAAGTTAATATGGCAATTAAGGCTTAATGCCATAATAGTGACAGGTGTTAATAATCACACCTCCATAATGCCAATATTAAGGAAAAAAGCTATGTATTTATGATATGTAATATTGCTTTAAGATGGAGAAGGTTTAATGTTAAGGTGATCACGTGACTGTCAATTTATTATATAAATGAATGTGAACTGTATTTTGAATGGTTCTGAAGAAGTCTGATGATGAAAGTGCTTGACCATTCTCTATTTTATTAAAAGTGTCATTTGTGTTTTAAACCGTATGGCTCCTACAGGCCTTATTGGATACACCACCTCACTGGTTTTATTTAATTTGTGCAGTTTTTTTACTACCTACGTTCTGCATGCTGTTCTGTTTTATTTAGTTGGTGTTATTCAGCATGTTCAGTGATGTTTCTGGGCTGAATTATGACACAAACGTGCACCAGTGTATTTTGGAGACATTTCAGAAGTTTTTATAGAAACTGGTGAATATGGAAAATCAGGTTGGAGTTAGTTCTCATCTTGATGATGGCAGTGAAAACTCTGTTGGCCATAAAAATAGTAACAGGAATGAAGGGGAGCAAACTCTTCACACAGATGTTAACTCAACTGCAATCCTCGTTGGATGAACTACGATTCCCAAGGATCCTAGCAGCAACGTCGCATTCAGGACAGCATGAAAGCAATGGTTTCAACAGGAACGAGAGGGAACTATTAACTTAATTTCACAAGAATCTATTCCTTGTGGACAGACGACTTATGTTAACACTACAAGAACCAAGAGGGGGTTTTAAGAGTTGGCTTGACACTTAACTGTTTTTAGGTACTGGAACTCTAAATAGATCCAGAGTATTGCGAGGGAAATTAAACAAACTAGACACAATGTTAATGAAAATTCGGAACTTGCAATGTGACAACATGTTTTTGACTGAGAGTATTAAAAGGAAACGAGTCCTAAAAGGACTCCGGATATTCCAATTCCCAAATGGGTTGTTACTAGGGCAAACTGAAGTTGATGAATTATTCGCTATGTTTGATTGTCATGGTACTGAATTAATGCAATTTACAGTGAGGTTAATTGACAACAAAATTAATGAATTGTTGGACACAGCAAATTAACTTAACAATGAGATCCTAGATGATGGTGGTTTAGGGATGCATACTGATAAATATGAGAATGTTTTTGATAGAGTTGAAAATAATTCAAAAGATAATATGAAAAGGAAAAATAAAAAGCTTGATAGACATGGGTTTGAATATCAAAACAATTTGGCATACCCCTTACCTAAGGAATACTTAACATCTAACCAGCAAAATGGTGTGCCTGAGGATAGACAGGGGATGGCAGGAGCAACAGGGGGTTACAACACATGGCCCCAGGGTAGGCATAGGATGAATATTAGTAGAAATAGTCAACATGAGGAAGATGTATTTGAAGATGATAAAACAACACTTAGGAGATCCGAAAGGATCCTAAACAAAAACAAACAAAATAATTTTTTAGGACACTTTCAAACACCAGAAAATGGGAAAAACAAGGGGAAACAGAGTTTTCTGGAAAAGAAACAACAAGGGAACCAACAGGGGAATTAGAACAAGAAACTAAGATTATTAGTATGTTTGATGGAAAAATGATGAGCTTTGGAGGGTTCAACATTTTCAACTACATTACATTACGCTAACTAAAACACACTTCTAACTTTTAAGGAAAGGACTGAAATTTGTTCCATCTAAAGAGAATGATCTTGCTGAAATTCTTATTGAACTCAAAGTATTCACTAGTAAACTAAACCTCCATTTATTTTTTAAAGATAATAATTGTAGTTCGTGAAACGACACTAATTTTAGGAAAAGATGTGTAATTAATCCATACCTTCATCCTATGACAATTAATTAAGAGAGAATTTGTACCCAAGATATTTACCAGCAATTTCAAGGTTCAGGAAGGAAATATTATAATTTAAGTAGAGAAGAAATGTCCTTGTTAAATGAATTACAATGTAATGACTCCCTGCGGGTAATGAAATCAGACAAAGGGGGTAGCATGGTTATTGTTAAAAAAGAAGAATATGATTATGAGATGTTGTCTATTCTATAGTATGTTGACAGATATGAAATTGTTTCAGTTAACCAGATTAACGTTGCATAAAAGAAAGTAGAATTGTTTCTAGTGGACTCTCTTTTTCAAGAGGTAATTAATGAAATAACTTTTACATTTTTAGTTAATGAACATCCCACCATACCTTCAGTGTTTGGTACACCCAAAGTACACAAAAATGTGCACAAACCACTTTACAGGTTGATTGTAGGGGCCAAAAATAGTATGACATACCCACTAGCAGTTTTTGTATATAGGCTGATTCAGAATCCAACAAAGCCTACTGAATATTTGTTAAAATATTCTTGGGATTTTCTAAAGAAAATTAAACAGGAATATTACACTGATGAAGTGAGTTTTTGTATGACTGACGTTGTAGATCTATTTTCCTCTATTCCACACGACAAGGGATTAGAACTATTTAGGGAGGCTATTTTAGATTTAACCACCCTAAATGCCAATATGATCAACTTTGTAGTGGAAGCTATGGAGATCATTTTAAAAAAATGATATGATCTTTGGAGATGAATTTTTTCGACAAGTTAGGGGGTAGCTATGGGCGCTAACTGTGCTTCTACTTATACCAACCTTGTTATGTCTGCATGGGAGAGAAAAAAATATATTTTCCGTAGGATAAAATCAGTTTTGGTATGTATACCTAAGGTTTTTGGATGACATATTCATCTTATGAAGAGTATGGATGACATAAGAAAGGAATTTTCCCAAATGATTAACAAGACAAACTTATAGGTTCATAGGTTCATAGGTTCGTACTAGGCTATCTGCCCAAGGGCATTTATAAGCCTAGCCCATAGTTATTTGGCTTTCGCCACCCCTTTAGTTTGAATAAAACTATGCCTATTATTTTGCTGTGCCTCTGTCAAGCAGTGACACTGAAGTAATCCCTGGGGTATATCTGCGATCCCCCATCCATTGGTCAAGATTCCTCTTGAACAAGGCCAGCGAGGTGCTCTGCCTCACATGTACCGGGATTTTGTTCCACAGCATAGGGAGTCTCTGGGTGATGAATCTGTCCCTCCAGCACGTTCTATTAATAACCGTGTCAAGGTTTAAGTCTCCGCCCTTGTGGTTCTGAGGGATCTAGATTTTTGAGGTGAAGCATATTCATCAAATCAGGGTTTGACATGGCCTTATATGTCAGGCACAGGTCACCTCTGAGCAAGTGGTATGAGACTGAATAGAGCTGGAGTTCTTTCAGTTGGGCAGCATAAGACATATTTTTGAGACCCTTTATCCTTTTGGTGAGGAACTTTTGGGGCCTTTCCAGCTGCTGCAGGTGTCGGGTCAGATACATTCCGAATGGGGCATTGTACTCAATCATAGGTCTAATGAGTGATGAGTACAGGGGGACGATGACCTCCCTTGATCTAGATGTGAATCCCTTCATGATCAGGTGGGCAATGTAGAAGGTTTTCCTAACTACTTTAGCAACATGAGTGTCTAACGAAAGGCTACTGTCAACCTGGGTCCCCAGATCCCTGATGACTTCTTCTGTGCTCAGTGGATTGCCACCTATATGGTAGCTAGGGGTAACCTTGTTTTTCCCGAAGGGTATGACTATGCATTTCTTGGCATTTAACTTTAGGCCATGGCTCTGGCACCAGTTATCCGTTTCTGTGAGGCCCTTCTGAAGGATATCTGTGTCAGATGTGTTTTCGACTATGGCCCAGTTTGCAGTCATCTGCAAACTTTGTCAGCCATAACCCTCCTGTGTTTGCTTGTACTTCAGAAAAGTAGATGCTGAACAAGAGTGGACCCAGGACTGATCCCTGTGGGACACCACTTGTGACAGGCTTTGAGTCTGACATGGCTCCAGCAACTCTGACCCTGTGGGTTCTGTCACTTAGCCAGTTTGCAACCCATCTTGTGATGTATGGGTTTACATTCAAGCTGATGAGTTTTTCGATGATACCTGAGTGGGGTATTGTGTCAAGGCCTTTGCCAGGTCAAGGTAGGCTGTATGGACTGCCTTTCCCTCATCAATGGCCTTGGTGACTGTCTCGAAAAAGTCAACCAAGTTTAAAAGGCATGATCTGCATTTGACAAAGCCAAACTGGGTTGGATCCAAAGTCTGCAAGTTCCCTATGTCTTTATTTATGAGTTCCATTATGATCCTCTCCATGGCTTTGCAGATAAGGCTTGTCAAGCTAATGGGACGGTAATTTCCAGGGTCGGTGGAGGCACCGCCCTTGTGAAGTGGGACCACAGTCGCGGCGCCACTCCTTGAGTGCGTATCCTGAGGTGAGGCTAAGATTAAACAGCTGTCCTAACTGCGGGTTTAATTCCTCATTGAGTTCGTGGAGCACACAGCCGGGGACACCATCCGGTCCCATGGATGCTGTGTTTTTGCTTTGGAGAGCAGTTCTCACCTGGGTGTTGGAGATGTTTGGGGGCTACAATCCTCTGGTATAGATATCTCTCCTTTTGGGGGGGGGGAGTTTGCACTGAACCTGTCAGCCAGTATGTTGGCAATGTGTGTAGGTTCAGTAATCTTCACATCATTTTGAACTAATTCTGAGCATATCTGGGAGTTTCCTCCTATGTTTCTAACATAGCTAAAGAAGGCCTTATGATTGTCTTTTGAGTCCTTGGCGATTTTTCTCTCAAAATTTGCCTTGGATGATTTTATGAGAGCTCTTAGTTTTTTACTTATAATGATCAAAGGTGTCTTACCTTTCAAGGATTTTGCTCTATCTTGTAGTAGCTTCCTCCTTTTGTTGTAGAGCTTGTTTATGGCTGGGGTCCACCAGACTGGATGCTTGCCTTTGGTACAAAGTGTCTTAGTTTTGTTTGGGATTGCCTGATCCATGCAGTCCTGTAGGTGCTGGTAGAAGGCATTTGTAAGTGATTCAGCGGTTTGAGTAATGTTTACCACTGGCTCAGGGGCCTTAAAAGAGACCACATTAGTTTTTAGAAGTGTGAAGTCGGCTTTTGAGAAGTTTTTCACTGTGGTCTTTTTTATTTCAGGTGGGGGCAGGATGAGGACCTCCAGCGAGATTAGTTTATGATCTGAACTCACCAGTGAGGGGTATACATTCGGTGTTGAACATTTTGATCCCATGTTCGTGATGATGAGATCAAGTATGTTTTCTCCTCTTGTGGGGATGGTGACTAGTTGTTCCATGGCATTTGAGTTTATGAACTCCAGGAAACTTTGGGCTAGAGTGTTTGGGCTTGAGTAGTGTTCCCAGTCTATATTAGGGTAGTTGAAGTCACCTAGTATGATGGTGTTTGGAGATACATTTATCCCTCCATTGTTTTCAGGAAGGCCATGTGAGGTTCCTGAGTTTGAGAGGGTGGCCTGTAACATGCTACAAATTGCAGAGCAGTCTTGCCTATGGTTAATTGCACCTGGATGGTCTCCGATGCATCGTGCGTTGCCACCAACCTTGAGGTGTGGGTGTCCTTTATGAATATGGACACCCCCTTCTTGGTGTTGTCCGGATTTTGGGGCCGAACGCATGATATGAGGTGAAACCTGCTAGTGCTGGGGTGCTCTCAGGAGCCTTGAACCAGGTTTCTGTCACAGCACAGACATCGATGTTCTCCATACTGAGAAGGGCCTCGAGTGCGTGCATCTTGAGATTGAGACTTCTGGCATTGAGCAGCATTACCCTTAGTTTTTACTTTTTGTGTTCTAGGGTGGTAGGTTTAGAATTTGAGCCTTGCCTAAAAAAGGCACTATGGGGGTGGCAAGAGCCTTTGCCAATATCCGGAAGCCTAGGGGTGACAGGTGCAAGCCGTCCCTTGCAAAGCAGCGTGGCTTGTCCAGCATGTCATCCCAGGCAGACAGACATTGGATCCCCTTTGAATGACACCAGAATTTAAGCCAATTATTAAAGCTGATCATCTTATCACTGTATTGTGGCATCATTCTAGGTGAAGGTAGGATACTGCTCAAGGTCAGGGTCATACCTGCCTGGGCTACATAATCAGAGAGCTCCTCAATGTCTCTTTTCATGTAGTCCAAGGAGGTACGTCTCAGGTCGTTGACACCAGCGTGGACAATGACTGAGTCGTACTTGTACCTGCTGTTGAGAGACCTGAGTGCTTGTGTTATGTGGCGGATTCTAACGCCCGACAGGCAGGTTACTGTGACCTTCTCCTTACTCAGTCTGGTGAGCGGGACGTCAGTGTGTCTGACTATGGAGTCACCTATGACAAGTATGTTTGGTGTTGTATTTGGCCTTAAGGGCAGTGACTGCTTTGCACAATGATTTTGTTGTTTATGTGTTGTTTGTGTGGTGTATTGAGTTTGCAGTTGCTTGGGTGTCTGCTTTGGAGGCCTCTGCTGTTTAGGTAAATTTTTACTCAGAGCCTCCGAGTATGTCTTAGTGTGTTTATGTGTTTGATTCTGTGGTGTGGTTAAGTTATGTGAGACTGGTATTGTGGTGTGTGTAGTTGCCTTCTCCTCCTGCCTGGTCTTGCCAGTCCTGAGTTGAGAGAGCTCAGCCTCCAGTCTGGCTAAATAGCTGCATCTCTCACAAGTGTTAGTGTTACGTGGGAGGAGGAGAGGGTTGTCCGTGTACATGAGACAATTGTAACATTGTCTCAGAATTCCCAGATTCACCAACTGGGCAGGAGAGGACGCCAGCATCTGACCCTTCGACATGCTAGAAAGAATTATGAGTTGGTATGAGACAGAAAAGTAGTGGGCTTAGCGGGAAGTGGGCACTCCTGGGGGGTTTTGCTAGTGAGAGATTTGTATAATATAGGAGTGCTTGACCTGCAAAGAGAATGCTTATAAGACAAGGAATATGCTTATAAGACAGGTGCTGAGCTTTTTGAGAAGAAAAAGCTATTTGGAACAAGTGCTGCACTTTTTAGTGTAGGTGTAAACTGTTTAGGTTCCTAACAGAGCAGTTCTAAGGGAAAAATTGAAGAACAGACTTTCTGGAGCCAGAAAGAGTTTAACCTTGTTTAACCGGCGCTGCCCGATGCTGCTCTAGTGGCAACTCCGCTCTAAATCGCGCTAAAGCACGTTAAAGCGTGCTTGATAGCAGGGGCTGGAAAGAAGCAGGAATAGACCCAAAGGGAAAATAAAACTACAGTTTCAAGTCAGTAACCACCTCTACGGGGGGCAGGGAAGCTGCTCAATGTTAGTCACTGCCACTGATCAACAGAGAGACCCTCCTCCAGCCCAAGCAAAAATGGCCTCACAGAAACTTTCAAACAGTTCAGGAACAGCAAGCCTGTAACTGAACTTTTAACTCTCAGAAAAGTGGGAAAAAAGCAAGATTTTTTTTTTGTTTTTGCTTTTTACAGAGATAGCAGAGGTTCACAAGTAATATCAAGTTATAACAGTGCAGTAAATGACCCCACACAAGAGTGCTAGGTCAAGGACAGAAAATATGCAAGTTTTAAGAAAAAACGATTTAAAATTAAGTGCAAACAGGAATTTCAGCAAACAGCTTTTGGTTGTGGTCTAAATACAGCTACTAATACAGAAATCAAGTTTAACAAGCCAGAAAATGCTCAAGCTAGGCAGCTATGCAGAAAAACTTAGCAAATAAACAGAGAAAAAATACTTAAAATCTCAAAAGTGGCTCCCTTCTTCTCTCAGCGTTTTTTCCTCTTGGAGGGTGCTTCACCAACAGCCAACAAGCCTGAAAAGACGCCCAAACCACGAGGCAACTGGGTTTTAAGAGAGGAAGATGAAGGAGTTATGGAAATTACCCCTAGTGGCCAATAAAACTACAGTTTCAAGTCAGTAACCACTTCTACGGGGGCAGGGAAGCTGCTCAATGTTAGTCACTGCCACTGATCAACAGAGAGACCCTCCTCCAGCCCAAGCAAAAATGGCCTCACAGAAACTTTCAAACAGTTCAGGAACAGCAAGCCTGTAACTGAACTTTTTTAACTCTCAGAAAAGTGGGAAAAAAGCAAGATTTTTTTTTGTTTTTGTTTTTTACAGAGATAGCAGAGGTTCACAAGTAATAGCAAGTTATAACAGTGTAGTAAATGACCCCACACAAGAGCGCTAGGTCAAGGACAGAAAATATGCAAGTTTTAAGAAAAAAACGATTTAAAATTAAGTGCAAACAGGAAATTCAGAAAACAGCTTTTGGTTGTGCTCTAAATACAGCTACTAATACAGAAATCAAGTTTAACAAGCCAGAAAATGCTCAAGCTAGGCAGCTATGCAGAAAAACTTAGCAAATAAACAGAGAAAAAATACTTAAAATCTCAAAAGTGGCTCCCTTCTTCTCTCAGCATTTTTTTCTTAAAATTTACTTATACCCACTCTGATGAATTAGTAAACTACTTAGATGTTACCATCTTTAAGAACAGGGATGAAGGTAAATTTGACTCAAAACTTTACAGAAAACCAACCTTTTCCAACTGTTACTTGGACTATACCAGTCAGCAGCCCTTTTATACTAAAAAGAACATAATAAGGGGACAAATGGTAAGAGCAGTGAGAATGTGTTCTAATTTAACTTTGTTTAAACTAGAATTGGGAAATCTAATTACTGTGTTCCTACAGAGAGCATATCCTGAAATGTTACTGTTGGAAATAGATGAGAAAATCTTGATGGAATGGGGTTCTAGATATACCCCTTTATTGGGTTCAACAAGTGAAGTAGAAGGTAGGAAAAAACAACGTAGTGATGTTTTTTTCAAACTCAATGGTTATCCAGTTTAATGGTATGAGTGAAGTTTTAAACGAAATTATGACCAAAAACTGGGTTATTTTTGGAGGTAATGTGAAATTTATAGACCTTTTTGGTTAAAGACCTAAATTTGTATTCAAAACAAGTCAGAACCTGAAACATTTTTTAAAACATCCCATATTACACAATAATAAAAAGATAGAGGGGGTATAAAAATGTGGAATGTGTAAATATTGTTACATTCTACAAGAGAAGAACGTAGTGATAGGTGAATCTCCACGTAACATCTGGTTTGACACAGGGAATTGTGGTACTTCAGGTTTAGTATATATTGCAATCTGTAAAAATTGTAATTATTATTATTATATTGGGAAAACTACCAGAAGTCTTCGTAAACATATATATGAACATTTGTATGCTATAAGGAATTGTGACGAAAACAATGCTCTTTACAAGCATATGAAAAATTCCTGTCAGGGCAGTGTTTTTGCTTATAGTATTTTAGAAAAGGTTAATAAAGATGTTAAGGGAGGGCACTGGAAAAATACAGTGGAAGAGTGTGAATTAAGATGGCAATTAAGGCTTAATGCCACGATGGTGCCAGGTATTAATGATCACACCTCCATAATGCCAATATTAAGGAAAAAAGCTATGTATTTATGATATGTAATACTGCTTTAAGATGGAGAAGGTTTTAATGTTATGGTGATCACATGACTGTCGTAATTTATAATATAAATGAATGTGAACTGTATTTTTAATGATTCTGAAGAAGGCTGATGATGAAAGTGCTTGACCAGTCTTTATTTTATTAAAAGTATCTTTTGTGTTTTAAACTATGTGGTTCCTATGGGCCTTATTGGACATACCACCTCATTGGTTTTATTTAGTTTTTGCAATTTTTTACTACCTACGTTCTGCATGCTGTTCTGTTTTAATTAATATAAGTAATCTTTTTTTTTTTCCTTTGTCCCAGGTATTAACCAGGAATAACCATCCTGAAAAACTTTCTTTATCAAAATCATACATTCAGTTCTTTCCAAGTGTATCTCCTGTTACACAACTATTTGCACTCTGCATTTATAATATAATTCGCAACTCTTTCTTTTTTGTATTCATCTGTGAGACAATTGGTATTTAAATGCATTACATAAAACATCATTGTATTCAAAAGTTATTATCGCAACCTTTTATGTATAACACCTTTTTGTTAAATGTCTAGTTCTATCTTTTGTGTTACATGTATACACTGTATGGCAGGTTGAAGTTTTATACAGCTGTTTCGTGTCATATCCATTTGAGCCTATATCACATCATAAAAAACTTTTTGTTTTATTGAAAGCCCTCAAAACACACTTCCCAATACCCCCCTAAAACCGATTAACTTAATACAACCATTCAAAACTATGTACATCCTCAAATGTTGAAGTTTTACCTTCCTAATAGGAACAAATGTCCCAAACTGACAACCACACTGACAGGCTTGAGTTAACCTAAAAGACAGGTTATCCATGCTAAGATGCATGGTGCAGCCTGTGCATCTGCTAAGTGCTAACTGGTTTTGTCTTATATTTATAGCTCTTCCAGCTGGGAATACCCCTGACTGCTTTCAGAGAACATTATCTCCTAGTCAGTCTCTCTTTTATTCTTTTTTCCCCTAGACAATCACTCTCCACCAGACTGTAATCATAACCAATTTCTCTTTATCAGATTGTCTCCATGGAGACATGAGAACCAAATAGCCAATTTCTCTTTATCAGATTGCCTCCGTGGAGACAGGAGAACCAGACAGCCAATTTTTCTTTATCATATTGTTTCCATGGAGACATGAGGGCCAGATACAGAACTGTTTCTAAGTATACATTCATTTGCTAGAAAATAAAACTCATAATATTCAATATTCTTTTTCATTTACTTGCTTTAGCTTAAAGCTTATTACTAATCAATCTAAGTTCCTTAATCTGGTTATTCCCTCATGCAAGAATGAGAAAAAGCAGATTAATTTTTCTTTTGTCATGCTCTTTTAACCAGGCTTTTTTTTACATTACAGTGCTTACATTTCTTAAAACTGAACAAGAAGAAAGAGAGACGGGAGAAAGAAAGGAAAAAGGAACAACGACACCTATTTACAATCCTCATTACACTTACAGTAACTGAGAAAACTTTACTTTGTAGCATGCAAAGAAAGGCATACATCACAACAATAGTATTATTAAGAATTTTTTTTGTTACCTACAGTTAACTTTCTCCCCTCTCTTCGCCTCCCCAAAGCATTTTTCCAAATATTAATGACAAAAAGCAGATTAATTTTTCTTTTGTCATGCTCTTTTAACCAGGCTTTTTTTTACATTACAGTGCTTACATTTCTTAAAACTGAACAAGAAGAAAGAGAGACGGGAGACTTTCGGATATTGGCAAAGGCTCTTGCTACCCCCATAGTGCCTTTTTTAGGCAAGGCTCAAAAGACAAACCCACCTCCATAGGTATCACAAGGGATAAGAAACTAAGAGTAATGCTACTCAACGCCAGAAGTCTAAACCTCAAGATGCACCCACTCGAAACTCTCCTTAGCATGGAGAACATCGATATCTGTGCAGTAACAGAAACCTGGTTCAGGGCTCCCGAGAGCACCCCAGCACTACCAGGTTATACCTCATACCATGCTTTTCGGCCCCAAAACTTGGACCGAACCACAAAAGGAGGGGGAGTATCGATATTCGTCAAAGATACCCACACCTCCAGGTTGGTGGCAAAGCACGAAGCATCAGAGACTATCCATGTGCAACTAACAGTGGGTAAAACTGCCTTCCAGTTTATAGCCTGCTACAAACCACCCTCCCAAACCCAGGAACCCCACTCGGCCTTCCGGAGAACACTGGAAAATATGAAGGTCTCTCCACACACCATTATATTGGGCAACTTCAACTACCCAAACATAGACTGGGAGCATTACTCTAGCTCCAACACCCTAGCTTAAAGGTTCCTAGAATTTATAAACTCAAATGCTATGGAACAACTTGTTACCACTCCCACAAGAGGGGAAAACATACTGGACCTGATCATCACCAACATGGGGACTCTATGCTCCAGACCAGAAGTGTATCCCTCACTGGTAAGATCAGACCATAAACTAATCTCACTGGATATTCACATCCCGACCCCAGCCCCTGCCCAGAAAAACACAGTGAAAAACTTCTCTAAAGCAAATTTCACACTCCTCAAAACCGAGGTGGAATCCTTCAAAGGCCCTGGGCCTGTGGAAAATACGGCCCAGACCGCAGAATCCTTTATAAACGCATTCTATGAACACCTTCAGGAATGCATGGATCATCGATCCCAAATAAAACCAAGACCCAATCCTCCAAAGGCAGATGTCCTGTCTGGTGGACCCCAGCCATAAACAAACTATACAATAGAAGGAGGAAGCTACTAAATGATAGAGCAAAATCCCAAAAAGGGAAGGCATCACTGATCAGTATTAGCAAAAACTATGCGCACTCATAAAATTCTCTAAGGCCAGCCGAGAGAAAAATTGCACAGGACACTAAGGATAATCACAAGGCTTTCTTTAGTTATGTTAGGAACCTGGGTGGGAATTCCCAGATATGCTCAGAATTAGTCCAAAATGACAAAAATACACGAACCCACAGACATTGCCAACATCCTAGCTGACAGGTTCAGCGCAAACTTCTCCCCACCTCCCCACCAAAGGGCAAATATCTATCCCAGCAGAGTGCTGCCCCTGAGATCTCAGATGCTCAGGTAAGAGCCGCCCTCTCCAAAGCAAAAAACACAGCAACAATGGGACCAGGCGGTGTCCCGGGCTGCGTCCTACATGAACTCCAAGAAGAGCTAAACCCAAACATAAAACTACTGTTCAATCTCAGCCTTACTACAGGATATGTGCCCAAAGAGTGGCGTACAGCAACAGTGGTCCCTCTCCATAAAGGTGGTGCCTCAACGGATCCTGGAAACTATTGCCCCATAAGCCTGACCAGCTTGGTCTGCAAAGCTATGGAAAGGATCATCATGGACCTCATAAATAAAGATATTGGGGACCTACAGACACTGGATCCTACCCAGTTCGGCTTTGTTAAGGGCAGATCCTGACTCTTAAACCTGGTTGATTTCTTTGAAACAGTCACCAAGGTCATTGACGAGGGGAAGGTGGTCCACACAGCCTACCTGGACCTCAAAAGCCTTGATACAATACCCCACTCGGGCATTATAGATAAGCTCACCAGCTTAAATATAAACCCCTATGTCACTAGATGGATTGCAAACTGGCTCAAGGACAGAACCCACATGGTTAGAATTGCTGGAGCCATGTCAGACTCCAAACCAGTTACAAGTGGTGTCCCACAAGGCTCAGTCCTGGCACCTCTCTTGTTCGGTATATATTTCTCGGAGGTACAGGCCAACACGGAAGGACTGTGGCTGACCAAGTTCGCAGATGACTGCAAACTGGGCGCCATAATCGACCCTCCAGCCGACACAAGCATCCTCCAAAAGGGCCTCATAGAAACAGACAACTGGTGCCAGAGCCATGGCCTCAAGCTAAACGCCAAAAAGTGTATAGTCATCCCCTTTGGCAAAAACAAAGTGCCCACAAATTACCACATAGGTGGTAATCCATTACGTACAGAAGAAGTAATTAGGGACCTGGGGACCCAAGTTGATAGCAATCTCTCATTTGACAACCACGTGGCCAAAGTGGTTAGAAAAACATTTTATATAGCCCACCTAATCATGAAGGGATTCACATCTAGATCAGGGGAGGTCATCGTGTCTCTTTACTCATCCCTCATCAGGCCCATAATTGAGTACAATGCCCTTTTGGGATGTACCTTACCAGACACCTGCAGCAACTGGAAAGACCCCAAAAGTACCTCACCAAGAGGATCAAAGGGCTCAAACAAATGCCATATGCTGCCGGTTAAAGAAACTCCAGCTCTACTCAGTGGCATACCGCCTGTTCAGAGGCGATCTGTGCCTGACGTATAAAGCCATGTCCAACCCGGAATTAATGGACATGCTGCACCTCAGAAAATCCAAATCCCATCGAGCTACGTGCTCGAGAGACTTGAACCTCAGCACTGAAATAAATAGGACATGCTGGAGGGACAGATTCATAACCCAGAGGCTCCCTTCACTCTGGAATAAAATCCCAGTCCAGGTTAGGCAAAGTCCCTCATTGACTCCCTTCAAGAGGAATCTTGATGAGTGGATGGGAGATCGTAGGTTTACCCTGGGTATCACTTCTGTGTCACTGTTAGACAGAGGCACAGTATACTAACCTCGAAAAAGGGCATAGCAAAATAAATTTAAAATGGGTGGCGAAAGCCAAACACATTCTGGCTAGGCTTATAAATGCCCTAGGGCAGATAGCCTAGTATGAACCTATGAACCTATGAACATAAAGTAGTTATATACTTTATAGAGTTCCCAACAAGTCCAACAAATTCTGGAAAAGTGCAATATTTCTAGTCTTCCTTATTCTGCCATATTTCACAAATATAATTATTACATTGTAATCCCACATTAAGTTGCTGGTTTTATTACTGTTCATCTCCATCTCCCAAATGCTGTCTCTGCTTAATTTTCAATGTACTCTCAATTTTGCTAACCAACTCTTGTGCTCCCTTCCTTCTCTCCAACATTTCATTTGAAACAGTGGAAAAGGTTCACAGATACAGTCTCTCTGTGGTGTTTATTAGGAGAAGAACAAGAAGCAGAATTTCCTTCTGTTTCATAGCTCACTTTTTGTTGAACAAACTTTTGTACTTCCACCTTAACATGTACTTCCTCAAAAAATGATTTTGCCCCTTCAGGGAAAAATACCTTGAAGACATCTAGGTACAGCAGTTTGAACCTCACACCTGTAGCTCAACATTCTCCTAATAGTGGAATGAATTTACTCTTCTTTTGCCTGGTGTACAATGATTAATCATTCTCCACAAACACTCTGCTATCTCCCATTTTAGTACATACTCCATCTGCCATATTTTTGTCAGAATCAACACCTTCTGCTGGTAAGATTGCATCTTTAGTATTAAAGGTCTAGGCTGCTTTCTCATAGCTAGGTTTGAAGCATACACACAATGTGCCTTTCAGCTAACAACTCCTGTTGTGGAATACCAGTCCAGTTGTTTATTTAGGCTTTCATAAAATTAATGCAATCTGTTTCTTAAAGCTTCTCTGGTACAGCTGAAAATCTCAGGTTTTCCCTACGTGTTCTATACTCTAATTCTATTATTTTTTGAAACATCTCTTCCTGAGCAGTCTCATATTCAGCCAGCCTTTTCTTCATTTAAACCTCTAATCTTTGCCGCTTTATCACCTCATCTGAATATCTGTATAAAACGTCTTCCATTTTTCCAGCCTTTTGTTGTTTGTGCTGATATACTCCATCAGTGTTTTGTATATTTTAACCAGGTTTGTGTGCAGTTGTTTTATATCCTACTGTAGGTTACTGGAAGTTATGTCTGCATTACTTTTTGCTGATGAGCTGCAGAACTTTCCCCAGTCAGTGTTTCTTCCTGTAGCTGTTTTTTTTTTCCAGGTACTCTGTATTTCTTTCTTCCTGACATTCAGGCAGTTCACTCACTAGCCAGTTACTGTAATTTACCCATAAACACAAAAGTCTACTGGCCTTTTCTGTTGAGATTCTGTTTTTTACACTGGGAGAGCTGCAATTAAGCTGTTACTCAATGTGAAGTCATCTTAGAAGTCATGTCCCTTGTTTTCTTTGGCACTAAGAAGAAGCGTGAGTAAGTTCTGAATCCTATCTGATTGGGTGGGACCTCTTAGATGACTCTTTTGTGTAGCAGCTTTTGTATTTATTGTACTGCATCCTTCCTCTGATTGGGTGGAATGTCAGGAAGTTTCTTCTTTTCAGCAGGGAAAGGAAGGGAAAATGGTACATAACCACCTCTGAATATGATTTTTAGCACCCATGAATCTTTTGTGATATCTGTCCAGATGTCTAGGTGCAAAGAGAAATGACCCCGGACTGCTTCTGGAGTTGGACAGTCAGGGAGCACTTCAGGAACACTGATAGGGCCTATCGGAAAAGAAATCTCTAAAGTCCTGGTTCTGCAGGGCCCTCTACCTCTAGGGTGATATCTACCATTAAAATTTCTTCCTCTGCTCCTGGAGGAATTATCCCTGTGCAAATCCTGGAAAGGTCCCTGTGATTTTCAGAACCACATCTTCTTAGCACCTCACTGTTTTCTAGAGAAGGTCCGTTGAGGAATAGAAAACGTGATTCCTATTGCAGACAGTGTCTTTCCCTCTTGTTCACTGCAGGTAAGTGTATCCTTAACTGATGGCCTGAACAAGGAAGTGCCATCAAATGGGGCATTGACAAAGGATGCCCGCAAAATCACATAGCTGCATCTGGGCATGTTTTCTTATGGCTATACTGAACCAGGTGCTTGATAGTACCTTCAAATGCATCAGCCTCATCAATGCATTTGAAACAGACAGGAGAGTGGCCAGTTGAGAGGAAGTCTTTTTGAAATCCTCAGCAGACATGTACGCTGAGAAAGTATTTGATAACTCATTAGTCAAATCTCTCTGTAGCTGAGTGAAATGTGCCAAGTAGTTTAGAGACCTCAGCACACAAGTAGCTGAGGCAAACACTCACTTTCCAAATCTGTTCATCACTCCGGACTTCTTGTATGGCGGATGGACAGAAGAGATTTGTTCAACTAGCTCCTTCTTGGTGGCTGCTGCCACCATCATAGCATTAATCAGAGCTCCCTTGTTACAGTGGGATCTACCAACAAGAAGAGCCAGAAATCTGTCTGGGCACTTGGGAATAGGTTTGACAGTGCCTGGTTCCTCCCAACCCTGGCAGGAAACCAAGTCAATTAGTTCATTCAGTGTGTGTGTGTGTGTGGGGGGGGGGGGGGGGGTCACCCAAGACATAGATGGTCTACAAGCAAAAGCCTGCAGAAACACGGATTCTTCAGTAGAAGTAGTCCAGGAAGACCACCCACCCTTCTGTTTGAGGATCTCGAGGATATCTCCAAAGGAGATGTCATCAGGTGGCGATGAGGAGGATGTATCTCCCTCATTAAATTTGGTGTCTTCTGTGAGAGGCTCCATGGGCGAGTCTATGTGTCTCCTCTTACATGTCCTCTTTCCAGGAACCTCCTCCATGGGACGTTCAGTAAAGGTATCAGAAGAGGGGGAAATTCCTCTAGAGGAACTGGCTGTCCCAGTGGGATAGGTCTGATGGGTTCAGAGCTTGGAATCAAAGATGGGAGATGGGCAGGATCTGAGACAAGAAAAGATGGTTCCCTGTGAAAAGAGAAAGCCCTTCCCACCACCTTGAAGGCCAAAGGACTGTGGAAACCTCTATCCCCCTCCTCTGAGCTGAAGCATCCAAGGAAGGTAGGTTGTGGCTGCCCCTGGATCTGAGCTTCAAGGGGAGAAATCAGATGTGAGCTGTCCAGGGCTGAGGCTCTAAGAGGAAGGGATGGAGCCAAAATAATCAGTGCTGAACCCAGCCAGTCAGACACAGTGTTGACCTCTCAGATTCAAGACCCACTCTGATCAGAGGGTAAAGGAGCAGGACTGGTCAGGGATACCATCTGAGTCGAGGAAGATACCTTCCTTGGATCCAAAGGTGAACCTTTCAGGGATCTTGAATCCTGGGACCCTGAAACCACTGCTCGGATCAGAGAAGGAGAGGGAATGGACTTAGAAGGTGTACTCATGAACCCAGGAGGGGACAGAGCTGGCAGGTCCCTCATTTGGAGCTACGCCCTGAGAAATTTTGGCATCACTCTATCTACATCCACCACTGACAAACCCCTTGAAGACTTGGAAGATGCTGTGGATGAGGGTCTAGAGTGTTCTTCAGAGTATGAAAAAGTTGAGTGGGCAGAGAAGGAGAAACACGTGTCAGCGAGTACTCTGCAGTAAGACTTCTATGAGATGAACTGGTTCTCAGATCTAAGGACTTAGGATATGAAAAATAAGAAGATGGCAAGAGGGAAATTACAACAGGTGCTGAACCTTTCAGATCTGATGAAGGCTTTGGATCTGAGGGTGGTCCAAGAGGTTTTCCATCCAAGGTGGTCGGATCCAAAATTTTTCTAATCTTTTTCACCGGCTCTGAAGAAGCCCTTGGGGACTTCTGAGGAGATCTCTTCCTGACAGCCAAAGAAACTGATCTGGGTGTTTTTGAGGGATTTAAGCCCCAGAAGAAGCAGGAAGCAACCCTTTTAAAATCAGTTTATTGTGTCTGTTCAATAACGTCCTTGTATTAAAGGTGGCGTAAATGGGACAAGCTGTGTCAAGATGATCCAGTCTTAGGCAATACACACACTGCTTGTGGACAACTAGGTTTGGGAACTTATGCCAACAAGAAGTGCAGTTTTTGATGCCAGTTGGGTCCTCCGACATGGCCACTGAGAAAAGCACATTGTAACCAGTAAGTAAAGTTCACAACAAACAAAATATTAAATAACATTTTTTTTTAAACAATGACCTAAGAAAGGAAAATAGATAGGAATACCCGCTATGGCATACTGAGAATACCTAAAAAGGTAAGGAAAAGGGATCTACAAACAATGGTACCAAGACAACTCAAAGTGAGTAGAAGGCAAGAATAAAGACAAAAGAGATCCTAATGCCAGTAAAAAACTTTCGAGAGAGGAAACAGACAGAAAAAGCTACAAGTTTTATGGAAAAAAAAGAAGGTTTTCAAATGAACTGCAATTATTATAAGAAAAAGACTACTTAGTATGCTCGAGAGCAGAACCTACATCTAACCACGACAGCGGAAAATGAGATCTGAGGTGTTGGTGATGGAATTATGCATTATGGGTAAATGGAGTAGCTTGAGAGCTGGATCCAAAGTCTATTGAATGTGGCCGAGACGGATCCGAGGATTGCATGTGATCTCCATTGTTGAGGAAGAATGAAAATAACAACATCATATTAAGGTGGTTTAGAATTAGAGTTACACAATTAAGGGTCTTATGTATAACATAAGCAAAAGCAACAAATTAAAGTGGAAAGGGATAATGATGTAATACAGTTGCAGGGGAATTCAAGAAATGAGAGAGTAGGAATTTGGATGCAGGTCATTTTTAACCATACAGAATATTACATAAATATATGTGTGTGTATGTATATATATATATATATATATATATATATATATATATATATATATATTGAATCCAATAAATGCCAATGCACCACGTCTCTTCAGCTGTAAACCACAAACTTGATTGGTAAAAAAATAGATACTTTAATGACAAAACATACAATGTTGCAGTGGCGGCTGGTGACTTCAAATCAAAGGGGGGCTGCAGGAGACAGCTGAATGGGTGGGGTCAATGGGAAGGGGTGCAGCCAACTAGAAAGGGGAGGAGCTATGCTCAAAACCACAAAAACTAAATATACTGCCCTGGGTGCCAAACCGTCATTATGAGAGTCCAATCAAGACAAAATGAAGTGTAGAAGAATAAAAATATTTCAATGCATTGGCTGCATGACAGCTTAATATCTAGATGGAAACAAAAAAGGTTGTGAGGCATGAAAAAATAAATTACTTTTTTTTTAAATACATTAATGGAATGCCAGTCAAAATCAAGTATAAGCAAAACAAGCAGCACTCAACTCAAACCACTTCTTGCACTGCAGTTCTAATTATAATTTATATTCAGCTTTATTAAAGTACCAAAGTAACATGCTGAAAGTAGAAATCTCTGATGCCCCCACTTGTAAAAATGTTCCTTATCCAAAAAAAAAGACCTGCTGCCTGACATCTACTTGTTTCATGGGGAAAACATGACCAAAGTAAAAAATGAAAAGCAAACAAGAAATAAGCTCAAGATACATTGCTTAAACGTATTACTGTACACGTTATGGACCACACTAAAAGGATTACTGTACAGGTTATGGACCACACGATTGGCATTCTGTTTATGGATAAAGCCTGCAGAGATGACTGGAAGTCTCCAAATGTAATGAGACTCTTAAAATAATGTAATCCTGTCCTTTATTACAAATACTGGCATATGCATTTCAATACCCAAGGCTTATATATTATCTAGTTAAGTATTCTCTACATGGCAACAGAAAGGCTTTCAATGTTGGCAATTCTTTAACAGTATGCTTATTAAAGCTTACTTGCATCTTGCAATCTCAGCCAAGCTTACCTAATGGTCATTAAAGTATTGCTACTTAAACACAGAGCAACAGGCACTTTGAGTAATAAGCATAAATCAACAGTACAAAAAATATGACAGAAACCAGACCATTCTGTAAAAATCAACGACAGATGAAAAGCCACTCTAGTACTTGTGTCTACCTTGGATGGGGGGGGATACTCTGCACATTTACACTGCATAACTACTCCTTGCCTTGCTTCGACACATCCAGAGTCACTACATGGGGAGTGGGGTGCAACAAGTATGTCACAGTTTGAAATGTCTCTGGCTGACTTGTGATGGCCCTGACACATTTGTCATACCTCTCAACCTCAGAGCAAGAAATCTGGACAAAGCCATACAAAGAAATGGGACAAAGGCCCAAAAATAAGGACAATTTTTAAAATATTGCTCTTATAAACTTAGAAAGATAATAGAGGTCTTGCATTAGTATGAATTTCTGAATGGTATGAAATCTGAAACTCAAATGTCTGTCATTATTTTCTAACTTCAGTCTTTAATGATTTGTCACTAATTTGCCAAAAACACAATTTTATGAAAAATGGACCAAAAATGTGATGTAAAAATATAAAATAGCAACACAATACAGCTGGGAACCTGTCAAAGAAGGGATACTTTAATATTAGTACTGCTAACTTGAGCAGCTGACAAAATAAAATAATCCACACGCATTTCTGAAATAAAAGTAATCTAACTGATTATTACAGTTATTTCTTAATTATAAACCCTCCATGTTTTCTTCCAAAATTGCTATTTTGCGGAGGGATCATTAGGGGAAGAGCAACATTTTGAGCCAAAATCAGGGACAGTTGAGAGGTTTGGCTATGCTTAATTCTATAAAGCAATTTATTTGCATGTACCTCTCAACCTGTTAATGCAATAAATCTGGACAAGGCCAAATATATTGGGGGAACATATAAACAGTACTAAAAATTGCTCTTGTATAAACTGAGACAGTTGATAGAACAGGTCTTACTTTAGCATGCATTTTTCTGAAGGTTATGAAGTCTGAAACTCAGTGTGTCATTATTTAGTGACTTAATTCCTAAATGATTTGCCAGAAAACCACAAATGTTATGAGGAACAAACCAAAAATAAGAAGCAAAAAATCTATTCACTCTTTGAAAATCTGGACAGTTGGGAGGTATGGTTCAGCTGGGGCTGCCTAAGTTAGCCGTCCTTCCACCTCACAAAACCATGGTCAAATGGAGCCTCCCCCTGCAGCCATTCCAATGATCCATTACTTGGCTATTTCACTCCATTTACCATAAATACTAATGTGCATACTGATTTACTTCTATGATGATTTGAACTTCATTTGAAAGTTTTATTTTGCATTTTACAGCACAAACACTAAGACATCTGCTAAACAAACTTGGCATTAAAACTTCTCTGCCATTGAAACTCACATTCATTGAAACAACATTGAAACCCACATTCAAAGAAAATAGATTTTACCTGTGGCAGATAAAGATTAATTCTGGGCTGTTTTCAAATCATAGGCCCCTTGCATATGAAACATACATGTGCTCTTTGATACACCTTCCTATTGCTTTGAACATTTTTCCAGTAAACAATGAAACAAAACGCATGCACCAATGACAAAACTGCCCAGTTCAGAACATTTCCATCATAAAAGCCTATTCAAACATCTACAGTCCACTATTATCAGTAAATATGCACAATTCTACAGTCCAGCATTATCAGTAAATATGCACAATCTCTGAAGTAGTAAAAAAGTCATCTAAATAATTCCACGTTAAATAAATCTGTAACGAAGAGGTTGCTGCTAGCAATCACCTTTATATTTCATGGTTTCATCGAAAAATAAAGTGTCTGATGCCCCTGAGGAATAAATTGCCTAAATTACATTAAAAATAAGCTAGTAATATTGCAATAGGAAATGGATGGCAAACTGATAACAGCCTCATAGTTAGTATCTTAACTTTCAGTACGGCAGCATTCACCCCTTATGGGAGTAGAACCAACAACCTTCTGCATCAAAAGCAAGTACACAACCTGTTGTGCTATTAGCAATGCAAGCTGACTTAGCATAATCAGCACTAAACTTCTCTTCCCCTGCAGCTCTCAGCTCCTTGTAAAATCTACTCAATACTCAACTGCATCTCAACTTCGCAGCACAAGAAATCTGGAAAAAGCCAAATTTATTGGGGTGGGTTAAAAGGGCAAAGACCAGGGACGCATTAAACATTGCTTGTATAATCTTGGAAAGCTGCTAGAATAAAATGCTGTGTTACCACCATACATTTTACTGCCAAGGTCCCTGTGCAAAAGAGTCAGAACAACATACCACTTTGCCAAATCACCTGCTTTGTGAAAGAAAAATGCTGTGTTACCACCATACATTTTACTGCCAAGGTCCCTGTGCAAAACAGTCAGAGCAACATACCACTATGCCAAATCAGCTGCTTTGTGAAAGAGAGGAAGACTGAAACTTAAATGGCTATCATTTAATGAATTCAGTTCTCACCATAGCTGTCAACCTCTTAGCACAAAACACCTGGACAAACCCAGTAATGAGGGAATACAGCCCTCAAACATATTCAGTGAATTCAGTTCTTGCCATAGCTGTCAACCTTAGCACACAAAACCTGGACAAAGCCAATAACAGGGTAATACAGTCCCAAAAATAAGGGCAAATTTCAAATAGTCATCTTATAAACTTAGAAAATTGCTATAATAAAAGATTCTGTTACTATATATTTATTGCTAGAATAAAAAGTTGTTTTACTATGTATTTTCTGAAGAATATGAAGTCTGAAATTCAAATGCCTGTCAATTTTACTTCTGATGGAACAAAAACAATTTTCAGCAGAGGCCCAGGGAGAAATACTGTAGACACATGTCTCCACACAGAAAGCACCCCAGCCAAGAATCAAACCAGAAAACCTATCTGTGAGGCAACAATACTGCCACTGCACCATCAAATATGTAAGGAATTAAACATTCAGAAACCTGAAGTCTGAAATGCCTGTCAGTTTTATTTAACATTTGTTAATCAGGACAGTCTGACTTGGAACAAAAAAAACAATTTTCAGCAGAGGCCCAGGAAGAAATAATGCAGACATGTCTTTGTAACATGGGAGGACACAAAAGCAAACCCACACAAACACAGGGAGAAGATACAGACCCCACAAAGATGGCACCCCAGCCAAGAATCAAACCTGATAACCTGCAGCTGTGAGGCAACAATGCTACCACTGCACCATCAAATATCAAGCATTGCAACATTTACAAACCACAGATATTATGAGGAACAGATCAGATCAAATATGAGGCAAAAATCTGCAATTTTTTTACAAATGGTGGTGGGTAGGGAATTCAGTTCTTTAACACCTGCATACAAGGTACAGGGTTCAAGCCTGAGGTATTCCCTACCACACCACCATGAGTCTAACCACCAGTATATTGCACCTGGGGCATTTTCACACACACACACACACACACACACACACACACACACACACACACACACACACACACACACACACACACACACACACACACACACACACACACACACACACACACACACACACACACACACACACACACACACACACACACACACACACACACACACACACACACATCCAAATCCCTGTCCACACACTTATCTGCAGTAGATCTTCCAAAACACACACACACACACAGACACAGACACACACACACACACACAGTAGATCTTCCAAAACACACACACACACACACACACACACACACACACACACACACACACACACACACACACACACACAGACACAGACACACACACACACACACACACAGACACACACACACACACACACACACACACACACACACACACACACAGACACACATCCAAATCCCTGTCCACACACTTATCTGCAGTAGATCTTCCAAATCCCTGTAGCAAACCACCATAAATCCAGAGTAAGCTACGAAACCCGTGCAAATCCACACCAGATCCCGCCCATCGCGAGATCTTCCCCCGACGAGACTACAGCAGACTCCAATCCAGTCCCTGCCCGATGAATTCCAGACTGCTGACGTTGCAGTCCGACCCCGACGCGTTTTCCCAGCGAGTTCCAGGACAGTCTATGCAGTTTAAAACTGCATAGACTTCTGGGAGCTCTGTTCGTTCTTCATGTTTCCCAGTCAGGACTGCTGCTGAGACAATCTGCGCATGCTCCAGACTGTCTCAGCAGCAGTCCGGACTAGTGCGCATGCGTGAAAGTCTGCGATTTTTAAATTTTTTTTTTCTTTTTATTTCTTTATTTTTTCTACAGTTGAGGGGGCTGCAGTCCGGCAGTCCAATAGCACGGGCTGCCCCTACAATGTTAGCGCTTTTGTTCAAATCTCTGTTAAACTTCCCCAGACATTTAAAATGTGTTACATCATTTCCTTTTATATCACCACTTTGTTTCCCATTGGACTCTCATTAACATAAATTAGCATATACATCAATAATACCATTTGAATCTATCTAAATACATATCAACCCAATATGTGGATTTGCTCACAAAAAACTTGAACTACTGCAGCAATGTACATTTTTAAAAAATACTGAATTGGCATTTAAAATATTTAAAACTTTTAAAACTTAGAATTATTTAAAATGTCATAAAATTCTTTTTACGTGTAAAAAATGTAAGAAATGTAAGAACTGAAATAATGTTGCATCAAGATGATTTTAAACAAGAAAAACGTAAATACTTACAAATAAATAAACATTATAATAACATGTAAAAAACTGACCAATTATACATAGCGCATAAATAACTTAAAATGCATGCCATTAAACAATTTTCTTTCTTTGTAATGCTTTTAATTTTAATACAGGTGCTATAGAAGTGCGTTCATTAATTCCTGGCCACTTATCGGCTTGAACTCTAATTTGCAATTTTAGTTCTTTGAGTTCTAGATATGCCCCCCATGGTTCCTTTTCCATTATGCTTACGTGGTCTATAGCCATAAAAAGGAATTGATGGCTAGTAAACTCACTGACATGTTTAGCCAAAGCATTATTTAAATTAATTTTCCTTATGGCATATTCATGTTCATATATTCTTTGAGTGAGATGCCGCTCGCTTTTTCCAATACAAAATATTGGGCAAGAAATACATATAGCCAAATAGACCACTGCTTTTGAATTGCAAGTATAGCTGCTTTTTACAAAATATTTAACATCTCTTATGTAAAAACTGTCAGCAATATTGATTTTATGACACCAATGGCATGCCCCACATTTCGACATACCCAAACTTGTTTGGATGGACCTGTACATAACTGGTTTGAATATCTCTTTGAAACTCTTTCCTTTTCGATACACAATTTTGGGTTTCTCATCCAACTGGGCCCTAATGTGGGGGTCCTCTGTTATGATGGGCCAATTTTTCATAAATACATCCCTAATTGCCCTGTAATCCTGGGAAAAAGTAATCACCAGCACTTTAGAAAAGCCAGACTCTATCTGCACTACATCATTTTGTTCCTGTTGTATCAACTCCATGTCATGGTGTCCTGAACGTAAAGAATCACAATTGATTTTTGGTTGATCAAGGATGGGCTTAAAATGCCCATTCAACCTTTTCACAACTACCTCCTGTATTAATGGGTCCACCAGGGTACTAGGGTATTCCCTGTTGATGAACATTGTACGCAATGTAACACATTCGTCTAAAAATTCACGATGTGTTGTTACCATCCGTGCTGCCCTAACAAGTTGTCCTTTGACAACAGATCTCTTCTGGTGCTCTGGATGGGAACTACTGTAGTGCAGATAGCAAGTCGAATAGGTGTCTTTTCTATAAATCACTGCTTTATACATTCCATTGACTCTGTCCTTCTCTAAATGAACGTCCAAGTAGTTCATATGTTCCATATTAACATTCCAGATAAACTGGAAAAAGTCTGTAGTACCATTTATATATGTAAAAAACTCATTCAATGATTCTTGTGTTCCAGTCCAAATATCATCCTCGAATCTATGATAAGACTTCAAAAATGTATTATACTTGGAATTAAATATAAAATTATTCTCCCAATATGCCATAACTTTGTTTGTGTAACTTGAGCACTAATCCAGGCATTCTCTAAAGTATTCAATTGTATTTATTTCTGCTTGGTAGTAACTTGATTAAAGTGTAGCTATCATTCTAAGTCTTTTGGATTAAGCACTTGGGCTTCAGACCAGTTGTTTTACATTAGGAAGGTTTGTGGCATGCACTGTGGTGGCAGGACAGGTAGCTTTCATCCTTCTAAGTTGGGAACTGCTGATTGAGAGCCCAGTGTCTGTTATTCTTAAAGTGTATTAGTTCTGGTTTAAGCACTTGGGCTTCAGGCCAGTTATTTTACATTAAGAAGGTTTGTGGTCTGCACTCTTGTGGGAGAAGAGGCTGGACTCTGCCCTTCTGAGCTGGGAATTTCTGGTTAAAGGTTTATAGTGCCTGAATATCTGAACTGTATCTTACTGAAATTGGTACACCTTGTTTGCTGTAGCATAGACTAGATCCAGGCCTGCTGAATCTAGCTTTGTTTATATGCTTGTTGTTTGTTTGCTTGTTATTTCCCTGAAACGCTAATTCTACCTAATAAGCGGCTTCACAGCGCTTCTGTGGATCACTAGTGATATCTGCATTGCTTACTGTACTTATTTCCTTGTTTCACTTGAAAGAAAGTTACTGTTTGTCGTTTTTGCATTTAAGTTACCTGTAACACATTGCACTTAAGTTACCTGGCACTTGCTCACTAAAGCAATTATATAAGTCAGCACTAAAAATTAAAAGCACTACACCCTCACTCCCCAGTGGCCCTGGTTTTCAATTATTAAGGAATTCCCAATATTATTCTAGCATGTCCAAAGGTCAGTTGTCAATCTCCTCTCCGGTCCAGCTGGTGAATCTGGGAATCTTGAGGCAATGTTACAACTGCCTCATGTACACAGACAACCCTCTCCTCCTCCCAACAAATTCCAACACATGTGAGAGATGCAACCATATAGCCAAACTGGAGGCTAAGCTCTCTCCACTCAGTACTGGCATAACCAGTCAGGAGGAGAAGGAAACCACACTCACTACAATTCCAGTCTCACATAGACCTACCACAACAGCAAACCAAACACATAATCACACAAAAACATACTTGGAGGCTCTAAATAAAGATCTGCCAAGCAGCAGAGACCTCCAAAGCAGACACCCAAGCAGCCGCTACCCCAAAACAAAACACGTGCAACACATATCTCACAAAGCCAGTGTGCCAAACAGTCACAGCCCTTAAGACTAAACAACACACCTGATACACTTGTAATAGGTGACTCTATCGTCAGGCACACTGACGTCCCGCTCACCAGGCTGAACAAGGGAGGGTCACGGTGAGCAGCCTCTCGGGCGCTAGGATCCGCCACATAACACAAGCACTCAGGTCACTCCAAGGCAAGTACAAATATGACTCAGTCATTGTCCATGCTGGTGTGAATGACCTGAGATGTACCTCCCTGGACTACATGAAAAGAGACATAAAGGAGCTCTCTGAGCATGTAGCCCAGGCCGGTATGACCCTGACCTTGAGTAGCATCTTACCCTCACCAAGAATGATGCCACAATATGAAGACAAGATGATCAATTTCAACAATTGGCTTAAGTACTGGTGTCATTCAAAGGGGATCCAATGCCTGTCAGCTTGGGATGATATGCTCGACAAGCCACGATGCTTCGCTAGGGACGGCTTGCACCTGTCACCCTGGGCTTTTGGATATTGGCAAAGGCTCTTGCTACCCCATAGTGCCTTTTTAGGCAAGGCTCAAAAGACAAACCCACCTCCATAGGTATCACAAGGGATAAGAAACTAAGAGTAATGCTACTCAACGCCAGAAGTCTAAACCTCAAGATGCACGCACTGAGAACTCTCCTTAGCATGGAGAACATCGATATCTGTGCAGTAACAGAAACCTGGTTCAGGGCTCCCGAGAGCACCCCAGCACTACCAGGTTATACCTCATACCATGCTTTTCGGCCCCAAAACTTGGACCGAACCACAAAAGGAGGGGGAGTATCGATATTCATCAAAGATACCCACACCTCCAGGTTGGTGGCAAAGCACGAAGCATCAGAGACTATCCATGTGCAACTAACAGTGGGTAAAACTGCCTTCCAGTTTATAGCCTGCTACAGACCACCCTCCCAAACCCAGGAACCCCACTCGGCCTTCCTGAGAACACTGGAAAATATGAAGGTCTCTCCACACACCATTATATTGGGCGACTTCAACTACCCAAACATAGACTGGGAGCATTACTCTAGCTCCAACACCATAGCCTAAAGGTTCCTAGAATTTATAAACTCAAATGCTATGGAACAACTTGTTACCACTCCCACAAGAGGGGAAAACATACTGGACCTGATCATCACCAACATGGGGACTCTATGCTCCAGACCAGAAGTGTATCCCTCACTGGTAAGATCAGACCATAAACTAATCTCACTGGATATTCACATCCCGACCCCACCCCCTGCCCAGAAAACCATAGTGAAAAACTTCTCTAAAGCAAATTTCACACTCCTCAAAACTGAGGTGGAATCCTTCAAAGCCCCCGGGCCTGTGGAAAATACGTCCCAGACCGCAGAATCCTTTATAAACGCATTCTATGAACACCTTCAGGAATGCATGGATTATGCGATCCCAAATAAAACCAAGACCCAATCCTCCAAAGGCAGACGTCCTGTCTGGTGGACCCCAGCCATAAACAAACTATACAATAGAAGGAGGAAACTACTAAATGATAGAGCAATATCTCAAAAAGGGAAGGCATCACTGATCAGTATTAGCAAAAAACTACGGGCACACATAAAATTGTCTAAGGCCAGCTTCGAGAGAAAAATTGCACAGGACACTAAGGATAATCACAAGGCTTTCTTTAGTTATGTTAGGAACCTGGGTGGTAATTCCCAGATATGCTCAGAATTAGTCCAAAATGACAAAATACACCGAACCCACAGACATTGCCAACATCCTACCTGGCAGATTCAGCAAACTCCCCCACCAAAAGGGCAAATATCTATCCCAGCAGAGTGCTGCCCCTGACATCTCAGATGCTCAGGTAAGAGCCGCCTCTCCAAAGCAAAAACACAGCATCAATGGGACCAGATGGTGTCCCGGGCTGCGTCCTACATGAACTCCAAGAAGAGCTAAACCCAAACATAAAACTACTGTTCAATCTCAGCCTTACTACAGGATATGTGCCCAAAGAGTGGCGTACAGCAACAGTGGTCCCTCTCCATAAAGGTGGTGCCTCAACGGATCCTGGAAACTATCGCCCCATAAGCCTGACTAGCTTGGTCTGCAAAGCTATGGAAAGGATCATCATGGACCTCATAAATAAAGATATTGGGGACCTACAAACACTGGATCCTACCCAGTTCGGCTTTGTTAAGGGCAGATCCTGCTTCTTAAACCTGGTTGATTTCTTTGAAACAGTCACCACGGCCATTGACGAGGGGAAGGTGGTCCACACAGCCTACCTGGACCTCGCAAAAGCCTTCGATACAATACCCCACTTGGGCATTATAGATAAGCTCACCAGCTTAAATATAAACCCCTATGTCACTAGATGGATTGCAAACTGGCTCAAGGACAGAACCCACATGGTTAGAATTGCTGGAGCCATGTCAGACTCCAAACCAGTTACAAGTGGTGTCCCACAAGGCTCAGTCCTGGGACCTCTTTTGTTCGGTATATATTTCTCGGAGGTACAGGCCAACACGGAAGGACTGTGGCTGACCAAGTTCGCAGATGACTGCAAACTGGGCGCCATAATCGACTCTCCAGCCGACACAAGCATCCTCCAAAAGGGCCTCATAGAAACAGACAACTGGTGCCAGAGCCATGGCCTCAAGCTAAATGCCAAAAGTGCATAGTCATCCCTTTGGCAAAAACAAAGTGCCCACAAATTACCACATAGGTGGTAATCCATTAAGTACAGAAGAAGTAATTAGGGACCTGGGGACCCAAGTTGATAGCAATCTCTCATTTGACAACCACGTGGCCAAAGTGGTTAGAAAAACATTTTATATAGCCCACCTAATCATGAAGGGATTCACATCTAGATCAGGGGAGGTCATCGTGCCTCTTTACTTATCCCTCATCAGGCCCATAATTGAGTACAATGCCACTTTTGGGATGTACCTTACCAGACACCTGCAGCAACTGGAAAGACCCCAAAAGTACCTCACAAACATCTATTGTTACTAAAAGGTCATCTTGATCAAACTGAACACTGTTCATAAGTTGCAAAAATGACCATGAGTCTTTACATGTATGTTTCTCTTTTTTTATTATATTTTTTAACCCATAATCTATATATTTAGTACAAGCTGAGGTAATGGAATCCCTGCCATCTACTATTGGGCACATGGGAGGGTCCAGAATGCATTTATGAATTTTAGGGATACCAAAAAAAAACGGTATTCTGGGGGGCTGTTATATTCAAGTAATTGTATAGGTCTATATCAATCCGTCTTTCCAGGAATATATCATGAATCTGTTCATAAATTTTCTTGTAAGCTCCATTCAGCTCATTTAATGAAACTTCAATATAAGTGTCTGACTCCAGTATGTTCTTAAGTTTAGTATTATATATATGTTGACTCATAATAACTGCTCCTCCCCCTTTATCGGATTTCATAACCCTTACATCCTCTTTCCTCAGAGTTTTCACTATATTTTGTTCAACATCATTCAAATTAGATGTATGATTTTGCCTCTTACTGATTTTGTTCAAACACTTCAACTCAGTTTCACACATCTTTTCGTATGTGATTAATCTAGGATGCAAGGGAGGGTTATATATGCTACTAATACTGTATTTAGATGCTCCATTAAATATATTATCTTGATATAATAAACTGAAGTTCAGCTTTCTTAAGAACATTTTTAAATTAATAACAGTGCCAGTAAAATCAAAAAGACATGTTGGTACAAACGTTGTACCTTTAGCTAGCACATCAGCAACAATCACTTTATTATACATGTATTGCTGTTCATTATGACATGCATCGGGGGTTTGTAATTCAACTCTTAGGCAGGGGCCAAGTACATCTTCATTTCCTTTATTCAAGTTCTCCAATATTTGTTTTTTATAAGTTCATAGGTAGGTACTAGGCTATTGGCCCTAGGGCCTATACAAGCCTAGCCAAAAAGGTACCCTGGCTTTCGCCACCCAAGAAAATTATTTTCCTGTGCCCCTGTCAAGCAGAACCACAGAGGTAATCCCTGGGGTGAATTTCCTATTACCCATCCAATCATCAAGATTTTTCTTGAAGAGTGTTAATGAGGAGCTCTATTTGACATAGATAGGTAGTCTGTTCCAGAGTATGGGAAGTCTCTGGGACAGGAATCTATCCCTCCAGCATGTTCTGTTTATTGTGGTGACAAGTTTTAGGTCCCTAGAGCATGTAGCTCGAAGGGATTGGGATTTCTTTAAGTGGAGCATGTCCAACAGCTCTGGGCTTGACATAGCTTTGTATGTTAGGCAGAGATGCCTCTGAGTAGGCTATATGCAACAGAGTAAAGCTGGAATTTTTTGAGACGGTCTGCGTAAGGCATCTGTTTGAGGCCAGTAAACCTCTTTGTGAGGTATTTGTGCGGCCTTTCCAGTTGTTGTAGATGTCTTGTGAGATACATACCAAAAGGGGCGATGTACTCTATAATGGGTCTAATGAGTGATGAGTAGAGGGGAACAATGACCTCTTTTTTTCTGGATGAGAAACCTTTTGTGATGAGGTGTGCCACGTAGAAGGATTTCCTGACCACTGTGGCGATGTGATTATCAAAGGAGAGACTACTGTCCACCTGTGTCCCAAGGTCTCTTATCACACTTTTGGTGTTAAGTAGACTACCGCCTATGTGGTAGTTCATGGGTACATAGTTTTTACCAAAGGGGATGACAATGCACTTTTTGGCATTCAGCTTGAGACCATGTCTTTGACACCAGGCATCTGTTTCAGTGAGTCCCTTTTGTAGGATGTCCACATCGTTAGGAGTTTCGATTATGGCTCCTAGTTTGCAGTCATCTGCGAATTTAGTTAGCTAAAGATCTTCTGTATTAGCCTGTACTTCACAAAAGTAGATACCAAACAGGAGAGGACCCAGGACTGAACCCTGTGGTACTCCACTTGTCACTGGTCTGAAGTCTGATTTGGAGTCTGCTACTTTCATGGTGTAGGTTCTGTCAGTAAGCCAGTTGGCAACCCATCTTGTGACATAGGGATTTATACCTAGTTTAGTGAGTTTATCTATAATTCCAGAGTGGGGGATGGTGTTGAACGCCTTGGTGAGATCTAGATAGGCTGTCTGAACCACCTTACCCTCATCTATGGCTTTGGTGACTACTTCAAAGAAGTCTATCAGGTTTAGGAGACATGATCTGCCTTTTACAAACCCAAACTGTGTGGGGTCCAGAGTTTGGAGATCTCCAATGTCTTTGTTTATGAGTTCCATGATGATACATTCCATGGCCTTGCAGACGAGGCTCATCAGGCTAATGGGGCAGTAGTTCCCAGGGTCTGTTGTGGCCCCCCCTTTGTGGAGTGGGATAACTGTCGCGGTGCGCCATTCAATGGGCACAAAGCCTGAGGTGAGGCTATGATTGAACATGGTACTTAGGTGGGGTGCCAGTTCATTCTGTAGTTCATGTAGAAGGCAGCCTGGGATGTTGTCAGATACTATGGATGCTGTGTTCTTGGCTTTGGAAAGTGAGGTTTTTACCTGTGCAGCCGTGATTATAGGAACTTTGCATTCTTCCGGTATAATGATGGGCCCTTTAGGGGGTGAAAGGGGGTTAAAGTTAGCACTGAACCTATCTGCCAGGATGTTGGCAATATCAGTTGGTTCTGTATATTTAGTGTTATTGTGCTGTAACTCAAAGCAGATCTGAGTGTTGCCATTGAGATTTTTGACATAGCTATAGAATGCTTTGTGGTTGTCTTTAGAATCAGTGGTAATTTTGTTTTCATAACTAGCTTTGGAGGATTTTATGAGGGATCTCAGCTTCTTACTGAGGCTGACCAGGGAGTTCCTCCAATTGTGGGATTTTACTCTTTTTTGCAACAGTTTCTTTCTTCTGTTGTACAGTTTGTTTATGGCAGAAGACCACCAGATTGACTTCCTTTTTTTGGAGGATAGCATCTTGGTTCTGTTAGGGATAGCACGATCCATGCACTCGTGTAAGTGCTTATAAAGTGCATTTGTGTAGGATTCAGCAGTCGTACCTCTATTGTCCATCTGCATGGGTGTCGTGTAGTTTGCCACTTCTGTCTTAAAAAGTGTGAAGTTGGCTTTGGAGAAATTTTTTACGTTTTTTTTCCTAATGGGGGCTGGGATGTGGATGTCTAGGGTGATTAGCTTGTGGTCGGATCTGACCAACGAGGAGCTGACCTCTGGTGTGGAACACCAGTCACCCATGTTGGTGATGACCAGGTCTAGGATATTGCTATCCCTGGTGGGGGTGTGGATAAGTTGATCCAAGGCGATGGAATTGATGATTTCCAGAAAATGTTGAACAAAAGAGTTGGTACATGAGTATTTTTCCCAGTTAATGGTAGGGTAGTTAAAATCACCCATTATTAGAGTGTTGGGTTGTACCTTAATATTTTCCAGTGTATCAAGAAAAGAGGAGTGGGAATCCTGGGGCATGGTGGGGGTTCTGTAGCAAGCTACAATCTGAATTGCGGTTTTGCCTAGCGTTAGTTGAACTTGGATAATCTTGGATGCATTATGCTGAGCAACTAGCTTGGAGGTGTGGATATCCTTAGTGAATATGGACACGCCTCCACCTTTAGTGTTTCGGTCCGGGTTTGGTGGCTGAAAGGTGTGGTATGAATTATAGCCTGGTAATGCAGGGGTGCTCTCTGGAGCTTTGAACCAGGTCTCTGTCACTGCACAGATGTTAATGTTCTTCATTTTAAAGAGTGCCTCGAGTGAGTGCATTTTGAGGTTTAGACTTCTAGCATTGAGTAGCATTACCCTCAGATTTTGCTTGCTTGTACCTGATACAGTGGTGAATTCGTCATTTGAACCTTGCCTAAAAAAGGCACTATAGGGGTGGCAAGAGCCTTTGACAGTATCCGGTATCCCAAGGGCGACAGGTGCAGGCCATCTCTGGCAAAGTAGCGTGGTCTGTCGATCATGTCATCCCAGGCAGACAGATACTGTATTCCCTTAGAATGACACCAGAAGCTTAGCCAATTGTTAAAGTCAATCATTTTGTCCTTGTACTGTGGTGTCATTCTGGGTGATGGCAGGATGCTACTCAGGGCTAGGGTCATACCGGCCTGGGCTACAAGATCGGAGAGCTCCTCCATGTCTCTTTTCATGTAGTCCAGGGAGGTACGTCTCAGGTCATTCACACCAACATGGACAATGACAGAGTCATATTTGTACTTGTTGTGGAGTGACCTGAGTGCGTGCGTTATGTGGCGGATCCTGGCACCTGACAGGCAGCTGACAGTAACTTTTTCCTTGTTTAGCCTGGTGAGTGGAACATCAGTGTGCCTGACTATAGAGTCACCTATGACTAGAGTGTCGGGTACGTTATGCCTTATGGGCTGTAGTTGAGTGGCACACTGAGTATGTGGGTTATGTGTCATTTGGGTTGTGTTGGGGGGTGGAGGTTGCTTGCATTTCTGCTTTGGAGGTCTCTGTTGTTTGGGCAAATTTGTACTGAGCGCCTCCGCAAATGTAGGTGTGTGTTTTGTGCTTCTGTGTGTGTGTTTTGGTGGTGTAGGTTTTGAGGGACTATGTGATGAGTGTGGTGCGGTGCAAGTGTTTACCTTCTCCTCTTGACTGTCTAGGCCAGTCTTTGGTGAGGAGAGCTTTGCTTCCAGTTTGGCTATATAAGTGCATCTCTCACAGGTCGTAGTGTTGGGTGGTAGGAGGAGAGGGTTGTCTGTGTACATGAGGCAATTGCTGCATTGTCCCAGATGCCCAGATTCATCAGGTAGACAGGAGAAAACACTGGGAGCTGACCTTTAGACATGCCTGAATAGGTGCTTATTTATTAAGTACTAAAAACTGTTTTCCTCTAGACAAGTGAGGAAAGTTGAGTGCTGTAGTAATTTGTAACTTATTTAGTGCTTACAATGAGTTCTGAACAAGTGTTGAGATCAAAGAAACAGATGACTGCTAAAACTAAAAATCTGGCTAGTTGCAAGGGAAATTTTGAAGAACAGACTTTATGGTGTCAGGAATAGTTTAACCCCAGTTAAGTGGGGGGGGGGGCTTAGGAGCTCACAAACAGTCCTGGACACAACATATCCATATCTGACCTGCCACAGGAAAGGGGGGAAGCAAGCTTAGAATTTTTTTTTCCAGTAAAGTGGAAATGGAGAAAGCTGGAACAGAAGTTAATTCAACGTTAAGAATCTGAGTGGGCTGGCCTTCACAAATGTTCTCTATTAGATTGAGTGAACTAATGACACTAGACTGGGAGGAGTGTCACAGACCAAATATATAATATGGGCGGGCAACTGCAAAGTGAAAGTTTTAAACAGATCAAGGAGCAGACTCGAGAATGCTTTTAACTGTAAACAAACAAAAATGCACAGAAAAGCTTGGATAGAGCACTCAAAACAGAAAATACAACTCTCAGTATGAAAAAGCAGTTTACAGTTAAGTAATATTAAAACAGTATAAAACAGTGCATAAATGCAGTGAAACAATAAAAAAAGCTTTATAACAGTGCAAAAATGTAGTAGATCAACTGTATAGCACAATTATAAGTGTTTCAGAAGTGCAGTTCAGGGAAATAAGTGTAAGAAATAACTTATCCTGCTCTTGGAATCTTAAGGAATTTCCACTTATGCAATGCAATCCAGAGCCTGACAATACAAGCAGAACCTTTATAAGACACAGGGTTTATATACAGTAAGAATGGAAGAGTTGGAAGATCAGATTACTACTTAGCCCCTGCTATTACCCAATCACTCATACTACAGAAGGTCAGGAGGCCTTGTTACTCTCAATTATAATGAAGACAGTCAGCAGAAAATGGCTGCCAGAAACACAGGAAACTCAAACAAAACTTCCAGCCTAGACAACAGGCCTCTATCAAGATTATGCCAACTGAGCAGAACACAGAAACCTCACTTTAAAAGCATAGAAAGAACACCCACAAAGGGAAAATACAAGTCTCAGTATGAAAAAGCAGTTTACAATTTAGTAATTTAAATAAAAAATGCAATTATATTAATGCACACTATTACAATTCCTAGCTGCAGCCACTAAATGAAAGTTTTAAACAGATCAAGGAGCAGACTTGAGAATGCTTTTAACTGTAAACAGACAAACATGCACAGAAAAGCTCAGATAGAGCACTCACAAACAGAAAATACAACTCTCAGTATGAAAAAGCAGTTTACGGTTAAGTAATGTTAAAACAGTATAAAACAGTACATAAATGCAGTGAAACAATAAAAAAAAGCTTTATAACAGTACAAAAATGTAGTAGATCAACTGTATAGCACAATTATAAGCGTTTCAGAAGTGCAGTTAAACCCCGCTTGTTGGTTATACGTATCTTGATGATTATTCCTATTCTTTAGTCTTTCTGACCTTCTAAGCTCAGGGAACTCTTGATTATATAGTCTATCTTGATCCTGTTCTTCATTTCTTATATTGCTTGTATCATTATTTCTTTTACCAGCATTTTGGTATGGCCTATTTTTCATCAGCCTCCCTGGTGGTTTAGGGTAGGCCGTGCCATTCGCATACTGATTTAAGTCTCTTTCAAGTTTCTCCATTTTACCTGTTTTAAGTTTTAGAATATATTGGTCTATAGTGTTATATATTCTTAGCATTTCATATTTAGAATTTTCGTAGGCAGAATCATCCCTGATTTCTTTGTCTAAGACAGCCAATTCTTTGAATAAAACATCTATATCTTTCTGATTATACTTGATAATAATGTCAAGAAAATCTTTGCCGCATTTGTCAAAAGGTTTGAGCAAATCCATATGTAAAGGAGAGTTGTTCACTAGGCCATTGGGGTAGCGCCAAAAATGCAACCCCTTTGGTATGATATTTAGCCTGTTATACTCTCTTAAATATGCATTCTCCAACTGGAGTTTTCTGCATTTTGCCAACTTTATATCAAAATCATTTAATTTATTATTAATTAAATCAGTACCTTGTGGTTGGCTTTTCAAAAAAGCAAATGTTGATCCTAGCCATTCGCCAAGTGTTGGCACTTCTCTTCGTATTCCATTATTTCCTGTATTGCTGTGTTCTATATTTGATGCACAAGCTCCTCTAAGTGCACCAGCTTCCACTTGTTCATTAGGCATGAGGTTTCTATTTAAAGAATCGCTGTTGTGGAAACCTGAGCTGTTAGACTCACAACAAAGTGACGTTATGTTAAAATCCATACCGCTGGTTTCACTGAGCACATTAGGTATCCGGTTGGGTGCTGCACGCTCAGGGGTTTTGATGTGTTCATATAATCCATCCACATGTTGAGTTAACTGCATTATCAAAGCAGTTAACCTTCCAATAGACCCTTCGGTTCCGTTTCCATTTTCTTCCTGCTGAATAGGAGCATTAAGTGCATTGCCAGAAGCCATACTGACAAATTGATAAACGAAAACAACAAACAAACTGAATCCAATAAATGCCAATGCACCATGTCTCTTCAGCTGTAAACCACAAACTTGAATGGTAAAAAAATAGATATTTTAATGACAAAACATACAATGTTAGCGCTTTCATTTAAATCTCTGTTAAACTTCCTCAAACATTTAAAATGTGTTGCATCATTTCCTTTTATATTGCCACTTTGTTTCCCATTGGACTCTCATTAACATAAATTAGCATATATATAAATAATACCATTCGAATCTATCTAAATACATATTATCAACCCAATATGTGGATTTGCTCACAAAAAAACTTGAACTACTGCAGCAATGTACATTTTTAAAAAATACTGAATTGGCATTTAAAATATTTAAAACTTTTAAAACTTAGAATTATTCAAAATGTCATAAAATTCTTTTTACATATAAAAAAATGTAAAAAATGTAAGAAATGTAAGAAATGAAATGATGTTCCATCAAGAAGATTATAGACAAGAAAAATGTAAATATTTACAAATAAATAAACATTATAATAACATGTAAAAAACTAACCAATTATACATAGCACATAAATAACTTAAAATGCATGCCATTAAACAATTTTCTTTCTTTGTAATGCTTTTAATTTTAATACAGATGCTATAGAAGTGCGTTCATTAATTCCTGGCCACTTATTGGCTTGAACTCTAATTTGCCATTTTAGTTCTTTGAGTTCTAGATATGCCCCTCGTGGTTCCTTTTCCATTATGTTTACGTGGTCTATAGCTATAAAAAGGAATTGATGGCTAGTAAACTCACTGACATGTTTAGCCAAAGCATTATTTAAATTAATTTTATTTATGACATATTCATGTTCATATATTATTTGAGAGAGACGCCGCTCGGTTTTTCCAATATAAAATATTGGACAAGAATTACATACAGCTAAATAGACCACTGCTTTTGAATTGCAAGTATATCTGCTTTTTACACAATATTTAACATCTCTTAAGTAAAAACTGTCAGCAATACTGATTTTATGACAACAATGGCATGCCCCACATTTTGACACACCCAAATTTGTTTGGATAGACCTGTACATAACTGATTTGAATATCTCTTTGAAACTCTTTCCTTTTCGATACACAATTTTGGGTTTCTTATCCATGTGGGTCCTAATGTAGGGGTCCTCTGTTGTGATGGGCCAATTGTTCATAAATACATCCCTAATTGCCCTGTAATCCTGGGAAAAAGTAATCATCAGCGCTTTAGAAAAGCCAGACTCTATCAGCACTACATCATTTTGTTCCTGTTGTACCAACTCCGTGCCATGGTGTCCTGAACCTAAAGAATCACAATTGATTTTTGATTGATCAAGGATGGGCTTAAAATGCCCATTCAACCTTTTCACAACTACCTCCTGTATTAATGTGTCCACCAGGGTACTAGGGTATTCCCTGTTGATGAACATCGTATGCAATTTAACACATCTGTCTAAAAATTCATAGGTTCATAGGTTCATACTAGGCTATCTGCCCTAGGGCATTTATAAGCCTAGCCAGAGTGTGTATGGCTTTCGCCACCCATTTTAAATTAATTTTGCTATGCCCTTTTTCAAGGTTAGTATACTGTGCCTCTGTCTAACAGTGACACAGAAGTGATACCTGGGTAAACCTATGATCTCCCATCCACTCATCAAGATTCCTCTTGAAGAGAGTCAATGAGGACTCTGCCTAACCTGGACTGGGATTTTATTCCAGAGTGAAGGGAGCCTCTGGGTTATGAATCTGTCCCTCCAGCATGTCCTATTTATTTCAGTGCTGAGGTTCAAGTCCCTCGCGCGTAGCTCGATGGGATTTGGATTTTCTGAGGTGCAGCATGTCCATTAATTCCGGGTTGGACATGGCTTTATACGTCAGGCACAGATCGCCTCTGAGCAGGCGGTATGCCACTGAGTAGAGCTGGAGTTTCTTTAACCGGGCAGCATACGGCATCTGTTTGAGCCCTTGATCCTCTTGGTGAGGTACTTTTGGGGTCTTTCCAGTTGCTGCAGCTGTCTGGTAAGGTACATCCCAAAGGGGCATTGTACTCAATTATGGGCCTGATGAGGGATGAGTAAAGAGGCACGATGACCTCCCTAATCTAGATGTGAATCCCTTCATGATTAGGTGGGCTATATAAAATGTTTTTCTAACCACTTTGGCAACGTGGTTGTCAAATGAGAGATTGCTATCAACTTGGGTCCCCAGGTCCCTAATTACTTCTTCTGTACTTAATGGATTACCACCTATGTGGTAATTTGTGGGCACTTTGTTTTGCCAAAGGGGATGACTATACACTTTTTGGCGTTTAGCTTGAGGCCATGGCTCTGGCACCAGTTGTCTGTTTCTATGAGGCCCTTTTGGGGCCTCATAGTGTTGTTACCATGCGTGCTGCCCTAACAAGTTGTCCATTGACAACAGATCTCGTCTGGTGCTGTGGATGGGAACTACTATAGAGCAGAAAGCAATTTGAATAGGTGTCTTTTCTATAAATCACTGCTTTATACATTCCATTGACTCTGTCCTTCTCTAAATGAACGTCCAAGTAGTTCATATGTTCCATATTAACATTCCAGGTAAACTGGAAAAAGTCTGTAGTACCATTTATATATGTAAAAAACTCATTCAATGATTCTTGTGTTCCAGTCCAAATAATACTAATATCATCCTGGAATCTATGATAAGACTTCAAAAATGTATTATACTTGGAATTAAATATAAAATTATTCTCCCAATATGACATAACCATATTTGCATATGCCCCTCCACATGGTGACCCCATAGCTATGCCTTTCTTTTGTAAATAATATTTCTTGTTGAAAGTTACAAAATTATTGCTTAGGACCAATTCCAACAGTTCCACAATAAGGTTATTAGTGTCTTGATTAACTTTATGGTGAATGAGCATCTCATTAACCCATTCTAAACCAATAGATTGCGGAATTACTGTGTACAGGCCACAAACATCTATTGTTACTAAAAAGTCATCTTGATCAAACTGAACACTGTTCATATGTTGCAAAAATGACCATGAGTCTTTACATATATGTTTCTCTTTTTTTATTATATTTTTTAACTCATAATCTATATATTTGGCACAAGCTGAGGTAATGGAATCCCTACCATCTACTATTGGGCGCATGGGAGGGTCCAGAATGCCTTTATGAATTTTTGGGATGCCAAAAAAAAACGGTATTCTGGGGGCTGTTATATTCAAGTAATTGTATAGGTCTATATCAAACCGTCTTTCCAGGAATATATAATTAATGTGTTCATAAATTTTCTTGTAAGCTCCATTCATCTCATTTAATGAAACTTCAGTATAAGTGTCTGACTCCAGTATGTTCTTAAATTTAGTATTATATATATGTTGACTCATAATAACTGCTCCTCCCCCTTTATCGGGTTTCATAATCCTTACATCCTCTTTCCTCAGTGTTTTCACTATATTTTGTTCAACATCATTCAAATTAGATGTATGATTTTGCCTCTTACTGATTTTGTTCAAACACTTCAACTCAGTTTCACACATATTTTCGTATGTGATTAATCTAGGATGCAAGGGAGGCTTATATATGCTACTAATACTGTATTTAGATGCTCCATTAAATATATTATCTTGATATAATAAACTGAAGTTCAGCTTTCTTAAGAACATTTTAAATCAATAATAGTGCCAGTAAAATCAAAAGGACATGTTGGTACAAACGTTCTACCTTTAGCTAACACATCAGCAACATGTTGATCCACATAAATGTTTGAAAAATTATATACTTTAAAATCACCTTTAGTATTATTAACAATCACTTTATTATACATGTATTGCTGTTCATTATGACATGCATTGGGGTTTGTAATTCAACTGTTAGGCAGGGGCCAAGTACATCTTAATTTCCTTTATTCAAGTTCTCCAATATTTGTTTTTTGGCTTTGCCCCTTGAAACCCCGTTTGTTGGTTATAAGTATCTTGATGATTATTCCTATTCTTTAGTCTTTCTGACCTTCTAAGTTCAGGGAACTCTTGATTATATAGTCTATCTTGATCCTGTTCTTCATTTCCTATATTGCTTGCATCATTATTTCTTTTGCCAGCATTGTGGTATGGCGTATTTTTCATCAGCCCCCCCCCCCCCGGTAGTTTAGGGTAGGCCGTGTCATTCGCATACTGATTTAAGTCTCTTTCAAGTTTCTCCATTTTACCTGTTTTAAGTTTCAGAATATATTGGTCTATAGTGTTATATATTCTTAGCATTTCATATTTAGAATTTTCGTAGGCAGAATCATCCCTGATTTCTTTGTCTAAGACAGCCAATTCTTTGAATAAAACATCTATATCTTTCTGATTATACTTGATAATAATTTCAAGAAGATCTTTTCTGCATTTGTCAACAAGTTTGAGCAAATCCATATGTAAAGGAGAGTTGTTCACCAGGCCATTGGGGTAGTGCCAAAAACGCAACCACTTTGGTATGATAGTTAGCCTGTTACACTCTCTTAAATATGCATTCTCCAATTGGAGTTTTCTGCATTTTGCCAACTTTATATCAAAGTCATTTAATTTATTATTAATTAAATCAGTACCTTGTGGTTGGCTTTTCGAAAAAGCAAATCTTGATCCTAACCATTCACCAAGTGTTGGCACTTCTCTTCATATTCCATTATTTCCTGTGTTGCTGTGTTCTATATTTGATGTACAAGCTCCTCTAAGTGCACCGGCTTCCACTTGTTCAGTAGGCATGCGGTTTCCAGTTAAAGAATCATTGTTGTGGAAACCTGAGCTGTCAGACTCAAAACAAAGTGGCGTTAAGCTAAAATCCGTACCACTGGTTTCACTGAGCACATTAGGTATCCGGTTGGGTGCTGCACGCTCAGGGGTTTTGATGTGTTCATATAATCCATCCACATGTTGAGTTAACTGCATTATCAAAGCAGTTAACCTTCCAATAGACCCTTCGGTTCCGTTTCCATTTTCTTCCTGCTGAATAGGAGCATTAAGTGCATTGCCAGAAGCCATACTGACAAATTGATAAACGAAAACAACAAACAAACTGAATCCAATAAATGCCAATGCACCATGTCTCTTCAGCTGTAAACCACAAACTTGAATGGTAAAAAAATAGATATTTTAATGACAAAACATACAATGTTAGCGCTTTCATTTAAATCTCTGTTAAACTTCCTCAAACATTTAAAATGTGTTGCATCATTTCCTTTTATATTGCCACTTTGTTTCCCATTGGACTCTCATTAACATAAATTAGCATATATATAAATAATACCATTGAATCTATCTAAATACATATTATCAACCCAATATGTGGATTTGCTCACAAAAAAACTTGAACTACTGCAGCAATGTACATTTTTAAAAAATACTGAATTGGCATTTAAAATATTTAAAACTTTTAAAACTTAGAATTATTCAAAATGTCATAAAATTCTTTTTACATATAAAAAAATGTAAAAAATGTAAGAAATGTAAGAAATGAAATGATGTTCCATCAAGAAGATTATAGACAAGAAAAATGTAAATATTTACAAATAAATAAACATTATAATAACATGTAAAAAACTAACCAATTATACATAGCACATAAATAACTTAAAATGCATGCCATTAAACAATTTTCTTTCTTTGTAATGCTTTTAATTTTAATACAGGTGCTATAGACGTGCGTTCATTAATTCCTGGCCACTTATCGGCTTGAAATCTAATTTGCCATTTTAGTTCTTTGAGTTCTAGATATGCCCCCCCCCATGGTTCCTTTTCCATTATGTTTACTTGGTCTATAGCTATAAAAAGGAATTGATGGCTAGTAAACCCACTGACATGTTTAGCCAAAGCATTATTTAAATTAATTTTATTTATGACATATTCATGTTCATATATTATTTGAGAGAGACGCCGCTCGGTTTTTCCAATATAAAATATTGGACAAGAATTACATACAGCTAAATAGACCACTGCTTTTGAATTGCAAGTATATCTGCTTTTTACACAATATTTAACATCTCTTAAGTAAAAACTGTCAGCAATACTGATTTTATGACAACAATGGCATGCCCCACATTTTGACACACCCAAATTTGTTTGGATAGACCTGTACATAACTGATTTGAATATCTCTTTGAAACTCTTTCCTTTTCGATACACAATTTTGGGTTTCTTATCCATGTGGGTCCTAATGTAGGGGTCCTCTGTTGTGATGGGCCAATTGTTCATAAATACATCCCTAATTGCCCTGTAATCCTGGGAAAAAGTAATCATCAGCGCTTTAGAAAAGCCAGACTCTATCAGCACTACATCATTTTGTTCCTGTTGTACCAACTCCGTGCCATGGTGTCCTGAACCTAAAGAATCACAATTGATTTTTGATTGATCAAGGATGGGCTTAAAATGCCCATTCAACCTTTTCACAACTACCTCCTGTATTAATGTGTCCACCAGGGTACTAGGGTATTCCCTGTTGATGAACATCGTATGCAATTTAACACATCTGTCTAAAAATTCATAGGTTCATAGGTTCATACTAGGCTATCTGCCCTAGGGCATTTATAAGCCTAGCCAGAGTGTGTATGGCTTTCGCCACCCATTTTAAATTAATTTTGCTATGCCCTTTTTCAAGGTTAGTATACTGTGCCTCTGTCTAACAGTGACACAGAAGTGATACCTGGGGTAAACCTATGATCTCCCATCCACTCATCAAGATTCCTCTTGAAGAGAGTCAATGAGGGACTCTGCCTAACCTGGACTGGGATTTTATTCCAGAGTGAAGGAAGCCTCTGGGTTATGAATCTGTCCCTCCAGCATGTCCTATTTGTTTCAGTGCTGAGGTTCAAGTCCCTCGAGCGCGTAGCTCGATGGGATTTGGATTTTCTGAGGTGCAGCATGTCCATTAATTCCGGGTTGGACATGGCTTTATACGTCAGGCACAGATCGCCTCTGAGCAGGCGGTATGCCACTGAGTAGAGCTGGAGTTTCTTTAACCGGGCAGCATACGGCATCTGTTTGAGCCCCTTGATCCTCTTGGTGAGGTACTTTTGGGGTCTTTCCAGTTGCTGCAGGTGTCTGGTAAGGTACATCCCAAAAGGGGCATTGTACTCAATTATGGGCCTGATGAGGGATGAGTAAAGAGGCACGATGACCTCCCCTGATCTAGATGTGAATCCCTTCATGATTAGGTGGGCTATATAAAATGTTTTTCTAACCACTTTGGCAACGTGGTTGTCAAATGAGAGATTGCTATCAACTTGGGTCCCCAGGTCCCTAATTACTTCTTCTGTACTTAATGGATTACCACCTATGTGGTAATTTGTGGGCACTTTGTTTTTGCCAAAGGGGATGACTATACACTTTTTGGCGTTTAGCTTGAGGCCATGGCTCTGGCACCAGTTGTCTGTTTCTATGAGGCCCTTTTGGGGCCTCATAGTGTTGTTACCATGCGTGCTGCCCTAACAAGTTGTCCATTGACAACAGATCTCGTCTGGTGCTGTGGATGGGAACTACTATAGAGCAGAAAGCAATTTGAATAGGTGTCTTTTCTATAAATCACTGCTTTATACATTCCATTGACTCTGTCCTTCTCTAAATGAACGTCCAAGTAGTTCATATGTTCCATATTAACATTCCAGGTAAACTGGAAAAAGTCTGTAGTACCATTTATATATGTAAAAAACTCATTCAATGATTCTTGTGTTCCAGTCCAAATAATACTAATATCATCCTGGAATCTATGATAAGACTTCAAAATGTATTATACTTGGAATTAAATATAAAATTATTCTCCCAATATGACATAACCATATTTGCATATGCCCCTCCACATGGTGACCCCATAGCTATGCCTTTCTTTTGTAAATAATATTTCTTGTTGAAAGTTACAAAATTATTGCTTAGGACCAATTCCAACAGTTCCACAATAAGGTTATTAGTGTCTTGATTAACTTTATGGTGAATGAGCATCTCATTAACCCATTCTAAACCAATAGATTGCGGAATTACTGTGTACAGGCCACAAACATCTATTGTTACTAAAAAGTCATCTTGATCAAACTGAACACTGTTCATATGTTGCAAAAATGACCATGAGTCTTTACATATATGTTTCTCTTTTTTTATTATATTTTTTAACTCATAATCTATATATTTGGCACAAGCTGAGGTAATGGAATCCCTACCATCTACTATTGGGCGCATGGGAGGGTCCAGAATGCCTTTATGAATTTTTGGGATGCCAAAAAAAAACGGTATTCTGGGGGCTGTTATATTCAAGTAATTGTATAGGTCTATATCAAACCGTCTTTCCAGGAATATATAATTAATGTGTTCATAAATTTTCTTGTAAGCTCCATTCATCTCATTTAATGAAACTTCAGTATAAGTGTCTGACTCCAGTATGTTCTTAAATTTAGTATTATATATATGTTGACTCATAATAACTGCTCCTCCCCCTTTATCGGGTTTCATAATCCTTACATCCTCTTTCCTCAGTGTTTTCACTATATTTTGTTCAACATCATTCAAATTAGATGTATGATTTTGCCTCTTACTGATTTTGTTCAAACACTTCAACTCAGTTTCACACATATTTTCGTATGTGATTAATCTAGGATGCAAGGGAGGCTTATATATGCTACTAATACTGTATTTAGATGCTCCATTAAATATATTATCTTGATATAATAAACTGAAGTTCAGCTTTCTTAAGAACATTTTTAAATCAATAATAGTGCCAGTAAAATCAAAAGGACATGTTGGTACAAACGTTCTACCTTTAGCTAACACATCAGCAACATGTTGATCCACATAAATGTTTGAAAAATTATATACTTTAAAATCACCTTTAGTATTATTAACAATCACTTTATTATACATGTATTGCTGTTCATTATGACATGCATTGGGGTTTGTAATTCAACTGTTAGGCAGGGGCCAAGTACATCTTAATTTCCTTTATTCAAGTTCTCCAATATTTGTTTTTTGGCTTTGCCCCTTGAAACCCCGCTTGTTGGTTATAAGTATCTTGATGATTATTCCTATTCTTTAGTCTTTCTGACCTTCTAAGTTCAGGGAACTCTTGATTATATAGTCTATCTTGATCCTGTTCTTCATTTCCTATATTGCTTGCATCATTATTTCTTTTGCCAGCATTGTGGTATGGCGTATTTTTCATCAGCCCCCCCCCCCCCCCGGTAGTTTAGGGTAGGCCGTGTCATTCGCATACTGATTTAAGTCTCTTTCAAGTTTCTCCATTTTACCTGTTTTAAGTTTCAGAATATATTGGTCTATAGTGTTATATATTCTTAGCATTTCATATTTAGAATTTTCGTAGGCAGAATCATCCCTGATTTCTTTGTCTAAGACAGCCAATTCTTTGAATAAAACATCTATATCTTTCTGATTATACTTGATAATAATTTCAAGAAGATCTTTTCTGCATTTGTCAACAAGTTTGAGCAAATCCATATGTAAAGGAGAGTTGTTCACCAGGCCATTGGGGTAGTGCCAAAAACGCAACCACTTTGGTATGATAGTTAGCCTGTTACACTCTCTTAAATATGCATTCTCCAATTGGAGTTTTCTGCATTTTGCCAACTTTATATCAAAGTCATTTAATTTATTATTAATTAAATCAGTACCTTGTGGTTGGCTTTTCGAAAAAGCAAATCTTGATCCTAACCATTCACCAAGTGTTGGCACTTCTCTTCATATTCCATTATTTCCTGTGTTGCTGTGTTCTATATTTGATGTACAAGCTCCTCTAAGTGCACCGGCTTCCACTTGTTCAGTAGGCATGCGGTTTCCAGTTAAAGAATCATTGTTGTGGAAACCTGAGCTGTCAGACTCAAAACAAAGTGGCGTTAAGCTAAAATCCGTACCACTGGTTTCTCTGAGCACATTAGGTATCCTCGAACAAGAACCAAAAATCCAAATGCTGACAAAGTAAGTTAAAGTTTAAGCACCAGTCACCACACTCCAGCAGTAGTAAAACGATCCTTTATTTCCAAGTTCCACACATAAATAGTACTGAAAAGTACTTAAAAAACATGAAGGCAGACAAATAGATAATTCTTGTAAATTGTGTTAAGCGCTTTTCGTCCAGATTTTATCTAGACTTCTTCAGACAATCAGTATACATTCAAATAACAGCTTAAATACCCTCATCATGTAGTGTAGACCTATCAGGTCTGTTCTGTTGTAACACTACAAATTTAAATAAGAAGTTATGTACCTACCATAACGTTCCATGTTAGTTGTCTTCTTCTCGTCTTCTTTCTTGCTGGATGGGCTCCGACTCGGCCAATACTAAAGCTCGAGAGCTAATTCCACCGGCTCGAGGCTCCCCTATATCCCACAATGCTAGGTGGTAACTACTCAGATCTCGTTTGATAGCTATACCAAGCAATCCTATTCTCCAAAGAATGGAGTAGGGTAACCCACCTCAAACAGTCTGCGTAAGAAAAGGCAGACATCAGTAAAGATAGAAGAGGTGGGAGAAAAGTGGGAGTAACAAATTTCAGAAGAAGAAACACAAAAGAATTCCGGTCGGTCTGTCCAGGCTTGGGGAAGGAGGGAGGGCCAAGAAAGAAGGCGAAGAAGACAACTAACATGGAACGTTATGGTAGGTACATAACTTCTTAATGTTAAATTGTCAATCTCGCCTTCATTCTTGCTGGATGGGACCGCGTCCCTAGCACCTTATCCCGGGTGGCCTATCGGAACAGACTCTTGAGAACAGTGGAACCAAAATTGGCACGGCTTCTGGAAACCATGTCCAATTTGTAATGTGAAATGAATGTATGAGGAGAAGCCCAGGTGGCTGCTGCACAAATTGAATCTATTGGCAACCTGTCCTGAAAGGCTTTGGATGTAGCTAATGCCCTAGTTGAATGAGCTCTAGGTCTTGAGGGTAATTTTTGATGTCTGATCTCATAGATGAAAGTAATTGTAGATGTGAGCCATCTAGAAAGAGATACTTTAGTGACTGGAAGGCCCAATCTACCTTCTGCATATGACAGAAACAATTGATCAGATTTCCTGAGTTGTTTAGTCCTGTCTAAGTAATATCTCAGTTGGCGATGAACATCCAAAAAATGCAGCTTTTGCTCTGACCTATTTGAATAGTTAGGGAAAAAAGCGGGAGATCAATAATTTGGTTTAGGTTAATTTGAGAAGAAATTTTAGGTAAAAAGGATGGATTAGTCCGGAGGGATACCCTGTCTTTGTGAAAAACTAAGTAAGGAGGACGACTGCATAGAGCATTGAGTTCTGATACTCTTTTCACTGAAGTTATAGCTACCAGAAAAAGTGTCTTCCAAGAAAGCAATTTCAGAGAACATGAAGCCGCTGGTTGAAGGGGAAGAATTAAAGATGCCAGAACCAAGTTCAAATCCCATTGAGGCGGAGGGTCTTTGATTGGAGGTTTGAGAAGAAATACACCTCTTAAGAAGGCTTTACAGAGTTTGTGAGCCATGATGCTGGATTCTGAGACACCAACATGAAAATTTGATATGGCAGCCAATTGAACTCTAATGGTTGATGCAGAAGATCCTAAATGAAAGAGTTCTGCTAGAAAGTCTAAAATAGACTGGATAGGTGCAGTAAAAGGATCTATGTTTTTCGATGATGCTCAAAGGGAAAAACGTTTCCATTTGCTAGTATAAATCTTCCGGGTAGAGGATTTATGAGAGGCTATCAAGATATCTCGGACCGAGCGAGATATTGAGGGAAGCCTGGCTAAGGTAGGAATTGGAGAAACCACGCTGTGAGGTTTAGAGAAGACAGAGATTGGTGCAGCTGACCCGACTGATGGGTAATCAGATCTGGTACTGGGTCCAGATGCCAAGGCTGCTCCAAAAGGTAACGATGAAGAAAGGGGAACCATATCTGTCGAGACCAGTAAGGGGCAATGAGGATCATTGTCACTCTCAAGGCGATGGCTTTCTGAATTAGTTGAGGTATCAGTGGAAAGGGGGGAAAGGCATACAGAAGCCCCCGGGGCCAATCGTGGACTAGAGCGTCTCTGGTGGGATGGCCTGGTAACGGGAAGAAAGTGAAGAAGTCTTGACACTTGCTGTTTTGGGGAGTAGCAAAAAATCGCAGCAAGGTTGGCCCCATCTTAGGAATACCTCTTCTAAAATTGATTTCTTTAGAGACCACTCGTGTGGCATGAGAATTGCTCTGCTCAACTTGTCTGCAATGATGTTGGATTTCCCGGGAATATGCGTTGCTATCAGAAAACGCTGAGAAGAGATCGCCCATTGCCAAAGTCTGAGTGCTTCTCGACATAAAGGGTATGATCTGGTTCCGCCTTGTTTGTTGATGTACCACACCACAGACATGTTGTCCGTTTGAATTGCAATAGTCCCTTTGGGAAGAGAGTCGTGAAAGGCTTGCAATGCTAAAAGCACTGCTCTCATCTCTTAAGACATTTATGTGCAAGTGGCACTCGAAGGGTTGCCACGTGCCCTGGACTGTCCTGCCCTGATAATGCCCCCCCCCACTCGATCAGGGAGGCATCTGTTGTCAATGTGGCAACTGGGGGGGGGGGTGAAGGGTCTTCCTTGGAGAAGTTGAGGTGACGTGACCCACCAAGACAGTTGATTCTTGCATACTTGAGTTATCAGTATGGTATGGGACATTGGGAGTCGTTGAAAGGACCACTGGGTAAAGAGCATCCATTGGAGGATCCTCATGTAAAGGTGAGCTAAGGGGAGAAGGGGAATAGCTGCTGCCATGAGTCCTAGTACCTTCAATACCAGTCTGGCTTTGACTTTGACAAATTGTAATAGAAGGGATACTTGGTTCCGGATGTCTAACACCCTCTGCTCTGTGAGTCTGGCTGAAAGGGTCTGTGTATCCAATGTGGCGCCTATAAAAGTAATAGACTGACAAGGCGACAAGGCAGATTTTTCGAAATTTATTGAAATGCCTAGAGCTTGACAGGTTTGAATGGTGAAATCCCTGGATAGGAGAAGCTGATGTCTGGTGGTGGCAGTAAGGAGCCAATCGTCCAGATATGGAAACACCTGGAATCCCTGGCGTCTCAAGTGAGCCGTGACCACTGCCATGCATTTGGTAAACACCCGGGGGGCTGTAGTGAGACCAAAGGGCAGGGCCCTGAATTGGTAGTGACTGGCTCCCAGCCTGAAGCGGAGATATCTCCTGGAGCGTCGGTTCATTTTGATGTGGTAGTACTCATCCTGAAGATCTATCGAGCACATCCAATTGTCCTGACCCAAGAAGGGTAGAATGGACTGTAGAGTGACCATCCGGAATTTTGTTTTCTTGACAAACTTGTTTAAGTAGCTGAGGTCCAGTATGGGTCTCCAGTCCCCTGTTTTTTTTGGTACCAAAAAGAATTTGGAGTAGATTCCGGATCCTTGCTGGTCTGCTGGGACTGATTGGATGACTATTTTGATAGCAGCTTTGAAACTTCTAATGCTGCTTTTTCCCTTAGACCGGGTGGAACGTCTGGAAGGGATCTTTCTGGTTGGGTTGGAATATGAATAAAGGGAATTTTGTAACCCTTGGATATGATCGACTGTACCCATTTGTCTTGAGTTAGGGAAAGCCAGGCTTTTGGGTACAGTGATAATCTTCCCCCGACTGCCTCTGAAGGCGGACAGCTGGGCAGCCCCTCAGGGGTGCTGAAAGGGTTTGTCAGAGAACATCTCTCTGCTACCCTGGTTTTGCGGACCTCCTCTGCCTTTGGGGCGGCATCTATTATTATTCCCCCCTCTGCCTCTAGAGGGGAATCGGCCTTGTGCGTCAGATGAGACTCCCTGGGATTGTTTTCGGAACCACATCTTTCCTCCCCTTTGACCTTTGGGATAGGGTCTAGAAGGGGTAGAAAAATGGACTCCTACGGCAGAGAGAGTCTTACCTTCCACCTCGCACCTGGTCAATGTATCCTTCACCTGTGGACCAAACAATGATGATCCATCAAAGGGGGAATTGGTGAAGGACGCCTTGAAAGGGTCCACAAAGTTGCATAGCCGCATCCAGGCGTGCCTTCGTAAGGCAACCCCTGTGCCTGCGGCTCTACTCGCTCCATCTGCTGCGTACGAGACCAGCCGCATGGAGGAGTTAACAATAGAATTTAGGGTTGCCAACTGGGAGTTCAATGTGTCTTTGAACCCCTCAGCTGTAGGATCCTTCATCAGTTCACCCATATCCTTGAGTAAATCTCTTTGGAGACGGGTGAAGTGGCATAAGTAGTTCAGCGACCGCATTGAAAAGGTCGCTGAAGAGAACATCCGCTTGCCGTACCTGTCCATGGTCCTAGATTCTTTATTAGGAGGATGGACAGGAACCGAAGGATCAGCTAACTCCTTCTTTGTGGCCGCAGCCACCACCATGGCATCAACAGGGACACCTTTGGATAAAAACTGTTTGTCTTTGGGGGCAGTAATAAATTTGGATGGTCTCCTCGGGGTGGGTTCCACTGAGTCAGGAGCCGTCCAAGCCTTCCTTGCCACCACTTCCATAAGGGGGTCAAAGGGAGGGGACACCCAGGAGGTAGAAGGGCGAGAACCAAACGCCTCAAGATACACTGACTCATCCTCCGAAGGATTAAGGGCTGGCCAATTCCCCCTCTGTTTGAGGATTTCAAGGATGTCCGCAAAGGAGACATCCTCAGAGGGGAACGAGGGACCCTTCGGATTCCTCTAAGTCAGTGTCAGAGGTGATAGACTCAGGGGAGTCAATGTGCTTCCTCTTGCACTGCCTCTTCCTAGGGGGATCTCCTGCAGGGTCAGGAGAGACCTCGGAAGAGGAGGAAATTCCCAATGGGGAATCTTGAGGAGTTGGTTCTCTGCGGTGTGAGACAAGGGGGTGAGTAGAAATCACCGCAGGCACTGTAGATGGAGGGGCTGAGGGAGCTGACTGTGGGGCAGAACCTGGTTCTAGCACGCTCCGCATGACCTTGAAGGCACCTCTGTCAGGCAAGGCCTGAGGCCCTCGCTCCGAAGAGACAAGGACCCCTCCCGGCACCGACAGAGACGGCTCCGAAGCCGATGTCGGAGCCGAACTCACCAGCGCCGAAGCCCCAAGAGGGAGAGCGGGGTCGGACAAGGGTCCGATGCCACTCGCCCCCTCGGAGCCGACGAGGGAAGCTCGGCGCCGAGATCCCTCCAAAGAGGAGATCAGAGCAGACGGAGCCGAAATGGAAGGTATCGGATCCGACGCACCGACAGTCATGGCTCCAACAAGCCTTGGCTCCGAACTCGAAGGAGTCGGAGGAGGAATGTAATCTGGAACGGGAATAGCCACTGACTGGTGAGTCGGGCTATGGAGCATTTGGGCCAGTGCCTCGGACTTAAGAAGTCTACTCACCACCCTCTGCAAATCATGGTCTGACAACCTGGAAGACCAAGAGGAATGGGTTTTGTGACTCCGCTCCGAAAGGAGAGGGGATCCTGGCGCCGAGTGCACAGATCCGATGGAGGGGGACCTGGACCTCTTTCTGTAAAATGGCTCCGATAATGGTATCGGAGCCGATGGAGACTTACCAGCCTCGGCTCCAGCCAGAGCCGAGGTAACGGTATGAGGCTTAAGAACAGATCCGATGGAGGGGGACCTGGACCTCTTTCTGGAAAGTGGCTCCGATAATGGTATCGGAGCCGATGAAGACTTATCAGCCTCGGTATGAGGCTTAAGAACATCGGCTCCGGCCGGAGCCGATGACGAAGCCTGCTTCGACTTCTCAACAGTCGACTCAAGAGCAGGAGTCGACTGCTTTGAAGTTTTTGAAGGCTTCCCCGACCCAGACTGAGTCAGGGGGCATTCAGGCTTTAACAAGCCCCGCAAGATGAGCTTGTTCTTGCGTTCCTGCAGGACTTGAGGGCTGAAACCATGGCAGACAGCACATGAGTCCTGCAGGTGCACAGGTCCCAGGCAATACACACAAGAAGTGTGACCGTCTGTCAGAGACATTTTCTGACAGCACGAGTCACACTTCTTGAAGCCTGAGACCTTATCCTTAGACATTAAGGTAAGAGAGGCTGTACACAAACACACAAAACAGACACTCTATACTAAAAAATTTAAAGTTATGTAGCAAAAACACATACACACAAGCCCCTACAACACTAATTTAAAAGGGACTGGGGTGAGGGAAGGGACGAAGGCCTAGAACAACAATAAGAGGGGTAGGGAATCGAAAATTAGGGTCGATAGAACTAAAAATTAGAACTAACAATAAAAATATTTCTGACTAAAAGAAAGGGGGGAATTAGTAATACCTCAAAGGTAAAAAATCCACTAACCTGCCTGAGCCGGTAGAAAAAGCACCTCATCAGCTATAGCGGCAAACGAGATCTGGGTAGTTACTGCCTAGCATTGTGGGATATAGGGGAGCCTCGAGCCGGTGGAATTAGCTCTCGAGCTTTAGTATTGGCCGAGTCGGAGCCGAGGATCGGCTCCGAACCCATCCAGCAAGAATGAAGGCGAGATTGACAACTTAACATGGTATATTTCCTTACCGCTCATTTGAGCGTACCCTAAAGTTAATGTTATCTTTATTAAAATAAAAATAAAAATACTAAAGTGGATGTCAACCTTGAACCCCATACTGTTTCACTGAGTGCATTATTTATCATCTAGTACTTAGTCTGTTTTTATTTTTATTTTGTACTGTGCACATTCAGTTAAATCATATATTGTATTTTGTAATACTGTGTTATACATTTTGTGTTGTACTAAGGTCGATGCCACTAACCTAAATATATTATATGCATCTAAACAGGTTTTTACTTAAGAGAAGTTAAATATTTTGTAAAAAGCAGATATACTTGCAATTCAAAAGCAGTAGTCTATTTAGCTGATTTAAAAATTTAGATTTAGATGGAATTTGTTGGAATGATACATGCAGAGGAATGTTCAGGAGGAGAAGCAAGGTTTAAGGGATGCCAGGAATTCTGCAATTTATGTAATGTTGGAGTCAACGATAACTGTTAAAAATGTATACTGTATGAAAACAGTAGGAAACATCACTGTGGCTTGTTTTCTTTTATATTAATGTATGCGTACCTTGTGTGTACTGTTGCAATTGCAAGTTAATAAAGATGCTTAAAAAAGAACCACAGTAGTAGTATAAATTATAACTGTAAGTAAGAACCAAGATATTTAAAGAAAAGAGTATTTCCAAATGCAGCACAAGGAAAATGTGTATAAGTCTTTATTGCCCGAAGTCCCAGATGTAAGAAGCCTTAATAAATGAAAGTGCAAGCAGACTGAAGCAGCTGACAATACTGAATGGATGTTGTTATAACAACAGCATGGTTTCTACTACCAGTAATGACTGTCTATTACTGTAGTTACATATTTGCCCCACTTGTCTAGTTTGGCAAAATCCATTTTAGCTGGAGTCCTGGAAGAAAAGATATGATGAGAACAGTGATAGTTAGAAAATGCATCAGCATTAATTGCATAGGCTGGGAGGTTAACCAATAACTAGAGGAATACATGTTGAACTACTGTTGCTATTAGCAGCATGAATAAAAATTGAACATCTTGGTTCCAAGAGAGTATATAACAAACAAGTCACTAATGATCTTAAATTCCACTGTGGGGCATTTCCATGGATCAGAAATTTTAGCAGTGACTGCACAATAGATAACTTTACTCAAATAATGGCCCAACTGCTAGAGATCCCAGCCAAGGCCTTAAAGAAGTGACTGGCCAATACTGGCTAGTCAATCATGAGGGAAATGATGGTATAGTCACATTGCAACAGCTCCACCTGGGGAAAATCTAGATAATACAGCTCTTGAAGTTTGGGGAATCGGGGAGAATGACCCAGTCAAGGGGTGTGTAAGCTCAAATCATGAACATGTAGAAGCACAAGCTTGGACTGGGTCCAGCATATAACCACTCCACAATGCTTTCAAGCCAATAGGGAGGGTGATGCTAGCAGCATACAAAACAAACTCTAAAACCTGAGTGAATGACAGCCATGACTCCCTGCTCTGAATTCTCTTTTTTTCTGTGGTATTATTAAGCTAAGGAATGGGAAAAATATTTAGGCCTTTGAAGTTGGGATTGGTGGAGACCACGAAAGTATTTATTTAAAAACACAAAATTCTTCTGCTAGGTATAATCCATTATTATCAACCTAATTTTCCCATTTTCATAAGAAACTGGAGTGTTGCATAAACTGTTGCCTCTCCTCTCAATTCAGAGCCACTTTTCTACATTATTTGCTCATCATACCCGACTGCCACAGGTCCTTCTCATGACACCATTTCATCACTTGCCTGAACTTCCTTGTTTCCTTTCACCTTTTTCCTCTCTCCAAAATCTGCTTTATCACACTGTCTTATGGCTTTCTGCATGTGACCCCAACCACTATAATCCATTCCCCTTGGGCTTCTCTGCAAATGAGGTGTTAATCAAGCCATACAGACAGGTAGTACTACACCACTGTGTCGATATTACAGATTCCCCGGTATTCACTTTTTTATTTTCTAATAGCCACTTTACCCTATGGAGAGTTGAGGTGAAGTGAGAGCCTATTCTAGCAAAAAATGGGTGCAAGAACACAACCAGTCCTGGATGGGAATAGTAGTAGTATTCAGAATTTCAGCTACCACGCTTTTCTGCCTTGTCAGTGGCTAAAACTATTGTACATTATACTTTTAGGAACATTCTCTCAGAAAGAGTACCTGCTGTTGCTCCATCTGTCTTGGATTTCCTCTGGAAATTGTCATTCCTTTTCTCACCACATTCCACCTGCTTAGTAAAGATGCATCAAGATCAACCATGACTGATTTACTTCCAGTATAAACCATTTACAATACAGTTTTCTTAACATTTCACAAATACTTTCACTGAGTAATAAACATAAGGACTGAAGGAATAATACATGTTGAGTGCTTATTTGCAATTTCATTTGTGTATACATGCACGTTTTAAATCTGTTTCGAGTACACATTTAACATATCACTTTGTTTTTTTTTGTTTTTTGTATTTTGTTTCTTTAAATGCCACACAGTACAGTAACATTTATTTATTGTTGTATCTGGTTATATATTGTAGTGGTAGCACTTTCTACATAATATTTCAGAGAATTTCATGAGTATTCAACTTTCTTATTCTGCTGTTGTATTTATTTATTTGCAGTTTGTTAACCGGGAAAGTCCACTGGGCCAAGATGAGCCCTTTTTCAATGGAGGCCCGGGGAGAATAGCTCCATGTACAGTAATACAAAACCAGAAATCAACAAAAATTAATAGAATATTATACAAATTAAAAATTAACAAAAACACACAAACATATTAATGTAGTAGTAGTAGCAACAAAATGATATGTATAGTTTGATATAACAATACATCCTATGCAAACATGAGATAACAAGCATTCTGTGGTATGTGGAATGCAAAAGTCTACACTATCTAAGGCACAATAGGAGTAAGTAACCGTAAGAGAAAAAGGAAGGTGGAAACAGAGCAGAGCTAGTGTTAGGTAGAGTTTAGAGAGAGAGAAAGGTTGAAGGAAAGTAGGAGTCAAGTAGATGAAAGATTAGGAGGGGTGACAGCAGGAGCATTGCCAATTAGAAGAGAGATAGGAATGGAGCAAACTCTTAAAAGTGGAGTGGTTCTGGGTAGTTCAGATATGGGGTAGAAGTGAGTTCCACTTTCGTGCTAGGGAAAATGACAATAGAAGTTGCCCATTAGTACTTATGGGTTTGTACACTTCAAGGAGGTTCTGATTATTAGAACTGAGTGATCTTTTGGGAAGATGCATAGTAAGGATGGAGGAGAGGGAGGGGCAGTTGGAGGGCTTGAAAATAAGTTTATGGGCAGTACAGAGCTAAATGTAAACAGATAGTTGGGGAGTTCTAGCCAATTCAAGGAGTGTAGGGCATCACAGTGGTGGGAGGAGGATCTGTAGCTGGTAGCAAACATAGAGTTTTTTTGTAGTAGGACGCAAGTTTTGCCTTAAGGGTGGCTTGTAGATTTGTAAGGAGAGGGGCTCCATACATGAGAGAGGGAAGGAGGTAAGTGGTAGAGAGGGTAAGCTTAGTTGAGGGGGTAAGGTAATGTGTCGATAAAGCATTCCAAGTTTCTGGTAGGTTTTCTCGATGCTAGTTTGTAGATGAGTATCAAACATTAGTTGTTCATTGATGAGGATGCCTAGAAGCTTAGTATGGGGGACTATTTCGATATGGAGTCGTACTTTTGCTAACTATACAGAAGGAGTTCTTGTCTATTTTGATGTTTTTTGATGGGGTAAAGATCACGATTTTGGTTTTGGATGCATTGAGAGATAGGTAATTGTTCAGCATCCATGTCTCAGTGCTGGTGAAGGCATCCTGAGTTACTTGCATGAGTTTGGGGAGAGATTTGGCAGTGCAGATAATGATAGAGTCATCTGTGTATTGGACAAGTTTAGTATTAGGGATACAATAATGAAAGTTATTAATGAAGATGTTAAATAGTAAACAATCCGGGATAGAACCTTGGAGAATGCCTCTCAGACTGTCAAGGTAGGAAGAGGTACAATTGTTCCACTTGACGGCCTGTTGTCTATTTGAGAGGTAACTGGAAAACCAATTGATGGAAGAAGGGGAAAGATTAAGATGAGAGACCTTGGACAAAAGTAAGTTATGGGTAATGATGTTGAAGGCCTTAGATAAGTCTAGGAGAAGGGTAGATACAATAATGCCTGAGTTGTGAGCCTGGTTGATGATATCAAGGAAGGACAGAAGGGCTGTAGTGGTACAGTGTCCAGGTCTGAATCCATGTTGCAATGAGGTCAGTGGATGGTTGTCTAGAAGGTAAGGTAAAAGTTGCAGGTGAATACATTTTTCAAGCATTTTTGAGATAGGGGAAAGAATGGCTGTTGAACAGAAATTGGAGATGTCAGTGTTGTTGCCCCCTTTGTGTTGTTGTGTCTTTCGGCTTTTCCCAGTTAGGGGTCGCCACAGCGGAACTCAGGTCCGCTAATGATTGGCAGTAGATTTTTACATGCCGAGTTGCCAGCCCTGACGCACAACCTTCAACGAAGGTACGCCCATTCACGCATGTCTCCAGACAGAAGACGCTCTAGCTGAGAATCGAACGGGACAACGTCTTACTGTGAGGCGACAGTGCTACCGCAGCACCACCACGTGTAAGGGAATGAAAAGGGCTTTTTTTCCAGAGGAGGGGTTTAACTGTTCAGTTTAAATCTGTCACTGTAAAATGAAGTGAATTTAATAATTAGGCCAAACCATGACAAATTATCTCAGGGGTGGCAATGCGTCTACTCAACAAGAATTTCAGGTACTAAGTTATGGGCTACCTCTCTAATCTTAACAATCTTCCATTAGCTACACATTTCAATGACTTTTTTTATTATTTATTTATTTATTTTATTTTACATTTGTTGACTGGGCTAGTTCAACTGGATATATGTCCATTTTCAGTGGAGGCCCGGGAAGAAAAGCTCCACACTTCAGAATAGAATCACAATAATATAAGTACATTACTAGGATTTAGCAAATTATACTAGTATATTACATTTTAGCTTAAGAGTAAGGAAAATTTTTCCAAGCTACATAACACATGTAATGTGTAATGACTAATATTTATTACCCAGCTTACAGCATGCAAAAAAGTCACCTATTAATTATTTTTTCATAAGTCAATGCCAAAGAATTATTATCTGAAAATGTATTGTACTGCACTTTTGTTATGTCTCTATTGTAGCACCCCTTACAAAAAAGAACTTGACCTTCTAATAAGATGTTTTTCAGTTTCTATATCCGCTAGTTTGTTTAGCAATGTTCAGAAGGTAAAACCCTGAAGAAGAAATGTATCACTAGTGTTTTATACTGTCTTAGTTTTCTATTATCAGACTAGACTGATAACATGTCCTTTCATGTAAGTGGATTCCTTTACTCTCCAAGTAGTTTAATACATAAATGTTTATTTGTGTATTCGCTCATATGTTGTGTGTGCGCATACACATCTGCAGGCTCACCAAATTTAATTAGCTTGAGCTATTGAATATTTTGTGAAACAAGTTACAGAAAGTCAGTATTTTATCTACATTGTAAAAAAAAAAAACTTTGCATAGCTGCTGCATTCTTCAAGACTAGTTTTCAATAGCACATTTTTAAAATAAATTTGTCTGCTTGTTTTACTTGTGTGATTGCGGGAATAATTTCATGTATGCACGTATACTTCTGTGAATAATTAATATATCTTACCTATGGGATAACCACTAATACTTAAGACTACCATAGGTCTACTTTTGTCATATGTGATTGGGATGATTGATTGAGTGTACATTAAGCTTAAATTCTGTAATTTTTCTTTCTGATAAGCTGGAATGACCCATTAGACAAAAGTACCTGCTTTCTAAGGATACATATAAAATGAGGTACCTTCTTCAGAGTCAGTGCCCACATCGAAGTTGTAGGATCTAAATTCATACCAGATAACTGTGCCAGCTGCTTGTACAGCCCGTCAGCCTTGTGTCTAGACTGTATTGGGGTATGTTATTCGGACAACTGCCTGGTCAAATTCTGATTTCTGGCATACTGGCCAAAATTTAAGCAGCTGGCACTGCAAGATGAGGTTCACTATCAGAGGTAGGGTTTTCAACTCCAATGTGCAGTATGACTTCAGAAACATATTCCAGTTAGCTATTTGACAGAACTGTCTGCTTGTAAGACTTACTGCTGTTTGATCAACTTAAATCTGGCTATATATTGTAAGCTCCCAAAATAATATACATTTTTCCTTTACACATTTTGGGAAGGTACAGCCTACTGAATGAAAAGCATCTTATGACATTAAACAGTCAAGCTGATACTCTGCTGTGTATTATGCAAACAAAAAGGCAAAGCATAAACTGGATTTCTAAATAATACTGCGAGTCTGAGGTTTACTCAAACCACAGATCTACAAACTATCTTTGCTAACGGGCAGACAATTATGGTATGCACCTGATTATGTACAGCATTAATGTCTGACAGAAATTTAGAGATGGAAAGAGCAAGTACTGTAGCCTCACTGCATCTGACACAAAACATGACAAATGAGCTGCATGTGGGAGTTCTGTATAAATTATTATTTAAGGCTGGAAGACAACGTCCTCAGAGTTGGCATTTCTGGTTCATGCTAATGAGGCAAGGCTCCCAAGAGTTACACTCCTAATTGAAAAGAATGGATCCAATCTTCATTAAAGCGTTTTCCTATGTGCTGGCTCTGTCATGACATTTAGTAATTTCCTTCTGTTTTATTTCAGCTGTTCTCACTGTAAAGCATATTTCCATTTGTTTCTTGTTGAAGAAGTGGGTGTTACAGTGGTGTAGCACAACTTAGCTTCTGATTCACATCAGAAACGTTACATTAGCAGGAGCAGCACTTAATTGCAAACTCTAAATAGTTATATTGTGTAGCTTGCTATGATGTACTTGTAGTTAGGATGGAAACAACCTGTAAACAAATGTGGTCTACACATGTTAAATGAATGCAGCTCCAGAACATCAAAACTCCAGCCTTTAAAATGCATTTTTTCCTGAAATAGTCAAAACATTTATTATAAATAATGAACAATGGGCCCCTAAGGAAATATAAACATTACTTAGAAGTGAATGGAAGATCAGGTAACCGCAAAATGTGGAAAAGCCTGTAAAAGAGCATCCACATGGCTTATAGCCCTGGTGTCTGCTTGCATGCTTCTTTCACCTCTGTCAGTAATTTAGGAAGTGCTTATACACACGTTGCCTCTTAACAACAGCCTCCCTGTTCTTGTGCTGGATTGCTTAAAACTAGTTCATATCTGTCAGTAACAGTCATCTGTACTTAGCCACATACTATAAACTCTGCAATCTGACTATCTTCGTAATTTTAGCATTAGTTAATCTGACTTGTTGCATTTCTCTGTCTGTCAGACGTTATTCATCTGCTCTAAATTTTATTTCATTTTTCACCAGTATATATAAGTCATCCTTATTTCTTCTTGCCCCTTCAGCTTGTTGTGTGTATATCTCCTACTGCCTTTACAGGCTCATTTATACCATTTTCCTGAGTCCTTCTTCCTGCCATTAACCTAGTAGCAACTCTGTTATACAAATATGCCTTATTACTATTCTGTGCCCATACTAGTAACTCAATCTAGTAAATGAGCAAGTGACCATTTACGGCCACAATCCAGGCTGGAGATAAACCATACAAGGAATAAAATGTGTTAGTTCACAGGTTCTGTGCATCTGTCTTAGTAACCCTCCATCAAACCACAAAAAAAGTCCTTCAACCCCTCCCCCAACAGATATCCACAATGTACTTTGAGCATCAACTTACAAAAAGCCTGTGTTTAATTGTTAAAAAGTAGCCCCATTAAACACATAGACACACACACAGACACACTTACTTGATATAACCACAGACTAATTAATTTCATTTTTCTTCCACTACACTACTGAATTCAAATATACGATGTTGATTGACAATATTTGGACATTTTTTTCATTAGCTTTATGTCTGCTCTCTGAGGACTTTATTAGAATTACATGATGTAATTTTTTTAATTGTTTTTCTCACTTTGTTACAGTGGGTTCTTGTAACTGTTAAGATCTTGTCAATCAGACTTTCATCATGCTGGTATGCCAACATGTTCCTGGTACTGCTTAACTTTTCAGGCTGCTCCAGGTCTAGTTCCATGTTGCTGTGAAGTACTTTGGAGCTGTTCTCTGGGACATTCAATGCTTAATAAACAGCATTAGTGTCTGAAAGGAACTTGGAAATGGAAAGACCACATGCATGCAAACACGCTTGTGCGTGCATGCGCACGAACACACACACACACACACACACACACACACACACACACACACACACACACTTGTATTAAAACAGTTCTTCAACTATGTATTTTAAAATGGGTGTAAATGATGTATACTTCAATTGAGAAGATATTTTAGATAAAAAAGATAAACTGTATAATAGGTAGATCATACAGTTAAAAAGTATTGTTGAGAAAAGTGGGCAAATATATTACGTCCATTTGGACTAAATTATATTGTTACTTCATTTGCCATCATGCTATAGTGTTTATGAAGGCATTGCTAGTTACTGTTCTACTATATCATTACTTTGTATCATGAACTAGTTTATGGATCCAAATAGGCAGAATGATAACAAGCCAAAGGAAAAAGGTGTCTGCAGTAGGCTCTGGCCTTTGGGGATAGAACTGTAGGTTTCAGATTTGAGTTAATAGGACAGCTATTTGCCCATTTTTGGTTTTTCTATTGACTTGACTACACTAAACTTAACTGTGTAAACAGATGATCTATCCATCCTACAACCTGCCAAAAAATGAGGATTTTCAAAGAGATTTGTAGAAAGACTTTAATGCTCTTGACAACTGTCTCCATTTTAATAAATTAAGTTTCAACCTTAAAACATCCACAGTAGTGATGTTTGGAAAGCCCACTGATCCTATAGGGCATGTTTGCCAGCATAAATATTTGAGAGTTAACTCATTTATTTTATTTAGCCTTTGTTGACTGGATTAGTCCCACTAGGCTAGTAGCCACTTTTCAGGGAAGACTAGAAGTGATATTTGTACTGGTACAGGAAATTTAGAGAAGGCATCATGGAACTTCCCCAACATGTTTTTTGCTAGATGCTGAGGGATCTTCTACATTTACCTGAGCAACCACCATTTCAGGCAGATTGGGCCTCGGTTTTGGCAAAATACTCTTATTTAAAGAACATGTGGGAATCTCTGCTGGCAGCATCCCAAGTTATCTAATTTACTGATATACCCCAAAGCAAGAAAAGTTGGTAAACTCTAAATTCTGCAAGCTCTCCAAGTAGAGGCACTTAACTCATTTTATAATACCAACCTTCATTAGAAGGCCATTAACAAGATATACAGATCCACAATGCTTGCAGACAACAGGATATATCACTTTTCTACTACAGAAGGCTAGCTAGTTACCAAATACAGGGAGAGTCATTCTCTAGTTGGTATCCTACTGAATCTGCTTAATAAGCATCACTCCCTTCTACTTGTCAATTGTCTTGCTGTTAAAAACTGTAAGCATTTTCACAGAATGAGGCACATGGTCTTCTCAATGTGTCTTCCTCTGGTCTCTCAAATGCAGAGAAGGATTTCTCTAAAATTGCCCCAGCCCTCTGGAATCAGCTCCTGAAAATATTAGAAATGAAAGAATCTTGCTAATTTCTAATAAGGAAATGAAAAAATCCCTTAACCTCATTATATGAATCACAATGCTTTAAAGAGAGTAGTTTTCTGTACATTCATAAGTTATCTTGTTCATAATATTTTACTGTTATCTTAGCTAATGGGATTTAAATGATATTTTATGTTAAAAATCAGCATTCTTAATATGTATTACATGGATTACATCATGCTTTCTTATGAATTAGAAGATTCATAGAGGTCACTATTGATCAAATGCAGCCATACCCATTATCTAACTTACTACATATTAGCTATTAACTTCCATATTATCTTTGTAAGGACTGATATGCTGTAATGAGGTGGTGTCTCCCCAGGAGGTAACAAAGTTCAATTACATTTTGAGCCTTTTGAATCATTGTAAATCAAGACCCACTCACTGGAAAACCCTTCTTTACACTTCATTTAATATGAATTTCCTTATCCAACCTTCCATAAAAAATTACTTCATTAAATATATTGATATATACAGACTTTATTAATGCTATAATGTTTGCATGCATTTCATGCTGTTCTAATATTTTCAATGTTTCAACGATTCACAGTATCATAGGCTTTTTCCACATCACAAATTTTCATTTTACTTCAATTTCTCAAAATACTGTTTACCACTGCTTTTGCTATAAGACGATACTTATTAAATTGACTGCTATTCCATCAATGCAGTCATCCATAAATTAAGTTACATTTTTGCCAAATCTCTTTTCTATTATCCTCATAAATATTTTATAATTGTAACTGCGGTGGTGGTGCTGCGGTAGCGCTGTCGCCTCACAGTAAGATGTTGTCCTGTTCGATTCTCAGCTAAAGCGTCTTCTGTGTGGAGACATGCGTGAATGGGCGTACCTTCATTGAAGGTTGTGCGTCAGAGCTGGCAACTCGGTACGTAAAAATCTACTGCCAATCATTAGCGGACTGGAGTTCCGCTGTGGCGACCCCTAACTGGGAAAAGCCGAAAGATACAACAACATTTAAGGTTAATATTCTCCGGTCCTTAATATCAATTCTATTTCTAATTTTAGATGTAAGAATTTATTTATTCCTTCACAAACTTTTATCAGCAATACCAAATTTGAACCAATAATGCATAACTTCTGGATAACTTTAGTATTTACAACTACACAGACATTAATATTACTGAAGATTTTTTTGAACTGTTTACAAAAGGGCTCCAATATGTACCTAATAGGTCAACTTTCCTTCCTAAACTCTTAATTGAACTCAAGCTGTTTGTGAGGAATTTGAACTTAGCTATAATTTTCAAAGATCAAGATTTGCAGGATGTATCACTTTCTAGAAGCAGCACCTTTAATCCCCCGATTCATCCTAAACTAAAAATGTTTGAGGAACTAATTGAAAAAAACTTTGAGAGACAATTTAATAAAAAAAGAAACTATGTATTCTTCCAATTTTCCTAAACATTTACATGACGTAGTTGACAAGTAAAAGAAGAACAGAACTAGGGTAATGAAACCTGATAAAGGAGGGGGGATAGTGTTGATGCGGCAGCTCAAATATGAGAACTATATTTACAATTTACTGCAAAACACTAGTATTTATGAGCCCATCTCACTGAATGAACTGAACATAGCGGTGAGCAAAGTAAAGTTTTACATACATGATTTGCTTTTGTAGGGTTTTCTGGATGAGAAAACACATAACTATTTAATTGTACCCAAACCAAGAACAGCTATTTTATTTGGTATTCCTAAAGTACATAAGGGCCTCACTCCTTTGAAATTTCGCCCCATTGTAGCAGGAGCAGGCAGTGTGACCAAACCACTTAGTAAATTTGTTGATTTTCATCTAAAAAACTATGTAGCACAATTAAATTTTGTTTGCAAGGATTCTTGGGAATTTTTAGCCAGTGTTGATCAGGAAATTGATAATTCAAATTTATTTATGATCACAATAGACATTGTAGAACTATTTCCCAGTATACCGCATGAGCAAGGTCTTGACTGGTTTGGACAATCAATCGTTAAGGAAGCAGGATTAAACAATGATTTAATCAACACTATACTGGAGTTTATGAGAATTGTGCTTTATAACAATTTCATATATTTCAATGAAGAGTTTTTTATAGACAGAAGAGTGGGGTGGCTATGGGGGCCCCCTGCGCTACTGCCTATGCAAACATAGTTCTACATAAGTGGGAAATGGAATTTATTCATTCTACTAGTTGGAAGGAACACATAATGTTCTATAGGAGGTTCTTGGATGACATTTGCATCCTGTGGTCGGGCACTGAACAACAATTTTTAAACTTCATGGATTACTTAGCAAATACGACTAATTTTCTTAAATTCACATACAACTTAAGTAACAAGAGCCTAAATTATTTAGACATTAAATTAACTAAAAGATCAAACCAAAATGGTTTCACCTCACAAATATTTAGGAAGGACACATATTGCAATTCATACTTGCATTTTGACAGTGGGCATCCTTGGCACATCAAGAAGGGCATTATTAAAGGACAGCTTGTGAGAGCATCCAGAATGTGTAATACGAACAAATTATTTTTGGATGAAGTTGAATTTTTAAGAAATGCATTTTTAAGTAGGGGTTATCCACCTACATTGTTTCAAACAATTTTGAGTGAAATCTTACACAAAAGAGAGCAGGATTTCCCACCTATACTGGGAACAGGGTTAGTAACATTTAAGAGACAAGAAGCTATAAATGTTAACAGACATAGCAACTTTGTATACACATATTCTCAGGATGCCGCATTCATTGAGAACACTTTTAAGAATTTATGGCCCTTGGTTTCCATACAGGATGAATTTACAAAAATCTTTCCAGATCAAATTTCTTTTATTAGAAAAAGAAACATCAATTTAAAGGGCATATTTGAACAAAACATGAATAAAATAGAAAAACAAGAGGGCTTGGTAATTAAAAGAAAAGGGACTTTATCATGTGGCAGATGCCACCAATGTGCATTTCTCATTAATAAGGACCAAGTTCATATCCCTTCTTGCAACATTACCCTGCATGCCAAACATAATTTTAACTGTAATTCATCGGGTGTGGTATATATTGGATTTTGCCAGAATTGCCCATCATTCTATGTGGGCAAAACAGAAAGGCAATTAAAATGCAGGATATATGAACATATAAATGACATCAAGACAAGGAAAGAAACAAATGCCTTCTATAAGCACTCCCTGAATTGTAAGAATATGTCATTAAAATTTTTTGTAGTTGATAGGGTGTTGCAAGATTTGAGGGGTGGAGACTGGGAGACGGCTCTTGGAATAAAAGAGTTAATCTGGCAGCTGAAACTTAATGCGACAAAAAGTCCAGGATTAAATGATGGGATTAGTGTTAGTGATATTCTTAAAGCTAAAAGAAATAGGTTAAAATAAAACTTTTAAATTAATAATATTTATATTAAATATTTTTATGAAATATTTTAATGACATTATGATATAGAACTTTACAGTGTTATATTTAATTTATGTATTAATTTTAAGTAAATTAGCCACAAAGTACACTAGTAACACAAGAGAAAAATGGCTATTGTATTTTTATTCAACTATAACAGTAATAGCTTTTAACATCATTCTTAAGCAACTCATCAGTTTAATACAAGGTATTTTAATTCATGTTTGCAACATATTGGTTATAGAAAAGAATTATGTGCAATGTGTTGAATTACAATTTTAAAACAATGTTTCACATCAATCATGTAGCAAGTATTCATAAGCTTAGCAAATGCATTGAATGGTTTGCAAAAATGGGTGCACATATATATATATTTTTAAAATGATTCTAATTTAATTAATTGATTGTAATTGTTTAATCACTTGAATCACATGGCAGGGTTGTTTTATTTAAAAGCAGAGTTTTGTAACAACCTAGTACACTTGAAAAAGCCCGTTACAAACGGGCGAAAGCGCTTGTGTTTATCGTGGTGTTTTATTCGTTGAACTGTGGATTAAAGTTTTTTACATCTACCTTTTCGTTTTTTTGGTCGATTCAAACAACATTGGAAGTGCATGCCAAAGTACTGAAGTGGTTTTTTGTTATCAGAACAGTTCTGGTCAGCATACGGAGAGGTTTGTGTCTTCATGCTTTTGGATTTCTAGTTTTGGTGTTGCTGAAGTATATTTCATGTTTCAATGATTCACAGTATCATAGGCTTTTTTCACATCACAAATTTTCATTTTACTTCAATTTCTCAAAATACTGTTTACCACTGCTTTTGCTATAAGACGATACTTATTAAATTGACTGCTATTCCATCAATGCAGTCATCCATAAATTAAGTTACATTTTTGCCAAATCTCTTTTCTATTATCCTCATAAATATTTTATAATTGTAACTGCAGTGGTGGTGCTGCGGTAGCGCTGTCGCCTCACAGTAAGACGTTGTCCTGTTCGATTCTCAGCTAAAGCGTCTTCTGTGTGGAGACATGCGTGAATGGGCGTACCTTCGTTGAAGGTTGTGCGTCAGAGCTGGCAACTCGGTACGTAAAAATCTACTGCCAATCATTAGCGGACTGGAGTTCCGCTGTGGCGACCCCTAACTGGGAAAAGCCGAAAGATACAACAACATTTAAGGTTAATATTCTCCGGTCCTCAATATCAATTCTATTTCTAATTTTAGATGTAAGAATTTATTTATTCCTTCACAAACTTTTATCAGCAATACCAAATTTGAACCAATAATGCATAACTTCTGACTGGACTTCCAAGACAGATGCATACTGATCAACTGCTTAACTCTATCTCTCACAGTGTGAAAACAAAAACTGAGAAAAAGGAGAGCCACTGAAACTGTGTTTTGGGTAAACTTCAGTTAATGGCTAGTACGTAGACTGCCTGGATGCCAGCAAAGAAGAAATTTGGAAAACCTGAAAGAAAATCAACCAGTGACGTTGAAGAGAAAATACTATCTGGGAAGGATTTTGCAACTGTTTAGTAAAAATCAGTTCAAGCTTCAGCTTTGGTTCAAGAGATGACTTAAATGTACACAGAGGTGATTAAAATAAATGAAACACAAAGAATATTTCAACTCAAATAATAAAAAGGCTGGAAAAATAGAAAAAAACTTTAGCTAGCTGTTCAGGTGAACTAATAAAATGGCAAAAATCAGAAGCTGGAATGAAGAAACAACTGGCTGAGTATGAAGCTTCTTAACAAGAGTTGTTTAAAAAAAGTAGAGTTAGAAGACAAAGTGCACAGAGAAAACCTGGGATTTTATGTTGTACCAAAGAAACTGGAAGAAACAACCGGCAATAAATTTTTGAAAACAGAAATAAGCAACTGAACTGGTGTTTCACAGCAGGATGTGTTAACTGAAAGACCACATTGAGCTCATGCTTCAAATCTGGCCACAAGAAAGCAGCCAAGACCTATTATTAGTAAAGATGAAATTAAGCCAGCAGAAAGTGTTGATCCTGACAGTCCTGTGGCAGAAAGGCAAAGTATTACAAATTGGAGACAGCAGAATGTTTGCAGAAAATGATTATTCACTGTACACTACACAGACGGAAGCAATTTATCCCAGTAATCAGCGAATGTCATGAAGCAGGTGTGAGATTAATACTGCCATATCCAGCTGTCTTTACAGTATTTTTCCTAGAGGATCAAAGTCATTTTTTTCATAGAGAATAGGCTAGGGAGGGAAAAAAAAGAAGTTTATCCAACAGAAAGTGAGCCAGCAAGCAAAAGGGGACTTGGCTTCTCATTCTTCAAACAGTAAGGTTCACAGAGAGACGTTGCCAGTATAACCTTTTCCAATGTTCCAAAGAAAAATGACTGAGAGAGAAAAAAGCACAGGAGTTGACTATAAGAATCAGGAGTACCTTAGACTTATATAAGAGTCTGGGATTAGGAAATGGGGATGAACAGGAAGAAGATCTGCAACACTGCAATTACTGATTAAATGGGAGACTATAAAGCATCAGTCACATTTGTGAAATATGATTTTGCATTAAAAAGTGCCCGAAAAAGACTGGACTTTCATTGACTTTGTTAAACTTGAGGGTGGACTGAAAAGCATATACTCCACTTGATGTCATTAAGGTTTAGAATGACACTAAAACAGGAAAATGTTAACCATAAGTAAAATAATTTTTATCTTATTAGTATTTGTATACAATAGTTGATGATCTAAACTGCATGTTATATATAGTGAAGTAGTTTTGAGTAGTGTGTAATCAGGGGTACTTTAAATGTTGGGTCTTTTCTTTAATTATCATACGTGTTAAAGATATTAAAGTAAACAAGTACTTTTTTAGTTGCAGGAAATATGGGCTTTACAGTACATCAAAACAAGAAAAGCAGGAAAAGCAAGTTTAATGTCAATGTGCTGCAATCTTGGCTGCTGAGGTGGGGAGGAGTGTGAAAGTTAACTAATTCTATTATATGTAGAATTAAGATATTTTCTCTTATTTTACAAGGGTGAATGTCTACATTAATGCCTTTAGCTTAAGCTATAAATGACTGTTTTTTTTCTAAGCAAGTAGGCTTTAACATAAAACAAAATGATGAAAGCCATGAAAAAATGCCAAGTTTCTTACAACTACAAATATATTAGCTTGTATTTTTTCCATTAACAAATGTTCAGTGGGAGTCAAGAAGTCTACTGCTGAATTCTGTTCTGAGTGGAATTTACTGTACAAAGATTCATTGTTGAGTATCTTTCCATGGGGATGAACTGTCTAAAGGTGCAAGCAATTGATCATGAGAGATGTGAGCATTCTCTGCTGAGGGAAATGCAAATTTTTCAAGTACAATGGCAAGCAGTTCACTGAAAAATAAAGTTTGAAATTATAGGAACTGAATAAGGGATAGCAACGCCGTAATAATTTAATGTATTTTACAGAACAATGTAGATTCATTTAAAGATACCGAGTGCACTTTTTCTTAGGATTAAATGTTACTGTTTTCTGAAAGCATATAAACTGTTTTTCACGTCTAGGAGGGAGTAGAGATAACAAAAGAACAGACAGCAATCAGTATAAGTGGAAACACAGGCTGTAGCATATACTTTAGCATGGGTAAACTTAATTTTTACATTAGATAATGCCTGTGGTTCAGCTGTTGATTTTGGCCAAATGTTCCTATCTGAATAGTCAAGCTTCAGTTTTTGAAGATGTACATAGTTTTGTGTGCTTGTTCTGAGTCAATAGGGTATGGGGTGTTTTGAAACTGTATTTCACTTTTTGTTTGTGGTTTATCATTACAATAAAAAACTATTGAAAAATGTGACACAGGTTCAAACAGACATGAGAACAAGCAGCTATACAAAAGATCAGCCTGCCAAACAATTTGTGCATGTAACACAAAAGTTGGAAATACACATTTAAAAAACTGTCATGTATAATAGGTGGGAACATTTTTTTTTTAATAATAATACCTATGGTATCCAAATTATCTTAGAATGTAAATAGTCATACAGATAAAAACAAAAAGGAAAGAGTTTTGAATTATATTAAGAAAATAGTAATGTTGCAGGAGGCACATTTGGAAAGTAATGAATTCAGGATGGATATTCAACAGAATATCAAGGACAAAGGAAAATGGAAGTAATTGCACTAACTGCTAGAGGGGCTCCAATAGTGATAGAAGAGGAAAAAAAAGACAATAATGGTAGATTTGTGGTAGTAAGGAGCTACTGGTAAGGCAGGAGGATTATGCTAATGTGTATTTTCCACCAAAAACACAATTACAGAGCTTAAAAAAACTTTGGGAGTAATAATCTGCTTTCAGAAGGGAATTCTACTTATAGGTAGGGACTGGAACTTGATTTGCAATAGTGAGAATGTATCAGGGGGACTTAGTTGGGAATATATAACAAAAAGGGGTAGACTTCTGAAGAAGTTTATGAAAATAGTTGGTATGGAAGATGTGAATTCAGTAGTAGAAACTCAGACATAATTTACATTGTATTCCCCAAAGTACAATAACTGAGCTAGACTAGATTGAAATTATACTTCACAGGAACATTTACGTTTAATAGAAAGCTTCGACACACATCCTATAACTATTTCAGATCATGTAGCAATACAAACTGCACAAATCAGGCCATCTACAGACCCTGGAAACTACAGACCCATAAGTCTCGCTAGTCTCATACGTGAAGCTATGGAAATAATTATCATGGAAATGAGCAATAATGATATAGTAAACCAGACACTGGACCCAACCTGGTTTGGTTTCATCGAGGGCAGGTCATGCCTCCTCAACCTAGTGGACTTGAGAAGGTCACCACAGCAACGGATGAGGGCAAATGATTAATACTGCCTATCTTGACCTAGCCAAGGCATTTGAAACAATACCCCAGTCCGGCACTGTTGGCAAACTCAAGAGGGTAGGTAATAAATCCATATGTCACCCAGTGGATCGCTAAATGGCTCAAAGACGGGACCCCAGGAAGTTAGAATTGAGGATGCCACCTCTACAAAGCGACCAATCACAAGTGGAGTCTCTCAGGAATCAGTCCTTGGACAGTTCCTTTTTGGAACTTACTTCTTTGAAGTCCAGGTGAATGTCAGTGGCCTCTGGCTGATTAAATTTCCAGATGACTGCAAATTAGGAGCTGTCATTGAATCCCACACCGACACAAATGTTCTCCAGGAGGGGCTGACAGACAAACAACTGTGTCAGAGCCGTGAACTAAAATTAAATCCCAAGAAATGCATAAAAGTATCCCTCAGGAAGTCATTCACCCCTGGCAATTATCATACTGACAACATACCCTTAGAGATGACCTAGCAGTCAGGGACTTAGGAACACACCTAGATAGAAATCTAGCCTTTGGCCATCACATGTCTGGAGTAATGAGGAAATCATTCTATGTTACACAACTTGTAAACAAAAGTATGGCATCTAGGTCCAAGGAAGTCATTTTTCCACTATATTCAGCATTCATCAGACCTATCATTGAGTACAGTGTCCCATTTGGTATGTACCTAACCACCCATATCCAGCAATTGGAATGTTCACAGATGTTTCTAACTAAAAGAATGCAGGGCATAAGTAAAATGTCCTATGCAGACTGCCTCAACACCCTATTCCTGTATTTTGTCTCCTACAGTCTGTTGAAATGAGATCTAGGCCTGGCATACAGGGCACTGTTAGACCCCACTCTGATGGACCTTTTGCATATCCACAAAACAAACAGCACCAGAGTTACCTGTTCTAAAGACTTAAACCTTGCCTGTGATATAAACAGCTGGAGAGACAGGTATGTATCCCAGAGACTAACCCATCTCTGGAACAGGTTTCTCATCCACGTGAAGAAGAGTTCCTCCCTAACCCAAGTGATGTGTAATTTAAAACTTCGCTCATATAATCTTCGATCATATGAATTCCGAAGTTTTAACCTTCGAAATTCTTTAGGGGACCTATATATATATATATATATATATATATATATATATATATATATATATATATAGATATTATATATAATTTCATTATTTATTTATTTATTTTAAATTTGTTAACCGGGTTAGTCCAACTGAGCGTTTGACTCATTTTCAGTGGAGACCCAGGGAGAAAAGCTCCTCAGTGAGTTGTCTAGGCAATTCAGATCCTGTGTCTCAGTTAAAAAAATCATCCCCCGGATTCATGAAGCCTGTGCCAGGCGCAGGCGTAGCATATGTGGGACAATACCAAATATGTCCGCCGAGCGATTCAGGTACAAACCAACACCACGTGCACTACCGGTGTACGCCACATCTACGCAGCCCTCAGCATAGGTATGCAAATCACCCCATGCGCAGTGTCGCACCATGCTAATGAAGGCATACAGCGATTCACGAAGTGGTGCAGGCGTAGCGCAAGCCCATGGAAATGTAAACCAAAAAACATGGTTTACATTTTCCCAAACAGAACACTGGAGTTATGGAAGCAAACCAGACTCATGTATTACAAAGTTAACATATGCCAATGGCGAAATACACAGCCAATGGCACAAGAAAAGATGTACAACACCTAAAAAACAACATTTAATGTCATGTCCACAGTAACGCACAGTACAACTGCAGGGCATGTGTGTGCAAACAGGAATACAAAGGAAATATATACAAATGTCATAAAATCACAATGAAAGACAAATTAGGATTGCACCATAATATGCAATGGTAGGCATGGCACACCACAAGCAAGGCGCAAGGGTTGCCAGGGGCCCGCGACAGTGTTCGGCGCTGTAACTATGAATTAGTAGTCAGTGCCATGCAGATGAGGCAGGTAATAATGAATCGCAAACGTCCCGCCAGATTAAGGATGTACCTGACGGTGCAGTGCTATAACACCGAGGAGTGTATCAGAGGTGATACATGACATCAGCAGAGGGGTGTGCCACCATATCAGTAAGCACATCGGAGCAATGCAAATCTGGCCTGGCCATTGCTAAGCAAAGCTGCAGAACAGGGGTGGGGAGGAGGGTATAGAACCGTTTAGCTGAGAGCACACATGGTGCCCGAAAGCGCATGTGTACGGGGATGAAATTGTGCCCAAAACCCGGTAAGTGGATGCACGCGCCGTGAACAATAGCACAAAGAGGAAGGTCAGGGGAAGAAAAGAACGAAATGCCGAAGCAGGGTAATTGGCGTACTAATGAGCAATTAACACCAATCAACTCACGGCGGCCAATCAACGGCAGTAGACAAGCGTGCATGCAGAAACCTGCAAAACAGGATAGGGGAGGCATAGGATTGCAAAGAAAGGAGGGGAGAACCTGGAATGCAAAGATAGGAGAACTGTCATAGCAGAGCAAAGCAAACCCACAGTAGATCGGCAATAGCACACATTACACAAGATAAGCCAGGTCTAGGAAAGTACAAATGAAAGCAGGCAGCTGGATGCCTGCCAGCAAATGGTAGTTGTAATGTGCACAAATGTAAACGGAAGGGCCGGAGGTAATTCACGGCATCCAAATGTAATGCAACACCAAAGGCAGCACAATAGTGGTTCCGTTAATAAAACACAGAAGATACCCTGTAACCACGATCGTACATACACACCCTATGACATCATCGGTGTTCATAGCAAAACAGTATAAAGTGTGAAAGCACTCAACACACACCTGTGTATTTCCAAACACCGCACCATAGTTGTAAACAGATGGGGAACTTTTAAAATGTACATGTTGGGAGCTGCCATAGCTGTGATTCATCAGCATGTGTTACAGACCGACGGTGTTGTGGAGGATGATGCCGACAACCACCGTAGGCCTCGGAGGAGGAGAAGAGTGTTCAGACCAAGGGTAACCTACCAGGGGCTACATGATCTGGAGATAGTAGAGCATTACAGGGTGGACAGGGACATCTTACAGCAAATAGTAGAGCTGTGCTGGCCACGCCTGAGAACCAGAAACAACAGAGGGAACCCATCCCAGTGGACACGAAGGTATGTGTAAGCTTGCGAATACTAGCCACAGGTACCTTTCAAAGGCCAACTGGAGATATAATGGGGATCTCACAGGCATCGGCATCCAGGGTACTACACCAGTTCCTGGATGCCATGTTACCACATGCCAATGAGCATATATACTTCCCCCGAACTCAGGAGGAGTTGGCCAGCAATATGCGTCACTTCCACCATGTGGCAAACTACCCGGAGGTACTGGGTGCAATAGACTGCACGCACATACAAATCAAGTCACCACCCGGTGAGTATGGTAGGGGCTACATAAACCGCAAGGGATTCCACGCCATCAACTGCCAGGTCATGTGCAATGCCCAGGGCATTATCATGGATGTGTGTGCTGGCAGCCCTGGAAGCTACCACGACTCCCATATCTGGCATGCCTCACAGCTGTATCAGGTATTTGTCAGGGGGGACATCCCACAAGGACACCTTGTGGGGGATGCTGGCTATGCACTGGAGCTGTGGATGACGACCCCCATCAGAAATGCACACACACCAATGCAAGAACACCATAATGAGGCACACGCACAAACCAGAATCATCATAGAGCATGTGTTCGGGATGCTGAAATCACGGTTCCGGTGCTTGGACACATCTGGTGGAGCCTTGCAGTACTCTCCAGGCACGTGTGCCCACATCTTCATAGTATGTGCCATGCTACATAATATGATCCTGCGGAAACAGCTGCAGCAGGGTCAAAATGGGGGAGGGCCTCACAGCCCACCGCAAGTGCCAAGGCCAACACAGGCACAGAGGGATCCAGACCATGGACACACTGTGCCAGCCCCAGTAGGCAGACGGAGGCGTGCCCAATATGCCTACGCCTTGGCAAAGAGGGAACGTATAGCACATACCTTGACAGTGTAGGCTCCCACAGACTGACACCCCTCCCCACCTGCACACACAGTAACATGGATGGCACACAAACACGACTACCTGTAAATTGTGATGTATAGGTGGCCCACTGTGGAATCCTACATAGGCAGCCCTCAAACATTGTACACGCAACAGCCATTGGAACACGGAAATGTCAACACCTGAACAGTAGATGCGCCTATCAGCATCTGTCGGTGCTGTGTGTATAGGTTCTCAGGTACATCGGTAGGTACACGCCCGATTGTCAGAGGCAAAACACCAAACGGGGCTAACAGTGACTCCTGTCGCCAAAACATCGAGTAAGCAACTGTCGCATACTGGAGCAGAGGCAATCGCGGGAGCACATGTGTGTAAGCACTATCACGGATTACCCGCCGCGTTACTGAGGGGCTCCACAAAATGTAATCATGGATGTTGTGTCAAGGCAGGAGTACCCATGACAGGCATTCATCATCCCGGCATGCTGCATCCACGGTCGTATGAAGGTGTAGCAAATTATCGGGTGTAGCTAATTGTGTTATACATACCCAGTGCCGGAGTACAGCCAGTAAACATCACATGGACATACCATTAACTGGACCCATCAAGTTGTAAACTAAAGGAGTTATCCATGTGAGTGTAGTGTGGAGTAACTGCTGTAGTGTACTGCACATACAAAATGACATAATTCGTGTACAACCCCCAGATGTCCAAGTGGTACATGCAGTGACTGTCGTGCATGTTCCCGGCCCCACGTCCCGCAAGGGATGTAACGTAATCCCGACGGCACGGGTAATGCATTCCGAATGCAGGTCATCAGAATATGTGTAGCACACGTTAGCGGGAATAAGCGTTGCCCACAGCTGGTAAGTGATGTTTAAATACGACTATACGGATATGCGAGAAACAGGGCTAAGCGTCACTGACCACTGCGCAGATCACGGTCAATGATGCACAGAACAGGTGACACCAGCATTAGTCACCCCCGAACAAATAGCGCCTGCTCTGAAGGGTAAAACGACCACTGCCAGGAGTGGAACAGGCAGTCATGTATACAATCACCCAACACTATTGCTAGGCAAGATGTACGTACGGTAGGGTTGCCACAGTTCAAATGACCAAAGTGGGACATATGCCAGATGTCTGCAGGACGACACCTACACCCAGCCAGGATGAAAACCAGAACGTCAGTGTTTTGCATAGATAAAAAGCTTAGTCTAGTAATGGTCACAGGTACGTGTTCCGTGTCCTGTAACATGTAGGTGGGTCAGATACAGAATAAGTGTGTTATGCAACTATGACATAAACTATAGGGAATATGTTTGTCCCAAAGTCGCAGGGCATTTGCTATGTTCACAAATATTTCGCAGGACACAACTGCACAAAGTGGGACTGTCCCTCGCAAAGTGGGATGGGAGATAAACTTAACCTATGGCAAGTGTGTAATGTGACAGGTACAGACACAAACATGCGGAGTCCAGGAATCACAGTATAAACTGACAAACACACAATGAAAGGCGTAGCGTGCCTGTCACCACCCCTGTCCGAGATATATATATATATATATCTACACATATATAATACAGATAGAAAGGGCGATAGTGTGATATATGTTGATATACAAGGGGTCACTGACATCTGCAAATATATAGATAGGTCGACGACATTCAAAACACCTTTGAGGTACAAATAAACAGGATACCACCAACTATGGAATGTGTCACACACCGTCACGCGTAAACAGGAGGTTGAAAGACAGAAAGAACACAGTACTGGAACAGTAGAACTGCGAGCAATATGATAATAGTAAGGACATGTAGTCACCGCTGGCGGCGGTGCGGTTCACGTAGGTACCGTGTACAACTGTGGTTGTGAGTGATGTAGCCTGTGTATGTGTGTGTTGAAGTATCATGTGTGTTCCCATGTGACTAAAGTGTGCGTGTGTGTGTGTCTGCATATGTGTCTGTAGGTGGCAACTCGGAGGTAGATGATTACGGTAGGTGCGGGTATAGCTAGCCGTAGTCATGCGATAAACACCTGTCCCACATTGGGAGGGACAGCTCCCCCTGGCCAGGTGTGTCCTGACATGAAACATTACAAAGGGCAACTGTCCGAGAGTTTTGGACATTAGTATGTCCCAAATAATATGCAATAGTTGCAGGAAATACTCATGCCTGTATGTAAGAAACGGAAATGTTACATGCAAACCGATAAGTAGTGAAGGACCAAGAACAATTGGTATGTAATGAGGATAAAAGTATGTGCTATCCTGTGTACTGACCATGGCCATATGTCAGCCTGTAAACACCACTGTGTGACCCGCAAGTGTCCAACTATGGCCATATGATATAGTGATGTGAGTAGTATGTAATTAATATATGTATACACAGTTATGATGAAATAAATAATATGTAATCCACTCTGTGCATTTGCAAAGGACGCAAACATTACTCCCATACTAGAATAGCAGAAGAGATATGACAGACAAACATGAACATGATTGGCATGTACAATAACAGTATACATATGGCCTGTAGTCACGGGACATTGTAACAGTGTGACAGCCAATCTAACTGGAAGGGCTATACCAGTAACCATGCATAAAGGACATGTAATAGCTCCACAGGTTCATAGTGGGGTACCGTGCAGTCTGGCAAGTCTATGTGTAACAACAACTACAGTGTGCACACCAGTGGCACCTCTCTAGGGTAGTGTCCTGTGAACAGAAGAGCCATGTGTAACCTGCATCACTGCACAGTACAGCCACTGCAGTGATCCCTGGCGTACATGTGTCCACCATCCACCAAGCGAGGTATCACATGAACACTGCTACTGACTGTCCATGCGTGATGTACATAGGAATCATGTCCCAAAGCATGGTGAGTGTCCGGTCTGGGAATGCAACCCCAAGCACATGCCACACACTGTCGCGTGTGTGCACATATCCATGAGCATCATGCTCATAGTGGCTATTGTGTATATCGTGTATGCGGAGTACATCCATAAACATATTTGCAGACATGGGCCCTGTCTTTGCAGCAGACGTCACCCCTGAGTATGTAATCCGCAAATGTGTACAGACGTGGTGTCTGTACATAAGCCGCAAACTGTAACAGTCGTAGCACAATAAACGTCATGGCGTTTTAATGTTGAGTTATGTAAAGCTGTTGTGTAAGGTACACCCTAAGCGGGGTGATGTACCCATGGATGTGTGTATAACTCTGGTGTTCAGAGGTACAATGGGTGCCTACGTACCAGCTACACACCCAGTACAGACATGTGTGGACACATAGAAGGATATCCACGCCACAGTGGCAATGTGGTAATCACAGGAGTGTGTGCGATATACATGTGTCTTACAAACATGTACAATGCGACATGTATGTAGGGGACTAACACCTATGTGATAACCAGTGGGTGGATGGTGTACTGCAAAGGTGATGTTCATACCAAGTGTCATGCAGGTAGAGGCCATGATGTTCATATTGGTATCCGTCACAGTGACACCCATATGGATGGGGTCTGTATCAGCTGGTGGAGCAACAATGGCGCTGGGTATGCAGTGGTCTGTAAAGCTAGGCAGGAAGTCCCCTCAGTGGTAGCCTGTACCTCAGGGAAGCATATACCGAACATGAGGGCCCCATGACTGAGGACTGTGGTAAGCCAAGTGTAACTGGAATGCAGTATGTGATATGGTATGCCACCCTCAGTGTGTGTGTCCCGTCCATTAGCCACTTTGCATAACATCCGGAGACATATGTTGTGATGTGCAGGTGGATGTGTATGTTGTCAATACCAGAATGGAGAATGGTGCTGAATGGTAGCGAGAGGACAATGCAGGCCGTGTGGACCCCTGTGTCGTCATTAACTACTCTGGCGACTGTATGAAAGGTGCTCAACAGGTGTAGGAGGCATGCTGTGGCCTCAACAAGACCAACCAAGCTGGCATCAAAGGACTGGAGCACAACAAAGACTCAGCGAATTATGTCCATGATGATGTGCCCTATAGCCGTGCAATAGTCCCAGTCGTGCATTGTGGCGCCACCTGTGTGGAGTGTTACTGTCGCTGTGTGCCAGTCAGGGGCCACAATGTCTGGTACAAGGCTATTACTGAATATGGTGTCCCAGTGGGGAGACATGCTGTTCAGAGGTCTGTGGACATCACAGCCTGGAATATTGTAGGGTGACAAGGGGCCTGTGTCCTAGGACATATAGAGTGCAGGTCAGTACTGTGGTAGGTGTGACTGCAGATACACCACACAATGTTCCTGCAAGGAATGTGGCCCTGCAGGGAGTGAGAGGGTGTAATGTTAGCATTGAAGTCATCAGACAGCTTGTGTCCAACATCACCTGTTACTGTCATGTTCCAGAGTGACAGTTGTATGTGTGAGTAGATGTGGGTATTGCATACGACTACTGACATACCACCATAATGCCTTGTGGTACATCTCGGAATGTGTCACAGTAATGTGTACGTTGCTAGTTATGGAGTATGTGATGAGGGATCCTGTGGCCCTACCGAGGCTGACCAGTGTGTCACCCCACCCATGGGAATGTACACCACTGTGTAACAGCCCCACCTGTTGTTGTAAAGTATGTCCGTGGGACCGCACCCCCAGAGTGTCGTCTGTAATCTGGTGTGTACCATCATGGCTCTGTGTGGAATAGCATGAACCATATTGTCGTGTACATGCTATTAAAGTGCACTGGGATATGTCTCAGCGTTTGCATGTGCATTGTCCACCTGCACGTGTGTCACGACAACAACCACCGCTGTCATACGACATCTGTAGTTGGTGTTGTAGTACTCATCAACTGTGTATGCCGTGAAGTGTGTGGTGCCGGTATGCGGCTAACAAGGGTGGGTAGCAGATGTTCAGATTCCACCAATGAGGGGATAACCCCAGGTGTGGAACAGCAGTCACATGTTGGTAGTGTCCATGTCAAGGATTCTGTTCGTCTTGGAGGTGGTGTATGGGTCGAACCAGCCGAGCGGAGGTTATGACTCACGCACAGCGTACGCCTAATGTGTCAGTACATGTGCAGCTATCACAGTTAAGTGTGGGTTACTGTCAGTCTCACATTAGTAGCAGCAGTAGTTCCGGACACAGTTATATGCACGTGGAGCACCTGTGATGCATTGTGCTAAGTATCCAGCCGGGATGTGTGTACAACATAGTGGGATATGGGGACACCTCAGCCATGGGTGTGCCAGTCCAGGTACGTGTCTGAGAGGTACGGTCTGTCTATAACCAGTCATTGCAGGTGTGCCTTGCCTGCGTGCGTCACAGAGGATGATGTCAAGCATTGTGTGACATGACCACATGCTTCGCTAGCCAGTTCCCGTTCTGGTGGTGACTGTTATTGGACACTGTGCAAGACAGGCAGTATAAAAGCAGCAAGAGTACAACATGTGATCCATACTCCCAGGGCTGACAGGTGCAGATCAACTGTGCCACAGCATCATGTTGTTTGGCCGGATCTGTCAAAGTGGACGTATACTAGACGCCTGTGGAAATACAGCAGAAGCATGGACAACTGTTGGGAGTGACACCGTCGTTCGTAGTACAGTGGTAACACGTCCGGATGACCGCAAAATGCTTCCCAGGGCTTGGATCACACCATCAGAGCTACAACACTGGTGGGCTATTGCATGTCCCTGCACACATAGTCTGTGCTCTGAGATACAACTTCAGTCACACAAACATGAAAGATGAGTCACATCGTACCTGCTGACTTGTGGCATGTGTGCATAGGTTATGTTGCAGAACCAGTTACTTGACAGCAGGATGTAAGTGACTATCGCCTTGTGTAGCCTGCTGAGTGGAACAGCAGTGTGACTGCCGACAGTCACCTAAGACAGGTGTGTTGTGTATGTTATGACACCCTATTGGCTGTATGTGATGGGCACATGTGTCTGTGGGCTATAGGTTGGTGTGGTTGTGTTTGGCGATGTGGGCTGTCATTGGTGCCCACACAGAGTATGGAGGGGTACTGTACAAGCTGTCTCCGTATGTGTGGCCTGTAGTGGGGATCATGTGGGACTATGTGATGTGTGGGGTGCGTTGCACATCCCCACATGACTGTCAGGTGCAGTCAGGGTTGGTGACAGTATAACCCCCAGCAGGGCTGCATATGTGCATCCCCCACAGGCTGTACTGTTGTATGTTGGGAGGTGCGCATTGACTGTGTACATGAGAATAGCTCTTATGCCACATGTACAACATAGTCATCACAGTGACAGGCAATAGCACTGGTACGTGCCATTTGGACATGCCTGTATATAAGTGGTACGTGCCAGGTGGACACGCCGTATAAACCACCATGTCTCACGAGGTATGTGAGTTATGTGTGTACAACAGCTGTTGTACAGTTATCATGCTGGAAATGTATGGACAGACAGTGTACCTGTGAGGACTGGTGTGAAATGGGTGCTAAACTAAGCAGTAGCTCATAACGTGCCAAGAAGCTCTGAACAAGTGCCGAGCATGCCCATACATTACAGATAGGGTGTTGGATAATATCAACCCACAAGTGTTGACAACAGTCATGATTCGTGGCACCGCATCAGAACACTGCCAGGTATGGTCTGCAAGTCCATGAACCATTATCAATGTAGATGTTAGCAGTACAGATGTACAAGACAGTACGGATGTTCGGCTACAGATGCCTTTGTATGTCACAGGAGTGTTCTACTAGTGGCCTGTTGACAGACTCACAACTACTAAAGGTGCTACAGTGACATGTGCATATCACACGGTGTCAGCTACAGTAAACCAGGGTTAATGTGTTGTACCCCACCCACATTGTAGCCCATACCACACAGACAAATGTCAGCCATCTGTGTATGTGAGGATGTGAATGGCCATGACCTATGGGCAATAGTTGTCACAGTGTTGCGAACATACAAAATGGGCTGTGTGTGTGATGTGTGTGACATGTGCACATTCTGGTGGATGATATCAGCAATGACACCACTAGGGGAATACCCCCGTACCCATTAAGAAACACCTAGGCTGTGGTCAACAGTATGGACACTGTGTTAGGGATGGTGTAGTGTAGTACACCTCCCTGAGCTGGAGACATCTCCCTGGCCCTTTAGGTAGTCATCCGAGGTACCCATGACATGACAGGGTGGTATCCATGAGCACAGAGATCATTGGACAGGCATACACAGCACCCGTGTGACCAATATTGGAATACACATCACCCTCCAGGGGTAGGGCCCATGCGTGGATGGCCGATACCAGCCTCCACAATACTCACCTCCAGTATGCAGCATGCTATCCACCTTGCATACAGACATATGCCACACTATGCTGTTAGACATGCTACATGTCCATAGCCTGATCTGAAAGACATACGTCATGGACAACCACCGTCCTACGACTAGGATGGCCACATGCTGGACAGATCCCTGTGCCATACCTGTGACATACTCCCACCATACCATGCAGCCCTGTCCACATAGCTGCACATATCATCCCTGTCATACATGGTGTGATGGCCGTATGGTAGATGTAGTATCATCTATCTGGTTCAGTAATGTGTCACTGATGCCCCTCGCAGTGGCATAATGGGTGTCGGATATAGCTAGGAAACCCAGCTCGTACATGCTATAGCCGATAACCTTACCTGCGAATGACGTCCGACTAGCCATTGTCCCATGTCTATCACATGTGCAAGACAGGCGATCTGTGGCAGGATGTTGAACAGCTGTACAGTGCAGTGTAGATGTCTATGGCAAAACAGATGCATGTACAGTTTTCCATGCGTACTTGGTGCATTGTCACTGCCCAAGTCCAGTAAGGCTGTATCTGTGTTATGTGACATATCCACAGCATCAAGGTCAACAGCATTACCATGGATACATCAGGCATGAGTAGATAGGTAAGAACACCAGTGCAGGACATCACATGCAGTAGGAACACTAATGAGGTGACACACATATATGGGGATGATATCCAGTGCATACTGGGTGTTACATGTGTGTGACACATACATGCCAGTCGTGTTAGTGTCATGTTGATTTGCAAAGATAACTGTGCAGATGTACTAGAAATGTATGTGCAGCAGTATCACTGTACATGTCTGTAAATGTGACCTGTCACCTTCATCATGTCTTACAGATAATGCCGCGTACACACCTACCAGCATACAGCCGACAGGAGGATGATGTCATAATCCCGTACCTCCATGAGAACTAAGAGGTGTTATTTAGCCATGTGCCACAGCATGCACAGCAGCGGGATGACCTGTGGCAGGATCTTCACAGGAGGGTCAACGAAGTGGGCGGCCACAACCGCACCTACCAGCAGGTGCGCAGACACTGCATGGACCTGATACGTCATGCAAAACAGCATGCTACTGCAATCGCCAGGGAACAAGGTGGAACAGGTGGTGGGCCACCAACCCAGCCTCCACTCACACACACAGAGGAGCTACTGGCCAGTCTGGGAACACCCTTGAAACAGCCCCCACAAACACTAGCTGCCATCGTGGAGGTGAGTGTCTCCCAACCAATGAGTCTGGAGTTGCCTGGTAAGTCAGTACTGAACATATGGCCAGCATATCCCACGTACGTGCATGTGTCAGTGTACATCATGTAATGTAACAACATATGCAAGGTATGTGGACACACATGCTTTATGCTACCCTGTGTATGCACCATACCTCTAAACTGTACAGGTATTTGCAGGATGTCCAGATGTCTGCCTCATATTGTCGGTGTGTTCCCCTTAATATTTGTCCCTTTCTGGCAAATAGCTGAGGAATGGAGTCATTAAATGATGACATACATTTGTGTTTACGACTGCACATTCCATGTAAAACTCATGTGCATGCAAACCTATTCGTCTAGCAGATTTCTAAGTTAGTAAGAGCAATATGTCACAGTTGTCCCTATATGTCCCCCATCATAGTAGGCTTTGTCCACATTTATTGTTCTAAGAGGTTGAGAGGTATGGTATGCACACATGTGCTGACTATATGCTATTGTACAGGCGAATGTGTTAACTTGCACTGTGCACCCTGTGGCTGTCATACAGTCATGGATAATGTTCATACTGCTGTGTCACCCTATACAGGTACCTCTGGCATGCTGCACAGACAAGAGTCCGTTGCAGGTGAGACTGTCATCGGTATAAGGCATGTCAAAGCATAGATCTATTTGCCATGTGGCCAGTTAATACATGGATATACAGGTCACATCACCCATAATCCACACAGGCCACCCATGTGCAATATATACAACTGAAATGATACACAGACATGAAACTACAGTATTTGTCATTGCTACATGTGTGTCCAGCTGTGCATACAACAGTGGAGGTGTTCTACAATGGGGGCATATGTACTATACAGTGGAACAAAATGTGTGGTACACAAACCAGTACCACACAGTGAGCAGTGATATGGGCAGACCACAGGCGTCACCATTGTGTTATATGCCCCTGCAATGGTTTCACACATTGTGATGTTCCATCCGACATGTCTGAGACACATAGCATTTTTGTTGCAATATTGTCACAATTTCTCATAACCCATACCCCACATACCACACATACACCTGTTGTCTGCATAGCCCTTTGGATGGTGACATATCCAACATCTATGGGTGTATGTCATATGGGACAACACAGACATGTGTGATAGACGGCCATCACATACATGACCAACACATGTGCACACATGGCCATGGGGGATGGCCAGAGACACATAGCCACACTGAAGACGGGATGTGGATACACCCTGTCCCACTTTGTCCACACATGGTCCAATTACAGCCGTACTAGACCAATTGTACAGGTGATGTGGTACGCTGCACATCCTAAATGCCTGTGCACAGCTAGTGGAGGTGTCAGTGACATGTACCTCATACAATGTGTTGATCATGATGTCTGTGTCACAGCATGATGGTAGTCACCTTCACAGATTCCACTGACAGTGACACCAGGCCACAGAAACTGTACTCTTCCCCTCCCGCCATAGGACATCACTGTTAGCTGTGCACCTTGTGTGCATGGTACATCAATGTCATGTGTGAAATGGTGATGTGACACGTCCACTATGTGTGGACATGGTTGCCAGGCAGCCAACACTCTGTAGTCATCGTGCAGGGGTGTCATCTGTATGTCCTCCAGTGACCTGTCACATGACACAGCATGGTTGGGTGTGTAAACACCTCAGCATCGTAGGTCATAATCCACAGGTATGTCATGGGTATGCATGCAGTTCTGGATATGCAATGCGTACATAACATGCACTGTTTAGCAATATATATGCCTCATGATGCCATGCAATGGCACAGTGTCTGTACATCACACTGTACAGCAATGTAGACGGCTCACAGTCCCCTACCATGCCCATGCACATTTGCTCAACATGCATTCTATCTGTAGGACATATGGACAACACCGCAATGTGATACCCAGTACGACGTTGTACATGTGTCAGGAAACCATTGTGTCAGGCATGCATGCATGTATGTTAATGCACACGTCAGCAGATTACATGTCAAAGTCACGTAAGCCATGTGTACTGTTATCCTGTTCTGGTCCACATGGTGTATCACGGGGATGCATGCATACTACCATGATCGTGTGAATTGCATGGATAATGATATGACACCTGCCTGCTGTAGTGTGCATTCCAGGGGGTATGCTTACAAACACTATTGATGTCTGAGCTGCATGCTGTCAGCTGTATCACAAGCATGCTGCATGCCATCTGTCATCGCACATGCATGGTGTGTCAGTGTTTGTGTCTGTGTGTGTGTGTGTGTGTGTGTGTGTGTGTGTGTGTGTGTGTGCGCCAGTCAGTGTGTGTGTGTGTGTGTGTGTGTGTGTGTGTGTCTGTGTGTGTGTGTGTCAGTGTGTGTGTGTGTGTGTCAGTGTGTGTGTGTCTATTGTAATTTAGAGTCTTTCTTTGCATTCACAGGTGATGTAGGTGCGTTACCCTCCTGCGGTCTATCTGATATTGTCCCCACAGATGCTAGCAGTGATGAACATATGCACGAGGTACAGGCAGGGATGTCAGGGGCGGAATCTGTGCCAACGGTTGCCATCCCTGCTATGTCCCCCTCTTCCCCGCACACAGTTCAGCTGCCAACACATACTGCATCTACAGTGGCCATAGAGGAAGGACAGTCAGCATTTGTTAGTGTTGAACAGGAACGTGTGGTGGCTACAGAAGGTGTGTCTCCACACCATGGTGACAGTATACTGACTGCAGATGTGCCACACAGGCATGTGGCTGGTGCTGCTCATAGGAGGATCTCTGTCAGACATGCACCTGCAGGACATAGCGCAGCAGCTGGGATCTCCAGACGCATGTTCCAGACTGTAATGGTGGCACAGGCATGTGCCGAACGGCAGAACAGAGAAGGGCAGAGGCTGCAGAGGGCTGCTATCAGTACCCTAAACAACAACAACATCCAGACATTGGCAGGTGCTTAACAGCAGCTTGCTGATGTTCTGGACAGGCGATTGGGTGACATGGTCAGAATCCTCGACCGTGGCATGGCAATCCGCGAGCGTGAGCTGTCTGTGGTGGAACATCTGGTAGGGGTGAGGCGTAGGACACATGGACGTAGGCCAGCTACACCACCTAGTGCAGGTCAACGTGAGCATGCCACCTCACATGGCTGCTCCCATAGTGCCGGTAGCAGTAGCAGTGCAGCTGGTGCTGCACTGTCCACAACAGGTCACAGCAGGCCACGTGGCCCTGGACGTTCCCGGCGGGGACACGGTTCCAGTGGCCATGTGTCGTCGGACAGTAGCCATTCTGTACCTCTGCCTGGTAGTGCCCGTGCAACCCCTGACAGGCACAGGACACGTGGCCATGTCTGGTCACAGTGAGCTGTACAACCTGGTCTGTACAATCTGGAGCTGTCCAGAATACCCTTGTGTAGGCCTCACAAATGACAGAACTGTGTACACACATACACGCACACAGCAAACACAACTGTAGGGCTCCACAACACCCACATGCATACGGAACAGACATGTCCATTCAAATCACCGGCCCTTACCCGCACACATGATGTCATCCATTGGTGCTGCCTATGACCCTGGCAAACAGTATCACCCTGTGCATATGATGAAGCCTGTGCCGCATCCCTGTCATCCACACCATCGGTGCAGGGATATACTCATATGGTCTGATGCACAGGGTGAACAGAATAGTGAGAGGTGTATCTAACATTACTTGTGTATGCATATTGAGGGATGTGTATGTTGTATTGGTCATGTGTGAATACTGAGATGTGAGAGGTGTATCTAACATTACTTGTGTATGCATATTGAGGGATGTGTATGTTGCATTGGATGTGTGTGAATACTAAGAGATGTGTATGTGACATCAGTGGTGCACTGTCGACATGCACCAGTCATACCATGTAGTCCAGGTGCAGCATGCATTGTGGTATGTTCACAGTATGTGTCTCAGTTACAACAGTAAGAGCATGTTGGTAATGATGCTCTGGTTCCCTCCTATGGTGTACTGGCATGTGCCTACAGGTAGCAGTGTTTGCAGTCCCCCATGTGTAACTGTGGAGTACTCACAGGCACATACGGCAATATCATCAAGCTAAACGTACCCTCAACCTGACTGTTGGAAAGTCGAACATGACACAGATGTCCGAACATGACACAGATGTCCGCACATATACTGCACCTGAAGCATGTGGTCAGTTGAACAGGCTACAGCGGACAGAGATGTGACATACATACCGGGAAACATTACAGGTATGTTGACATGGTGCAGGGGTTGTACACAGCGGTCTGGTCAGTGATGACATTAGAGGCCACCTGATAGCATGAGGCCACACTGTGTAGCAGTAATACCATGTTACAGTACAGGAACATGGCCACATTCACGGGGTCTACAGCACTATACCGCACACCCCATAGTGTTGAGGTGTGGACCCTTGCCTATGTGGTCATCACCCTCGCAGTACTTTGCACCCACAATATGTGGCACAGAGAAGGGACATGCCCGATGGCATCAACAGGGTAGTAGACTGCATCACCATGAGGGGTTAGTGATCCTGTTTCCACAGTATGGTAGCATACACCCTCACACCAAGCACCAGACAGCCATACATACATACATACACACACACACTGTGGTGACCAGATATGTGTGTACGGACAGCCGATGTGTGTGATGCACCACACCTGCCGACGTCATGCTTTCCACACTGCAGTATGTACAGATCTCTACAATGGTGTACAGGGATGTGTTACAACTGGGACATAGTCCCCACCATATGTGGCATGTGTGGTCACACAAGCAGACACACATGGCAGTGCTGGGAATGATAAACCTGCCATATGATGAGCCGTTTGATACACATGCAGCGGTAATGTCCGCAGTATGTGTACCAACGCTATGTCTGGCAATTGTGTGGCTATATGCACACGGGAGGATGTCAGTGATACAGGTGTCACGTGACATACAGTTGGTAACACCTGACTGCTGTGTATGCGTTATGTCATCACCGTCAAGTAACAGTGACATAGCGTACTGTTTGCACATGGCATGGTAGGATGGCATGTGACACACCTGTGAGCCATCCCGGCACACATACATCTACACAGGTGGATCACCACTTTATGTACACACATCCCTCCATACGTGATGTACAACCAACCGTACTGTCTGTATGTCACCATATACACGTGTCAATGATGGGGTTGCATTGCGACTGCATGTTGTAGTTAGGCACAGCTGTGTTACGGACATCGGCCACTGCACATGCATGGTTGCTGCATGCACAGTACAGATTGTACATGTGCGTTGGTCCTACATGTGTCTCCTGTAGCCATGTTTGTATGCATTGCTATTGGTGGACATGTGTGTTGACATACATAACACATGGACTGTGGTATGATATCACGGGTGTCATGGGCGACTACTACGGGGGAATGTGTCCTTCGTCAGCATTGCTACCTCCTGTACTGTGAGCATTCAACAGACATGGACCCACCTTCCATTTGCATGCGTATGATTGCTTAGGCCACTGTTCTGCACGAGGGATAGCAAAGCCTTAGCTATGTACATATGTGTTGTGTGTGTGGTCCATGCACACATCCACTACAATCACATGTTTGACATATCCAAACGTGTGTTCGTTGGTGTACAGCAACACTCATCTGTCACAGCTGTGTAAGACCTGGGGCCCCTGGTATGTCTTGAGCTGACCTGGTCATGTATAGTGGTATAATTGCAATGCATAACACCTGTTGGAACCCTGTCAGTACATGTGTACTCTGCACAGTTGCTGTAGACCTCTGTACAGTCCACTGGTCATGTGTCACACGGTGTTGTGGTAATGTATGGCTGTGTATTGCTGCAGCAACGACATGGTGATGTCTTGAGGGCTACAGTGTAGACTGCAGTGTGTACGTCTGTGATCTGCACCTGTGACAGCTGTGATGGCAGCCGAGTGTGTACTGGTCACTGCATGTGTGTGACCGCTCTGTGCATGGGGACAGTCATACCTTACTGTGCCCTTCCGTATTTAGACTCCGTCTGCATGCAGGACGGCCCGCCCTGTGCGTGGGGATGGTTATATCTTACTGTGCCCTTCTGTGTTTACACTCCGTCTGCATACAAGACGGCCCTTTGCAACTAAGTGTGTGAGCATGCCCAGTACGCCGTTGTGTAGATCGACACACAGTACAGTCCGAACAGACGTGTATTCCTAAGCATGTGGCCATGCCCAGTGACACCTTGTGTCGGTGATGTCCCTCTGTGCATGGGCATGGCCGTTGACATCCTGTATAGCCATGGTGGTCATCCAGGCAACAGATGTCCATTTTCAACGTCACGATGGATGCCTACCAAGTACACACTGGTCGACTATCTTGAAGGGTGTACTGTCTGTGGCGCGTCCCATGTCTATGTCATGTTGTTGTGGTGCTCCATAAATCCTACGTTGCCCCGATCACACCACTGTCGTGTGTTTGTCTACGTCTACCGTGGGACAGTAATATGTCTGTATGCTTTCAGACTGATCACTCTCTATACAATTCCTGTCGGCGTCCTTGTCAGTGCGGATGATGACACGTGCCTAGAAGTATGCCTCTGGGACTGCTGTGTTTAGTAATCTTGGTAGCGCATTCTGTAAATGCGTCATGCTGTAGTGTGATAGGGTAGTTAGGTGTATGTTTGACCCCCAGCCCTGCCAAGTGTGTGTGTGTGTGTGTGTGTGTGTGTGTGTGTGTGTGTTTGCGCGCATGCTTCCGTCCACCTGGGAAGTCAGTCTTGCTTTTAGACGCCTCACACCACAGAAATTCCCTACCGACATCTTTGCCTTTGTGGATGATGACACGCACCTAGTTATCTGCCTCTGGGACTGCTGTGTTTAGTAATCTCGGTAGCGCGTTCTGTAAATGCATCATGCTGTAGTGTGATAGGGTAGTTAGGTGTATGTTCGACCCCCAGCCCTGCCAAGTGTGTGTGTGTGTGTGTGTGTGTGTGTGTGTGTGTGTGTGTGTGTGTGTGTGTGTGCGTGCATGCTCCCATCCGCTTGGGGACTCAGTCTTGCTTTTAGATGCCTCACACCACAGAAATTCCCTACCGTCTTTGCCTTTGCAGATGATGACACGCACCTAGTTATCTGCCTCTGTGACTGCTGTGTTTAGTAATCTCGGTAGCGTGTTCTGTAAATGCGTCATGCTGTAATGTGATAGGGCAGTTAGGTGTATGTTCGACCCCCAGCCCTGCCAAGTGTGTGTGTGTGTGTGTTTGCGAGCATGCTCCTGTCCGCCTGGGGACTCAGTCTTGCTTTTAAACGCCTCACACCACAGAAATTCCCTACCGACGTCTTTGCCTTTGTGGATGATAACACGCACCTAGTTATCTGCCTCTGGGACTGCTGTGTTTAGTAATCTCGGTAGCGCGTTCTGTAAATGCATCATGCTGTAGTGTGATACGGTAGTTAGGTGTATGTTCGACCCCCAGCCCTGCCAAGTGTGTGTGTGTGTGTGTGTGTGTGTGTGTGTGTGTGTGTGTGTGTGTGTGTGTGCGTGCATGCTCCCATCCGCCTGGGGACTCAGTCTTGCTTTTAGATGCCTCACACCACAGAAATTCCCTACCGACGTCTTTGCCTTTGCGGATGATGACACGCACCTAGTTATCTGCCTCTGTGACTGCTGTGTTTAGTAATCTCGGTAGCGTGTTCTGTAAATGCGTCATGCTGTAATGTGATAGGGTAGTTAGGTGTATGTTCGACCCCCAGCCCTGCCAAGTGTGTGTGTGTGTGTTTGCGCGCATGCTCCTGTCTGCCTGGGGACTCAGTCTTGCTTTTAGACGCCTCACACCACAGAAATTCCCTACCGACGTCTTTTCCTTTGCGAATGATGACACGCACCTAGATGTCTGCCTCTGGGACTGCTGTGTTTAGTAATCTCGGTAGCGCGTTCTGTAAATGCATCATGCTGTAGTGTGATAGGGTAGTTAGGTGTATGTTCGACCCCCAGCCCTGCCAAGTGAGTGTGTGTGTGTGTGTGTGTGTGTGTGTGTGTGTGTGTGTGTGCGTGTTTGCGCGCATGCTCCTGTCTGCCTGGGGACTCTGTCTTGCTTTTAGACGCCTCACACCACAGAAATTCCCTACCGACATCTTTGCCTTTGCAGATGATGACACGCACCTAGTTATCTGCCTCTGGGACTGCTGTGTTTAGTAATCTGAGTAGTGCATTCTGTAAATGCGTCATGCTGTAGTGTGATAGGGTAGTTAGGTGTATGTTCGACCCCCAGCCCTGCCAAGTGTGTGTGTGTGTGTGTGTGTGTTTGCGCGCATGCTCCCGTCCGCCTGGGGACTCAGTCTTGCTTTTAGACGCCTCACACCACAGAAATTTCCTACCGACGTCTTTGCCTTTGCGGGTGATGACACGCACCTAGATGTTTGCCTCTGGGACTGCTGTGTTTAGTAATCACGGTAGCGTATTCTGTAAATGCGTCATGCTGTAGTGTGATAGGGTAGTTAGGTGTATGTTCGACTCCCAGTCCTGCCAAGTGTGTGTGTGTGTGTGTGTGTGTGTGTGTGTGTGTGTGTGTGTGTGTGTGTGTGTGTGTGTTTCCAGCTGCATGACAACAGTACACTGCTTTTACAGTATTCACTCTCCATAACATCCGTGCGGCATCTTTGCCTTTGATGCTGCTGTCTGCAGGCTAGATGTATGCCTGTGTGAATCCTGTGATCAACTAATCACACTAGCGCGTTCTGTAACTGCGTAATGCTGTCGTGTGGTACAGTGGTTACGTTTGTGTTCTGCTCCCAACCCTGCCACATGTGTTGTGTGAGTGTGTGTGTGTATGTATCTATCTATATATATATATATATATATATATATATATATATATAATATATATATATATATATATATATATATATATATGTATATAGCTATATATATATATATATATATATATATATATATATATATATATATATATATATATATATATATATATATATATATATATATATATATATTGTATATAGATATGTATGTTGGGATTGTCACTCTTGAATGTGCTGCATTATCTGTACGTGAGCACCTTGGATGTATGTACATCTGCTATGGCTCTGTGATAGTGCACATACTGTGTGCTGTAGTGATCGTGGGTTAAACTTGTGTAGTGACCAGTTATTGTGTTGCTGGGTATTACACGGGCATTAGAAACAATGTTAGTACAGCACCTTTGAATGGTCGTATGCACATCTCGGCAACAGTCAACAGTGGTTATTACATTGGAGTGTGAGTATGGCTCATATCCGTATATAGTAACTGACAATTCTATGCACCTCAGGTTAACATTACAGACTCACGTTTATCCACAGGTTGTGGTTCAGATCCCAGGACTGTATGTATATACATTGACAGGTGCAGGACTGGGTTGTGTTGGATGCATGGAGGGGTGTCCATGGCCAGTAATGGGGATCTCTACAGCCTGGCAGGTACGGTCTGTGACTGTCCCACAACCTCCTGTATATGGCTGACACATGCTGTACCTGTGTATATGCAGACACACACACTTACCACAAACAGCTACGGCTATCACATACACAAACCCATTGCATCACCACTGGGCCATGCAATAACCATTGTCCCTCAAACACACACCTACATGTACATTGGATGGCTCAATGACAGCTCTGGTAATGTAACACCACACCCTCTGCATATGATGTCACCTGTGCCACCACCTGTGATGTGTAACATTGATGCAGGATCAGACTAACCTGGTGCTGATGCACACGGAGGCTCTATTCCACTGTATTGATGTTAGCATGCTGTTAACACACAGTGTGTTACTTCCAGGTGTATATCAGCAGGCATGATGCATTGCAGCTATGACCATCAATGTAGCATAGTTTACAGCACTGTTAATTCTGATGATGTATTCTCCATCCATGTGCCATTTCACTGATGTGTGTAGTATTGGCAGCATGTGTGTCTGAGTGTGCAGTACGTGTGTGATGTGTGTAGTACACATGTATACATGCTTACAAACGCATACACGACATTACACGGGCTTCACCATTCGTACACTAGCTTACTTGTTCTTCCACACTCCACACGCGCACATGGGCTAACACATGTGCACACATGCTTACTCGGGCTTACTGGCGCGCACGGGCACAGACACACTGTGGACAGGTTTGCAGGTCACATCGGTGGTATCCATGGCGTACACCGTCAGTCTCCTGACGTTCCCTAGGATAGCTCATAACACGCCTCTTCCACTGAGTAATGACAGCAAACATGTGACACTACTCCGGTGAGGTTACAGTGTTTTATACATACACACTCATGTTGTCACCTATCTTCTACTCTAATAGTCCCCTTAACCTACACTACACTGTAGAGGCTTGGCCCATATGGCATGACATGTGATTCACTATCCTCAGCCTCATTTGCATCACATTGCCTACAAATGCTTTGTTACATCTCTGACAGAGCCCTTCCACACATAAGAACCAGTACGCAGTAGCCATGTTGTCTCCAGCTTGCCATTCATCTGCATGGCGTACTAACATCTAACTAAACCTACATTTTGTATGTATATTATACATATATGACTTGTTTTGAAGTGCAGCGCATTCACGTGGCGCTACGCTTCCACACCGGAGATCGGGGGAGGACAACTACTGTTTTATTGATATCCAATGGACAAAGCTGCCACTGGCCTTGGACTTGGACATTGGCATGCTTCTTCGACTGTATTCATACTGTATATGCAGCTGTCACTGCTCCGTTTAGCAACGTGCAGAACGTTAGTCGCCTAACATCCGGGTACATTTCTGCACATAACTCTGCTCTTGCACGGACAGCTTACTGTTTCATGTATCACGTAATTACATCATTTGCATAGCTTTCAAATACAAATGGGGTATGTTGCAAATCCCAACATTGTCCGTGCAATGTTCGTGTGTCTTGCACACCCCTACGGGTGTTTGCTGGATAGCCTGGCAGTCATCTTTCCTTGCTGTACTCTCACTCAATCCATACACGCCGGAGGCTTCGTGTATCATGGCCTAAGCTTTGCTGTGTGCTATGTCTATTTGTGGTGTATGCACGGCTGTGGGTATGTCCCACTGTCATCATTGGTAAAGGTGACGCCCTATAGGTACTTCATGTAGACTGCTGTGTCATTTGACATGTCAGCACATACCTGCGGCCAATGCTGAACTTCCTACTGCAGCGCTTTTCATACCTTCTGAGTTATCTTGCGGTCGATAATGCTGTTTCCTCAGACATGTATCTGTTTCTGATCATACCTCTCAACCTCCTAGAGCAAAACATCTGTACAATGCCTAACATGATGGGGGGGCAAATAGGGGAAGATTTTAAATATTGCTCTTACAAACGTAGATAGTTGACAGTATAATAGGTTTTGCATTAGTATGACTTTTCTGAGGGATTTGGGGTCTTAAACTCAAATGTTTGTCATTATTTAATGACGTCAGTTCTCAGGTATTTGGCAGACAGGTACAGATTGTAAGAGGAACACACCAAACATATGAGGCATACATCTGCACATTCTGTGAGACTCTGTACAGTTGCGAGGTATGTTTCTGATACAGGATATCAATTTTCTTACACCAATACACACAATATATGGCGCCATCACAGGCCAGATGCCATTACATTCCTATTGCAGGACACACCCACCCAGAGGGTTATATTCCTCACACAGGCCAACAGGTGCTTATCCACACTAATTATTCTATCATGTACCTTATGTGTACGCCGGTATTTGCGCTTTCCGTCAGTGGCAGAGCTCACGTATGAGTATGGGGGACTGGACACTGTATCGGTGACACTGCATGACACCCTGAGGGACATATGTCTTTTGAGTCTGTTAACCTTCCACATTGACTTTCACAGGGCATACGTTGTCATTCACATTTGTGAAAAGTCATGCTTTTGATTTGTACATGTTTTGTCATTTGTCCTGACGTCTTTCTTCTCACCTGTCCACCTAGTATCACTAGTTCTGTACATTTATTTAGGACGGGTTACCTTCATACCTCTCACCTGTACACATTATGGGTAAATGCCCTGAGGTTTGACCTATGATTCTGTTACATTTGTCATAATAATGTGCCTTTCTGGTAGATTGCTGGCAAGGCATGACGGACTGTGCGGTTAGGTAATAATGACTGACATTTCTATTTCATGATTACTAACTCTCATGACATTCGTATTCCTGACTAAGCCATTATTCTATCAACGTTCTGACTTTGTCTGGGGTATATTTAATATAGTCCCTATTTGTATTTCATGTACTATGCCTTAGTCCAGCTGTCTTATTCTGACATTTTGGCAGGTATGGTTACCATCTTGGTCGTACGCATGTCCATCCATGATAATCACCTACATGACACTGATATAGGTCCCTACATCTTCCCCCAATGGTTTACACAATATCCAGTAGATGGGTTGCACCTTTTTGGAGAATATAGGCATGTGCTATACCCACATAGGTATATTGATCACTCCCATGGGGCGTACCTAATAGATCTGTGCCAACCAACACCTAGGCCCATTTCTGCATACCCATGATTCCCATACCTGACACCCCTCCACAGTACCCATTAGACATGTTTAATGTGAGCGATAATAAAGTGTGAGGACATTTCTGAGCACTCCCCACTCTGCGGATATCAGGTCGTACGTCATACATTCTATCGACCCATGTGTTATTACCCTTGCACCTGCTACTGTTGCATGTACAGCTATATCGTAGTTGCAGTTGTGACGTCTTTTGCATCAATGACGGTTCGCCCTTCATACGGGATCAATTTTTGGGGTCCTGCAAAGGACACCTATATTCATGTTTAACGTGTAGAACTTGCAGGCCCTGTCACACTGGTACTTTCCGGGCAATGGTTTGGAAAGCAGCGGTGTATTCTCCTTTCATGCATGTCTGTCTGTCTATCCATAATAGCTATACCGTGACCTATTTATGTACATGTGTTATATGTACAGGGACATATGTTTGTTGTGTATATATCTATTCATGTATCGTGTGTGTATAGATATATATATGTACATATATATATATATATATATATATATATATATATATATATATATTAACATATGTACATATATACATATGTCTGTACATTCCTCATTTCATAATTTGCTTTGGTTTATGTCTGTGGATATATGTGTATATTTATATATCCATACCATACCTTTCAACTGTACAGATTTTCGCTGCATGTACAGCTGTTTGCCTCTTATCTTTGGTCCATTTTTCATAACCTTGTGTCTATCTGGCAATTTAGTGGCATATCATTAAAGACTGACGTTGGTAAATAATGACAAACATTTCAGGTTACGACTTCATACCCTTCAGAGAATCCATGCTAGTGACACACCTGTTATTCTATCCACTTTCTATGTTTGTTAGGGCAATATCTGGGGATTGTCCCTATTTGTACCAGTTGTTTTCATGGCTTTGTCCGGTTTCGTACTTAACGGGGTTAACAGGTATGAGCCATGTACATAGAACGTGGGGAAAACAGCATTCATTTGCTATGCTGTGAGCGGATTACACATGCGCAGGCGCACTTGCATATCCTTATTGTGGGTTACATATGTTTCATAGATATTTGTGCTTACGTGAACTTTCATAATTCTGACTGTAACAGTTGCATATCTGTATTCCGGTTTATGGACTGCTGCGAAACACACATTCACCTTTACATATTTAAATGTGTGTACAGCACGAACGCATTCATTACACTTTCAAGTTATATGTGCAGTGGTCGTAGGTCAACCGGGACTGCATTCACGTTGGCCGGATCCCGGAACCAGTATTCTATTGGTGTTCTCCCTCATTGATATGCATACCCATAGTACTTAGCTACATCAACATACGCCTCACCACTTCACCTACAACACAGGCATCCATTCTCCTGTTGGGAAAAACGCGGTACTACATATTACACATTCCCTATTGCCTACTGCTGTGGACCACAGCTGCATTGTTAATCACTCCGAGGATATGCAGAACACCAAGGCATATAGTCCAGGCACATACAGGTCTTTGATTGTCAGGGTGTTCATGTAGTGATCTGGGTTTAGGCTTGTCCACCTGGTGAACAGAACTTCCCTGGCCGAGTTCAAATGTCAGATGACGCATATGGACAGAGAGTTTCTCCCTATTATGAAGTTTTACCTGTGTTTATAGACACAGGTGTTTGGGCACCTGTCAGCAGCTTATTCTGTTGGCAATACATATTATGGGTGAGGTTGTTACAGTCCATACTCCACGCTGAGGGGTGTTCCCATTCACATTTGACTATTACCTGTACACAGTCATACAGGGATTATTATTTTGGACATGAAGTGACTACAGGTATGCAGTTGTACATTACACAAATGTGAAGGGTTGTTAGTGTAAATATGTACGGACCATACCTCTCAACCTCTTACAGCACCAAAACTGTGCAAAACCTACATGATGGGGGGACAATTAGGGACACATTTTAACGATTGCTCTTACAAGCTTAGAACGTTGATAGAATACTAGGTTTTGCATTAGCATGACTTTTCTGAAGGATGTGGAGTCTTAAACTCAGGATATTTCTCATTATTTAGTGACGTCAATCCTCAGCTATTTACCACATTGGTGCAGCTTGACAGAGGCACACAACAACAATATGTGGAAAACCTCTGGTCATTCTTAGGGTTGCCACCTTTTCAAATGCCCAAAGTGGGACATGTTCTGTAGAAATGTCATATTTTCCAGGACAAAACATACCAACAGCCGTGCATGGTACAGAACTTAACCTTTTTTGCACAAATAATAGCTTATTCTAGTAACATTTGAATTGCTTATGCTACTTCACATAACATATAGAAGTTTCATATATAAAATAACTGTTTTATGCAACTATTAAAGAAACTTAGGAAATAACTTTGTCCTAAATTCTCAGGACATTTGCTATGTCTTGATATTTTTCACAGGACACAACTGCCTACAGAGGGACTGTTACTCGGAAATTGGGACAGGTGGTAACCCTAGTCATTCTTCAAATATCAGGACAGTTGAGTGGTATGGCACGGACCTCTGTAATATGCTGTTGTGTTCTGGCACAGCTGTAGCTCAGCATTAAAGACTGCAGTCGGAACGTGCTGACAGACAGTTGCGTTTCAGACTTCATACTCCGGACATTAATGCCAATGTGCAAACTGTTATTCTATCATATTCTGTGTTTCTAAGAGCTATCTTTACAGAATGTCCCTGTTTTTGGACCTTTGTCTCACTTGTATTCACGGCTCTGTCCAGATATCTTGCTCACACAGGTTGACAGGTATGGTCGGTCACTCCTGCACACAGTCAGTGTCCCTCACACTTGATCAGGGTTGACATGTTTACATCAGTGTCTTCCTCACCCTCATGCCATTTGCCACTATGCAAATGTGTGCATTATATTCTCCCTCCTATTCGTGTCTGGACACGTGCAACACGGGAAGGTGTTTTATCCTGGGTAGTAGATTATGCATGCCCACTTAGGGCTGGACAGTGTCATGGACCTCCACTGCACGTTCTGACTTGTGTCCAGATATCTACAGGATTGGACATCATGTCGTCATACCCATTCTACTATTTACACAGGTTGGTTATCCCATGAGGGATATCCCAATAATTGGACAAGACCAAAACAAGTCAGATAACGAAGATTTTTGTGGCTTTACGAAAACGTGCACGGGGTTTTACATGCAGAGGATACATGGTTTGCAATCCTGACACTGCCTAGGGTGACAATACCTACTACATATGCGTAGGGGTCACTGTGTGTAGCTGTGTCTACAACAAACCAGTGGACCAAGTACGGCTGACTTTGGTGGACGTTATGGTATGGAGGCAGGTTGTGTGTTGTGGAGGATATGCTGGGTAGGCCATTATGCATCCAGGTGTGTTGCGTTTGTTATGGCCAGTTCCATCAGGACCCATCTGTGGGTATGTGATGGTGACGTATCTATACATTTGTCTCGCACATTTCCATATTCATATGTTTGTGGGATTGTGTTCTACACTATGGCCTGTCTGCTTGTCTTGCAGCTGTTTCTACATGTGGTTGTGTTTCTTTCCACTTTACCCGCTGCCCCCTCATACACCTCCGGTACACCTTTTCTGCATATGACACAGTATCGCCTTTGAGGATTTTACCATTAACCACCCACCCCTCACATGCAAATTCATCACACCCCATAGAGCACTACTTTGGTTGTTGGCCCATGACACAGCCAGAGTTACATACTGACTACCCTACATGTGTCGGGTACCTTTATGGTTGTGTGGACTACCCTGCCATGTTTGCTTTCCACATGCTATACCTCACGCACATAGGTACACGCCCATACTTCACTTTCATTACTTGGTTGGTATATCCGGGTACTACCCGTTCGACTGTGTCACATACACATTCGGATTATACAGCTGACTTCCGGATTTTGCCAGCCTGTTGTACTCATTGGTAGGATGGCACCTTTTCTTATGTCCAAACTATTCCTTACACATGTCCAACTGTTGTGGACAATGCCTCCCCACAGTCGACGGTTGTGTTTCCACCTTTTCAATTGGCCACAGTGTGACATTTGCGGTGAACACAGCATATTTTACAGGCCAACACATACCCACGGTCAGTTCGGCAGATGGAACTTACAATTCTTGCCTATATCTAAGCTTATTCTTGTAGCATTTCGGTGTCTTATTCTGTTTCTCATAGCATTTATGTAATATACTTTCAGTGAAATATGTTTAATGCAACTATTACATGATGTCTACGGAATAATTATGTTCTATATTCTCTGGACATTTGCCATTTTTACATGTTTGTGTCAGGACACATCTGCCCACAGAGGGACTGTCGCTCGCAAAGTGGGACAGGTGGTAATCTTAGTCAACGGTACGGATCATACTGTTCCTTTCGGCCTACATGTGTCCGTATTGTTATAGCTGTTTATATGCTCCTTCTGTTTCGTTTACATGCGTATGCTCTTTCCTATCACATTTGGTATGTGAAATACGGACATACCTTTTGTATGTGACTATTACATGCCTTGTGGGATATGATTCAGACTTATGGTCATTACATATATCTACATTTCTCCTCGTGTATTTTGTTATAGACACATCTGCACAGCTATGTTCCCTCCCTCACATTACGGGTCAGCTGGTGACCCTCTCCATTGGGCTGGACGTACCTACTGGCGGCGCGCTAACATATGATACGTTTCACTTCCACATGGTATAGCTATCAACACTACGTTGGACTATGGGCACACGGTTTTCATGTCATTTGTTCAAGGGTAGGGACTCGTTATTCCCTACCATGCATTTGTGTTTGATTCTTCATTTTCTGTTCGCAGGGACTATCTTGCATGCTTTGCATACGTTTCAGTATCCACGGACACTGATAGGTGCGATTACTATTGCAGGCGGAATATAATATTCAGCAGTTTAGGTTGCTCATCGACAGCCGACATTGACACGCCTCCATGCGCAACTTCGTTACGCCCCATGCACTCGCGCACGTTTCCTATTCACGTGGCTGTGGCGGCTGCGCGCCTTCATTAATATGCATATGGCACGACTACTCCATATATACGCCGCACGGACGGTGCAAGCCTTATGCCGGCCTTGCGCCGAGCTTCATGAATCCCGGGGCATATCTTTTCCTGCCCCTATTCGATGATCAAATATTTCTGAAAGAAAACACTTCAAAACAAAGACTCTAAACCTTCTGGACTTTGTTGCATACTTAGAAGCCATACATAATTCTCTCTCATTGTTTTCTTGTAAATTCCTTTTCCATTCTGGCCTCTCAATCTTTTCTAACCTCTACTGAGTGATTTTTATAGTTATACGATATTTTATATGCACTGGTAATTATCCCTTTTTTAACAGCAACTTCTGTTCTAGATTCAACTAAAAACAAGACCAGGTCTTTAACATAAGATTTCCTTGTCCATTTCTCTATGTCTGTACTTTCATATCAATCCCACGTAGGGAAGGCAGTCTCTAGTGTGCAGTCCATACATCTGCTTGGTTTCATCCCACTCTGTTACCTTTCCCTGTCTAGTTATTTGCTCCCAATACCTTGGTTCCTTTGCCAGTTTTCTCCAGTAAATTCCAGCCCCCTCTTGCCTATTCTCTGTACCCCTACTTGTGGTCATTCCAATCTGCAAAATCTCTTTTCTCCATTCTTTGTTGGTTGCTACTTTATGAATATAATATTCTGTATGGTTGTTGTTATTTTTAAGGCTCTGCATCCAAAATCCCACTCTCTCCTTTTTCTTGAAAGTCTACCATGCGTCATCATCTCTTTCCATTTTGAAATATAACCCACTACTTGTGTTAAAATAACCCATCATATCAAGTAAGTGTAAACCACCTTCTATTGGAAGGACCAACTTATTCCCACTTAACTCTTGCTTTCTTCCCCTTACAGATAAATTCCTTCAATTCTCTGTGAATTATTGTCCACAACTTCTCTAGTTGACAGAAATATGCCTGATGTGTATATAACATTAAAGGGGGGTACAAATATTTTCACTGCTTGTATCTTTAATATCCATATCCATAAACCAGAGCTTCTGGTTCCTCAGTTTTTATATTATCATTTGATCTGATGTTGTCATTTTCATTCATTCCTCAATGAATGGGTCTCTGGTCCAACTCGGACATTTTCTTTTAGATCTTTGGCTCCAAAGCTTAAGCTTCTCCCTTTACCCATAATGCCCCTTAACATTACAGTACCTCACATCTCATTTGCCGATTCAGTTGGGATTGCATTCTCTTGATAGCTTTTGTGAGTAAAAAAATAGAGTTTCTCTTTAGTAAATCATTTCTTTAGGTAACCCTTCCTTTCTTTACTCCTTCTAGTAATTTTTCATATCCTTTCTCTCTACCTTTTTAAGAGTACTTATTTTTTTACCATAGCCTTTCCTTTCTTTACCTTACTTTCTAAGGTAATTTTTGTTAGCATTGTCAGTAAACTTTCCTTCTATCTGGTTAAAAAAATATATGTATGTTAATATATATATATATATATATATATATATATATATATATATATATATATATATATATATAGGTCCCCTATGAACGCATTATTATTATGAATGCATTATTCCATTTATGACATTGTACCCTTGTGTTTTCTGTATATTATTGTAAATGTTATCTTGTTAACTGTTTAGTTGCAAATGATAATTTCTTAACTGTTTGTAAAATTTAAGGTATTTCCAAATCTCCAAGCATTTATATTGCTCAACAGTAAAGGAGAGTTTATTTATGTATAAATATGACATGTATATATTATCACTGTTGAGAAATGTTAAAGTGTGCCTAACTGATGTCATGCACGTAAAAAGTTGTTGGGTCTAGCAGCTAACATCGATGGGCAAGTAAAAGTGGTTAGGCTCTTCCAACACTCATGGTTCCATCAGTGTGCTCCCCACTACCCTCAAGAAAAAAGAAAAAGTAAATATATATCTCGTCAAGAAAGGTAGAAAGATGTTGTAAGGAGTGTAAAATGCTCCTCATAAGAAACGTTGACTACATATTTCACCAGGAGTATGGCTTGGAAATGAGCCGCTTCTCCTGGTCGGAATCTGGTTGCGATAATACGTAAGCATCCCCAAGTGTGGTTATTGGCAAGCCACACATGGTCTCTAGTATAATAGCCTTGTATTTCTTATGATGAAAGAAACACAAAGCAAACTGAAAAAGTGGGTGTTAAAAAGACTGACGATACAGTAAGTAAACAAAAATGGAAAGATTAGTATAGATGAATTAAATAAGGTAGTAAGAGGCGTACTTTTAATGTGTGCACCTGGACCTGATGGTATTGGGTAAGATATGACATATGAAAAGAGGTGTATTTTTTAATTATTTTTAAACATCTTATATTGTACATTAACAAAAAGAAAACAAACCATACTAACATTTTTTTTCCTTTTACATACATTATGTATCAAGTAACTTTTCATTTTTCATAATTATCATCACTCCAACATTACACAAATTGCTGAATTCCTGTCTTCCCTTAGACCTCATGACTGCTCCAGAAAATTATTCTGCATGTATTCCCACAATTTTCATTTTATTTGTATATAATTTGCTCTTTCCCTTCTCTAAAGATCCCGCTTCCAGTTCTTTTAGCTCTTTAATAATAATAATCAATACTTCAAGCAGAGTTGGTTTAGTTTTATTTATTCGTTAATGTAGATTCAGATCCTCATTCTAGTACTGGCTACTCTGTTTGACACATTGAGAAAGAAGGTGTCAGATAATGAGAGCCCTGAAGGTACATACAGCAAGGCAAGGGTCTCCACTCAAGACTCTATAGGACACTAAGTATAGGGACAGTGACTTTTTCCTGATAGCTAAATATCTGAGGCCTGAGATTCTTTTTGCTAGGAACCTCTGTGGTCTTTCAAGTTTTTTGATATGTCTAGTGAGATAAATGTCAAAGGGTGCATTACATTCAAAAATGGGTCTCCAATCTATGGAGGAACAGCTGAAATCTCCAAGTATTAGAGAATCATCTCTAATAGGAATGTTTTCTAGGAAAAGCAAGGAACTTATCATGGTCATTTGGAGCCACAGAATAAGCTGTAAGTTGAAGGTCTGATTTACCCAGTTCACTAGGTGGGTCACTGGGAACTAATTTGGAAGGATGAAATCCCTGATAAAAATTGAGACACGGTCACCATTTCCAGTGGGACTGAAGATGTGGTAAGCACTCTCAATGCATTTGAACCACACCTCAGTCACTACACAAACCTGGACTCATTCCAGATGCAGAAGTGTCTGTAGATCAGACAGTTTGTTACTAAGATGTTTGACTCTGAGAAGGTCCATCCTGATGTTATCTACTTTATGATTTGAACTGTTGGTTAGGTCAGGAAGTTCATTAGATAAACTCTGCCTACAAAAGGCACTATGGTGTTAGCAAAGGTTTGGGATGGTATGGGGAAACCCTTGAACCAGAGACGCAAATCATTTTTGGCAAAGCAAGAAGGACTGTCAATCATCTGGTCCCAGGAAAATTTGTACTGGACCTTACAAGGAATAACACCAGATATGTATCCAATTGTTAAAACCTATTATCTTCTCTTTGAATCTAGGATCATAGGATCACAGCAGTTTACTAGGCTATCGTTACAGAGTTCATTTTAAGCCTAGTCATTTCATCCCAATGTAATACCATAGAAACTCTAGTCGATACACATGATTGCATTTAGTAATGGCCGTCCATGTCCAACATGGTTGTTGGTGCTATCCCCAGTAAGAATTTACAGTGTCCCATCCACTCATCCAGGTTCCTTTTGAACAGTGCCATACAGCTGCTCTGTTTTACATGAATTGGTAGCCTATTCCAAAGATGCAGCAGTCACTGAGAGATAAATCTGTCCCTCCAACATGTCTTATTCAAGTCACAGGCCATATTTAGGTCCCTGAAACGGGTAGCTCTAGTCCTGTATGATTTACTGATGTGCAGCAAATTCATTAGGTTTTGGTCTGAAATTGCTCTGTAAGCCAGAAATAAGTCTCCCCTAAGAAGTCTATATGATACAGAGTACGTTGACAAGGACTTAAGTAAGTCTGTGTAAGGCACATGCTGGAGTCCCTTGATCTTCTTTGTTAGAATCCTCTGAGGTCTCTCCAATTGCTGCAGGTGGTTGTACAGTACATGCCACAAGAGGCGTTACACTCGATTATAGGCATGATTAGTGATGAGTATAGAGGGGTATAACCTCCTCTGCTCTAGATGCGATGCCTTTACTAATTAAGTGTGCTATGTAGAAAGCCTTCCTTACTACTGTAGACACATGGTGGTCAAAGTTAAGGTCATAGACTACTTGTGATCCAAGATCTCTTACCACTTCTTAGGTACTTGGAGTATTGTTGTTGATTTGATAGTGTGAAGGGACAATGTTTTTGCCGAAGGGAGTGGTGATGCATTTCGCTGAATTCAGTTTCAGACCGTGACTAAAACATCAGTTGTTGGTCTGCATAAGACCCTCCTGAAGTTTGCTGACATCATTTGGGGATTCAATAATTGCACCTAGTTTGCAGTCGTCTGCAAACTTGGTCAGCCACAACCCCTTAGTTTTGGCCTTAACTTCTGAGAAGTATATACCAAACAGTAGGGGGCCCAGCACTAACCCCTGTGGCACCCCACTGATGACAGGTCTGCTGGTTGAAGGGGAGTCATCCACTTTGACAGTGTGTGTCCCATTTTTGAGCCAAATGACAAACTATCTTACAACAAAGAGGTTTACATTTTGTTTGCTAAGTTTATCGGTAATGCCTGAGTGTGGGACTGTGTAGAAAGCCTTTGCCAAGTCGAGGTATGCTGTGTGCACAAATCTGTCCTCATCAATAGAAGTGGTCACATTTTTAAAGAAATCCACCAGGTTTAACAGGCAGGATCTGCCCTTGATGAAGCCAGATTGGGTTGGATCCAAGGTTTGGAGGTTGCCTATGTCTTTATTAATGAGGTCCATTATGATACGTTCTATGCCCTCACAGATGAGGCTGATCAGACTTATGTGTCTATAATTTCCTGGGTCTGTTGGTAGGCCACCTTTGTGAAAGAGAATAACTGTTGCTGTTCTCCATTCCGCAGGAACAAAGCTTGTGGTTAGGCTATGATTGGATAGGGTACTTAATGGTGGTGCTAGTTCATGTTTTAGCTTGTTTAGAAGACAGCTTGCAATGTCATACAGTCCCATACAGGCTGTGTTTTTTGCCTTGGACAAGGCTTTAATGACCTGCTCTTCAGATATGTAGGGTGGGGGAGAAATTGGGGGGAAGGTCAGTGATAAGTTTGGATGGAATAAAGGAGTGAAATTTTCACCAAATTTATCCGGTAGCAGGTTTGCTATCTCTGCGGGGTCAGTGAGTGTAATACCGTTAGTCACAAGTTCAGCACATGTTTGGGTCCTACCTTTTAGGCTACGTATGTAGATGTAAAAGGCCTTACAATTATCTTTGACTGTGCTAACTAGGTTTTTTTAAAAGATGCCCTAGGAGGATTTGACGTGTTATCTTATTTGCCTGTTGAAGCTGAGGAGAGTGCTTTTAAAGTATTGGGATCTCAACTTGGTTTTCTTGGACAGCAACTTTTTAGGTTTGTTGATGCTGGATGCTTGGGGCTCTGGCTTTGATTCTCTCTGGAACAGCTGAGTCTATACACTTATACAAGTGATTGTACAGGGCTTTAGTATAAGCTTTGTTGTAGTTACCACTTCCTGCTCGGGGTGGGGCTTGGAATACATTTATACCTACCCCTAGGAGGGTAAAGTTTGCCTTGGTGAAGCATTTAGTCTGACTTTGCCCCTTGTGAGTTCTGGTGTTAGTGCCAGCTCGAAGGTGACTGATTTGTGGTCAGATTTAACTAATGAGGGTCCGACAGTTGCGGCAGTGCATCTGTTTGACATGTTAGTGAGGATCAGATCTAGTATGTTTGTTCCTCTTGTCGGGGTTTGAACAATTTGTTCCAGGGCATTTGAGTTAACAAAGTCAAGGAACTTTTGTGCTAGTGAGTTTTGGCTAGAGAAGGTTTCCCAGATGATGGTGAGCTAATTGAAGTCCCCCATAACCAGAATGTTTGGCAATATTTGTACTGACTCCAGTTTGGTCAAGTAGGCTTCATGCGCATTATGGCCCATGGAGGGGGGATCTATAACTGGCTATGACTTGAATGCGGTTCTTACCCACAGTAACCTAAACTTAGAGTAACTCCATGGAGTTGTCCAGTGTAACTAGATGGAAGGTGAATTTATCCCTAATATAGATGGAAACACCGCCTCCATTGGTTCTCACGTTTGTTTTGTGGTCTGAAGGTGTGGAAGGCAATGTAGTTTTGCAGGGCCGCTGTGTTCTCTGAGGCCTTAAACTAGGTTTCTCTGACTGCGCATACATCTACATCTTCCAGTGACAGAAGTGCTTCCAGGATGTGCAGTTTTTGGTTTAAGCTCCTAATGTTTAGCAGCATAACCTTCATTTTGTTATGGTTGGCAAATTTCACATTGGTAAGTTTGTTTTTGAGACCTTGTCTATAAAATGCACTATGGGGGAGGCAAGAGCATTTGCCAGCAGCAGAAAGCCTAGTGATTCCAGGTGCAAACCGTCTATTGCAAAGCATCGAGGGTTGTCAACCATGACCTCCCAGGTTGACAGAAACTGGATCCCCTTTGGCTGACACCAAAAACTAAACCAATTATTGAAATCAATAATTTTTTTGTTTATACAATGGCATCATTCTAGGTGAGTGTAGTATGCTGTTCAAGGCTAGGGACACACCTTCCTGGGACAAATACTCAGGCAGCATGTCTCTCTTCATATAGTCCAGTGAGGTATGTCTCAGTTTGTTCACTCCAGCATGAACTATGATAGAGTCATGATACTTGTTGCTGAGAGACCTGAGTGCATGCGTGATTTGACGAATTCTGGCACTGGACAGGCAGCTGACCGTGACTTTCTCCATGTCCAAGCTGGTGAGTTGGACATCCGTGTGTCTCAGTATGGAGTCTCCACTGAAAAGAAATTTTGTTTTTTTGAGTGTTACTCCTTATGGACTTGGTAGGTGAGACACTGGTGTTGCTGTGTGTCATGGGTACTGTTTGAACTGTATTAGGTGTAGCAGTCTTGTGTTTTGAAGGTCTCTGGTGTTTCAGTAAGTTTTTTGAGAGAACCTCCACATATGTTGATTTATGTGTTTGGTGTATACTATGTGTAAGAGTACTGGTACTATATGCATGAGTGGTGGTGGAAGGGCTGACAACATACTACGTGCATGAGTGGTGGTGGGAAGGTTGACAACCTCTTCAGCGTTACTGTTCAGTGAACGAGCAGGAATTCAAGATTTTTGGTGTAGGTACATCTCTGTACTAGAGTGAGTCATTAGTAGAGGGTTGTCAGTGTACATGAGGCAATTGCTACACTGTCTCAGGAGACACAAGTCAACAAGACTGGCAGGAGAAACAAGGGTAGTCCAACTGTCCATAATGCTAGGTTGAAGAACTGTTATCACAAAGGGGGTGGGGGGTTCAGGACTAATCAAGGAGGTGCTCAGTAGATGAATATTTCTGCCGCTTTTTTTTTTTGGGCTGATGGTTTAACTGGTTATAGCTCACTAGCAGTATTTCTTAGACCAGAAAAGTACTAAGGATGAGGACTACAGTAATGTGGTACAGCTGCATCTAAGGAGAAAACTGTCAAAGTTATCTGTCCAGCTATAACGTACAATGGTGCAGCATCGTTTTTGGTAAGGGCAGCACATCATATTTGATGTCAGCAAATGTTACAAACTCCAGCAAGTCATTCTGCATGTCTTTCATGAGTTTTTGTGCCAGATCATTCACTTCAACATGGGCTATGTTCATGTCATAGTTATACTTACTGGAGGATAGGGTTTTAAGTGCTCTTGAAATATCATCAATCCTGGATCTTGAGAGACAGCTAACTGTAAACCTGTCCTTGTTTAGCCTGACAAGTATGAATTAGTGTGCCTAACAATGAAGTCCTCAATTACTGGGATGTTTCCAGAAGTTGATTTATTCTTGCTAGGCTCAGGGATGATCTGTTTTTTTGTGACACGTTGATGAAAGGGTGCATAGAGTAGATGTATTTCGGAGGGTTCACTGATGCCTACTCTTACAATTTCTAGAAGTCTTAGGTAATGATTTCTTAACAGTATCAGCGTGACTGATTTACACTAATAGTATGACGATGATGCAAGTGGGAATGAAAGTATGATGCTCACTGCAGACATAGGGATTTCAAGAGGGCTGCCTCCAAATCAGCTATGTGTTTGCACCTTTCATAGATGGAATCAATCTGGTTGAATAAGAATTCATTTTAAGCGAGCAGTTCTTATACTTCCTTAGGATACTAAAATGCAAGACGGCTGGCAATAAAAGCAAAGGTAGACTGCTGTCTCTCCATGCTGGCCAGTGCTATTATTTACAGGATCTTGGTAGAGGATGTGGGAAGGAAGGAGGCATGGAGATAATGTAGTCAAACTCAGTCCATAGGAGAAGGTAACATGTAGACCTGTGTAGCAGGCTCAGTTCTGCTCAGATCAGCACATCTCCTTAAAGCTCAGGGCTGGCTGTAGCCAGTCAACCAAGAAGGAGAAGAAGAAAGATATTTTACACTGATGATTAAGAAAAAAAAAACATTTGCACACCTAAACCATTATTTAGCTTTAATGATAGCATTGGTGCACTCAGCACAGCTGCTCTCAGTATAAAAATCATAAAAAAATTCCTGTGTAATATCCATTATTTGTTTTGTTCCTATACAATATTCCCATCTTCCTTGTTTATACTTGACATATTGACTTCATCCTTTCTTACTTTCTTTCGAACAAAGGAGGCACTTTCCTCAGCTATTCCTTGAAAAAATGTCTTTACATAAAACATTCCGAACTTTTTATAGCTTCCATATACAGTTGTCGTTTTTTTAATAATTCTTAATTGTTTATTCCCTTGAATACTTAATTCATATTCTTCTAACAACTTAAAGTATTTTAATTTTACATCATTCCAAAATTATTTCTCCTTTTTATACTTTTCTTTATATGTAATCCACCAATGTTCAATAGTGCTATAAAAGGGCTTCATAGGTCAATGATCTTTCCAAAGCTTATTAATTTCCTTTTACATACTTAATTTGCCTTTACTTCATCAGTAAGCTTTTGGATACCTCTACTCTTTTTAACATATCCATCAACATTACTTACAGTAGTTACAATTGCACAGTGATCTAAAAAAAACACTTTTTATTGTGCTGTTTAAAACTTCCCTCAAACCTTCTGAATTTACTGCATAATACATTTCTGTTTTTATATTGCCTCTTTTGCATAATATATTTCTGTTTTTATATTACCTCTTTTAAATGTATACAGTCTTTGCTGTCCTAGTAACAATTGCCCATATTTTATTAACTATTTACATATGCAGATATCGTTAATTTTTAATTTACTTTGTCTTAGATTGCAGTTAAAATTGCAAGTATTGTTATCTCAGTCTTCAGCAATACAGATTATTTTTTAATTTCTTCAAATAATTATTCTCTTTTAGTCAAATTCAGATATGCATATGCAACAGCCGATATCCAAAATACTTTGCCATCTCTAATATACAGGATTATGATCGGGTTGCTGATCATAACGTATATGTTATGTGTTCGAGATATGTATGCCAAGAAATTAATCTTGATTGCAAAGCTTTTGAAGTGAATCTTGGCATCATCGTCAAAAAGACATGATAGTTCGTTGGGATTGGAGATCCAATCTGCTCCATGTACTACCAGCTAGGGAAAAGTAAGATTAAAAACAAAACAAACAAAAAAAAATGTGTTGTGATGGCTTTGAAAGCTGGTAAAGTAGTTGGGGGTGATAGTGGTTGACGTCCTTATGTATTTCCTGTTTAAGGTAAGCAGCTTAATTCAAAATACTGTTTATAGCAGGCAGAAATGGGAGTTGGAACAAAGCCATTTCATGTCCTGCTACCACTGTTTACTTATCAGTGCTATCTGCTTTAGTGCAGGCTTGATTTTAACAGCACATAGTGGGGTGCTTAACAATTGTTAGGAAGCCCTCTAAGTGTTGTTAAGGTGAGGTCTCAAGTTTGAGCAGTGCTGAAACAGGAAGTAATTCAGCCATTTTTTTTAGCAGAATCATGGCACTCCATGCACTACCTTACATATTCAAAATCTACAAGGTCTTGCTATTATTCTGAGAATGGTGTTATTTTTATTAAATAATACAGCAATTTCTGAGAATACATATTCTCCAAAACTCCATATTTTTTTTCACAACACTTCTACTTGTCCCCTGAAAGTTATTTATTTATTTTTATTTATTGCATTTGGCTACCAGGATACTCCAACTAGGCAGCAAGCCGCTTTCCAGCAATGGTCTGGGAAGAAAAGCTCTGTGACAGTAACAGACACAGTGTACAAACAATATTAACTACAGAATCAAGTCTGAAATACAAATAGTACTAATAGGCGCAGACAAGATACATTTAAGTAAGCACATGAAAATAAACTTCATGCAGTAATGATGGAGAGCATTTTGTTACAGCCTTAAAATACAAATACACTATAATTTGTTGTTGAAGAAATAAATATAGGTTTGCCTGGAGTCAATTTTGGGCCTACTATATATGGTAAAACAATGAAGAAAGGTTTAAGGGAAACATGGTAGAATGTAAAAATTAGTGTATAGCAATATGGGAGGAAGAGTACAGAGGAAAAGTGGTAAAAGAGTAGGAGAGACAGTTGTGAGAAAACATGCATAATATTACTTGGCTGTGATGTGTTATGATTTTACCTGGGGAAGTGCAGGAGCACTGCCAGGAATCAACTAAGTGTTATTTTAACTATGCTTTGAAGGGTTTTAGGTTGTTAGATTGTCTAACGTTAATGGGAAAGGAATTCTGCTTCTTAGCAACCTTATTAAAATAGAGAGTCCCCTGTAGTGTTATTAGATTTGGTTACAAGTAATTGACATTTGTTTGTGGAGCACAATAGTCAATTTGAGGTATAATAGGAGATAGTGCCAATTAGCATCTGGTTTGGTAATGAGTGTATAAATTGTAGCTAGCTGAGAGGACAGGTAATATGGTACCATCCACTGTAGATGTTTTGTGCAATCTCATTGAGAATGTGGGTAGTGAATTTGGCTGCTTTACTGTAGCACTGTTTAAGCTGCTCTAACTCTGTGGTTTGTAAGCTGGTGAGAATAGAGCTAGCATACAGAAATGCTGGAAGAAGATAAGTTGATGAAATGTGTTTCCTTGCACTATCGGTTAGGTATCATTACATTTTTTCTTCAAGTCTTTTGGGTTTCTAATACCATGATGGGAAGGAACCCCATTCACAAGTCAAAGTATGATTAAAGTTTGTGAAATTAGTATTGGTTTAATCTTTGATGTTAGCCAAATGTGCTCTTCGTAGCACCTGCAATGTGCCCAGAACTGACTCCTTCTGCAATTCATATGGAGTTACATGTAGCGGTAGCATATCTAAATGTTGTTGTTGTGTCTTTCGGCTTTTCCCGGTTAGGGGTCGCCACAGCGGAACTCCGGTCCGCTAATGATTGGCAGTTGATTTTTACGTGCCGAGTTGCCAGCCCTGACGCACAACCTTCAAAGATGGTATGCCCATACACCATACCTCTCAACCATCAAAAATCTGAACAAGGCCCATGAAAAATAGGTACAAATCTGTACGCTGATTAACATCTAATTTGCATCCATAATTATGTAACCCCACCCACTCCGATGGAATTTTGGGATACAAACTTTCAAACGCAAACTGAAGAACAAACAAAATATGGCATCAGATTCCAATGTCCTATTACCTGGCTATTTCGCCCCATTTACCATAAGCACTATTGTGTGCATACTGCTTTACTTCTACAATCAATGATTATTTGGATTTTATTTTTACATTTTGCAGCACATCAATGCACAAACACTGACAGACATCGGATAAACAAAACAATACTGTCTCACAATAAAAATAGACTTGACATTAAAACTTCTCTGCCCTTGAAACTCACTTTCAGTGAAACAGCATTGAAACCCACACCACATACAAAGAAGATGCATCTGGCCAGTGGTGGATAAAGATTACCTTTGGGCTGTTTTCAAATCATTGGTCCGTTGCACACAAAACAAAAAACATACATGTGTTCTTTTCTTTGATACACTTTCCTGACTAAGTTATATTCCTTGTATAATACAGCACACTTGTTAGTGCATTTTAAATTTCTTGTTTGAATGAACATTTTTCCAGTAGGCTATACTGTAGGCAATGAAAAAATGCATGAACCAGTAATTACAAAACTGCCCAATTCAGAACATTTCTATCATAAAAGTCTACTTCCACACCCAAACTATAAACAGAATAACAGTAGTGTAAGCCATAGGCATCTTGCACAGCTTCTCGCACTTATTTTCAAATAAAGTTTTTTGTGGTGGGGGGGGGGGCAAAGGGTCAAAAACCAGGGACACATTTTAAACATTGCTTATATAATTTTGGAAAGTTGCTAGCATAAAATTTTGTGCTATCACCATGCATGTTACTGACAAGTCTTGAAACCAGAACCCTATATACTAGTCAGTGCAACATACCACTGTGCTAAATCAGCAGTTTGAAAAATAGGAAGACTGAAACTTAATGGCTATCATTTAGTGAATTCAGTTCTCACTTCTCACTATAGCTCTCAACCTCTTAGCTCAAAAAACCTGGATAAACAACAAAGCCAATAATGGGGGAATATAAATTGTGTTCTCACTTCTCACCATAGCTCTCAACTCTTAGTACAAAAAAATCTGGGCAAAGCTCAGTAATAGATATGCAGTCGAAGAGACCACAGAGGATACTATTCTAGCCCCCAAAAGCCCCACAGCATTGTCCAACTAAGCAACCCACTCAGAGCCACACAGTAGAATCAAATTCTTGAGTACAAAAAATAGCCTAATAGCCCAAAGTTTCATTCCACTGCACAAGACTTCAAACACTCCCCTCGCTGATATATGGGTGTGCAGAGTTGTAACTGCAACTGCTGCAAATACTGATGGCATAGGCTGATGTCAGGGGTTTATAATCATCAAGTGACAGATGACCATTGTAAATGACAGCAGAATGATACAGCTGCTATTATACAAAGGAAGGGGAGGAGCAGCACATATATGCTAACACAAACAGCAAAGTAGAAAATACATTCCCTGATTTTTCAGAATGCTGAGTCACTTTTGTTTAATTCTTTTAGTATATGAAGGAGGTCCCTGAGCAAACAATACAAAGATTGACTGTTAAAACTCAAAACTGTGACTTGTTATTGCTGATAACATAATGCACATATGCATTAGGGACTGTCAGCTCACCTCTTCATTTCTTGTTTTGCAACAAACAATGAACTCATTATATGAGTCACTTAAGGCCAAGAACCTGTAAGATTACTCCCTCAAGGCTAAGGTAAGCACTTGTTAGTGCCAAATGTTTAGTTGCAGGCTACATAGCAATAACATGGAAATGAAGACCCCCAACACCCACATCAGCAACCTTCTCAAGGTTGCTTAGTTTCCACAAGTAAAGCAACTTGCCATTTGCTCTAACATCTACTTAGCTGCACTATCAAGGCATCAAGTGAAAAAGCAAATACATAAATATTTCTGTATTGTACTGATATTCGTTTGAGACTATAGTGTGAACACATTATATGAACACACTATACTCTCAAACGAATATCAGTACAATACAGAAATATTTATGTATATTTGTGCATTTGTACACACACACACACACACTTTTGTTTCTTACCTAATTCCCCAACTGAGTGCTTTATCTGTCCCATGTTTACCCGCTCGTGCTGCCTGCTGCTTAGCGCTTGAATATAAAACCGATAGTACTGCTGCCTGTAATTCTCGTTGCTGCTATATTCCTGGTTCCTGCTTGCAGCCAGCTTGTAAAAAAATAAAATGAGCATTACTGCCATTAGGGTTGCTTGCTGCTGTATTCCCACTCGCAGCCAGCCAGAAATAATGACGTGAGCTCCTTGAGCTCAATTCCGACTGGCTGGTAGCCCTGACGGTGCTGACGTCATCACACACATGATGACGTCAGCTCCGACAGCGCGATTTAAAAAAAAATCGGAAATGAAGGGGTGCCAATCGGGAATCGTGGCACCCCTTCATTTGGACCCCAAAACTCGATAAATACCGAGTAATTCGGTATGGTTGGGAGGTATGCCATACACACATGTCTCCACGCAGAAGACGCTCTAGCTGAGAGTCGAACCGGACAGCGTCTTACTGTGAGGCAACAACGCTACCGCAGCACCACCACCGTGGATTATCTAAATAAGACTGCAAATTCTTTTTTATGAGACACATTGCTCCTACTACTATTGGAACTGTCTTGGTATCCTTTCTTCCACATTGCCCTTGATTCTGCCAAAAATCCTGGTATTTTCTGACTTTGTGACTCTCTGTACATAAGACACTGTAATCACTGGGTGTAGCAATTTTAATGATCAATGCTATTTTTGTCTTCTTTTCATGGACAACTATATCTGGTTTTCTGGCATCTATTTTTTTTAACTGTTGGTAATGGGTGATCCCATGTGATATAGACTTCATCATTCTCTACAGTGTTTTGCAGCTCATGTTTTCAGTGCTTCGCAGCTACTTCATTAGTGTAATGTTTACACAATCCCCAATGCAACAGTCTTGACACATTATTAAGCCTTTCAGCATAGAGGCCGTCTACCATTAGCGTATCACACCCAGCAACAAGATGTGGGACTGTTTCCAGTTCAGTTTTATAGAACCCACATTTGTCTGTTTATCCCACATGCTCAATGTACTTTGTAAAACAACATGTACATAGTTCACTATCCTGTGCAACCAACATTAACCTTCCATCTTTTGGTTTAAATTCACCTCTCCTTAACCATTCCTGCATCAGATCCTGATCAATATTACATTGTCCAGGAGTGTTCTGTACTTGAAACTATATTTATGCCTTTTCCACATTTCTTGCCTTCTCATCTGATCCTTGTCCTTATATTCTTTCTTTCTTTTGCTTTTTGGCACATTCAGTTTCTGTCTGATTTTTGCCTACTTATGATTTGGTTTCCATTCCCACTTGACATTGATAAGCATCTTTTAAACTAAGCAAGGAAGTAATCTTAGACTTGTTCTCTTCGTGTTTCAAAACTTTCTCTATGTTTGCATCTGATGAGGTCAGCAGATATGTATCTAGTCCTACAACTGCATATCTATACACAATCAATTTTGAGGAGGAACTTCCTCTTTCAGAACGAGAAATAGATAATCTTGGTATACAGTGATTTTCATGTATAACTTGATAAGCATGTTGCATTTTTCTTGTGTTCCTGTCCAGCTGATCCAATTCCTTTTGGGTCCAGTCAATCACCCCAAAATGGTAAGTTAGAACAGGAAGAGCAAATTTGTTTATACCATGGATTTGTTCCTAGATGTCAGGGCTGTTTTCAGTATTACATTTTAGTCTTCTAAATTATTCCTTACTGAGTTTTGTTTGCATTTGTTCATGTTTTATTGTTGATCCTTCCTCAATTTCCAGATATTTATAGACTTCTTCTTGCTCAAGTTCCTTTATATCACATTCCTGTCCCAGACTTATATTTTTTTGTGCTGCAGCTTTCCTACTTTAAATGTACCATTTGTACATGTATCAAGACCAAATGACATTCTTATATCATCTGATAAAGTTTTGACCACTTCTGGTTGTGCTTTCAGCTCCTCACCTGAAGTACTATACAGTTTTAAATCATCCACAAAAAGAATATGAGAAGTCTTTACTCACTGCTGTTTTCTGTGAGCCAAATTGTAACCATGACCTAATCTGTTAAGTACACAGCTTAATGATTTAAGGGCAAGGCAAAAGAGGAACGGTGACAAAGATTCACCCTGGAATATCCCCCTTTGAATTTTTATCTCCAGGATAATAACCTTAGCTTAGCTGCAAAGTGGTTTGCCACTATTTCATGGTCACTGTAATGTAACAGATTGATATAGGGTATATCTTATGCATATGTAAGCACTCCTTTATCCATGACTGTGGGATGCTGCCAAATGTTTTTTGTAATCTATCCATGCCATACTTAGATTCTTCCCCTTTTTACAATTCTCTATAACAACTTTATTTAACAACAAATTTGTTTTCATTTATATAAATGTATGATTATTAAATTGTCATGTATGACACAGGCAAAAATGTTTCTTGTTAAAAAAACAAAAACAAAAAACAAAATGATCCTTTGTTCCATGTGCCATTCTTTTGTTACCCTTTTGCTCTATTGCCATGATTGGATTTTTTTATAAATTGCTATAAAGTCTATCGGCATCATTTCCAGCGTATAGTTTATACATCATCGGAAGGTAAGTTTTTGGTCTATAGATTTTAGGAGAGCGCTTGCAGGTTCACTCTTAAGGAGGAGTATCATTTTTACTGTTGGAAAAGTAAAGGAGAGTAATATTGCTGGAAGAATTGAATTCATCAAGTCTTGGTGAGTACCTTCACGAGGTGGACACTCTTTTTACAAAATCTCACAAGGCGACAATGATATACAGATTGCATTTTACATAGCATATACCATGGATAGAAGTAAGTTGAAAAATAAAAAAGACAGCTGGGTGCAAAAGTCACGGGATGAAAAAGTGCCCAATCCTGGTAGGTACACTGGTGCTAGGAATGGAAAAAATGACAGTGTAGAATACTCACGATACAGAAACATTCCTACAATGGAGTTAGGTCAGGCTCAGGGGGAGGACAGCCTCCTGTTGTAGAAGGAACAACAGTTCTCCTCCTACAGTCAATTGCCCTGCGTGGGTATTCCCCTCTAGAATAGCAAGAAAATAATTTATGATAGCAATAGTCTCTGCAGTATCCAAGTCCTGTGACAGACCCAGCCTGAGCCTCCTACAGTCAATTGCCCTGCATGGGTATTCCCCTCTAGAATATCAAGAAAATAATTTATGATAGCAATAGTCTCTGCAGTATCTAAGTCCTGTGACAGACCCAGCTTGAACCTCCTACAGTCAATTGCCCTGCGTGGGTATTCCCCCCTAGAATATCAAGAAAATAATCTATGTACTTGCAGCCTAAAGTGTTAAATGCTGTATTTAATACCTGTGCTGATGCTCCTGCCTGGCTGTAAGTTTGCACATCTCTGGACCGCTACCTGTTGTCTGCCTCTGCTCTCTACATCTTACTCTTCACCCTTATTTAGCCAGCTCTCTCAAGCTCTCTGACCACAGTGCCCTCCTCTGCACATTTCAGTGGTCTCTCCACCTGAAAACTGTACTCCTCTATTCGAGTGCCTGGCCCCTGGTTTGGTACTCTGATCTTCTGCTGTACATCCCTACTGACCTACTCTGACTTTTTCTCCCTATACCTCTGCCCCCCTGCCTTCTCAATCTCACATCTACCCAACATACCTGATTTCCTGACTGTTTCTTGAATCTTCTCCGTGGGTGTAGCCCCACTACGCTCGGACTCACTTCGCTTCCCTACCCTACCCCCATTCCCACCCACCCCTATATCAATTACACTTATAGTCTCCATTCCCTTCCCTTCCTATCAGCTCAGCCTCCCACAACACACTTCCTGCTTGTACTCCATCCCCATCCCTACCTATTCCCACTTACCTCACTTCCTGCCCTATTCAGTTTCACTCCCTATACAAACTCTGCCCTACTCAATTTCACTCCCTATACAAGCTCTCAATCATCCCCCTAACAATGCAACTGCTCTTCTTTGCCACTACACTACTCTTTTACCTTTCAGCTTTAACCTCATTTCACTCAAATCAGTCCGACCTCCCCAGCCCACTTAAAGGTTCCCCCACCTCTACCTCCCACACTAATCTACTAACTACCTCATACTCTGCTATCTCTCCAGCTCTCTTTAATTTCTCCTCCACCAGTTTCACAAATTTACTCTCCTTCACAACCAAATGGTTACCCCAAATCCAAACCAAATATCATCTTCCTCCTCTTACCGTATACTCCACTCACACATCTTACAAATAGCCTTCTACTCTCTGGTGACATCCACTCTAACCCAGGCCCGCAGTCCTTTCATCATCCCCACTCCCACCCCTTCTGCTCACACCACTAACCATACCCATACTCAGATACAACAGACTTCAGCTCATAAACACCTAGCCATATATTCTATAAATATTCAAAGTCTAACTAACAAGATCTCAGAGCTACATTCCTGGATAGCCCATACAAATCCTAATATCCTTGCCTTGTCTGAAACTTGGCTCAAGTCATACATCACTAACGGTGAAATATTGCCACCTGGATACATCTATCGTGCTGATAGATCCCAAAAAATGGTGGTGGTGTAGCCATGCTCTACTCAGATAGCATAAACCTCTCTCCTGTCACTGTCCCAATCCCTAACTTCCATCCTGCTGAACTTCTCATCCTAAACTGCCATCTAAATCCACACAAGAAATTTGCTGTCACCTCCATCTACATCCCCCCTGAAATAATATACCCACCCTTGAAAATATCCTATCCTGGTTTAGCCACAACTTAGACTATGAAACTCTCATTTTTGGTGATGTCAATACAGACTGGTCCAAACTAACTAGTAACTCTCCTCAATCTAGTATCAACCTACATGGTTTCCATCAACTGATTACACCCCCACCCATTTCAATAAAGACTTATTTTCTAGCTCCACCATTAACTGGATACTCACTAACTCCCCCCACCTCTGCCATGGCCCATGTACCCTACCTGACTCCTTAAGTGATCACCTCCCCACCTATATCATCCATACTATCTAGTTTTGATTGGTCCATCCTTAAACACATCCCTCTTGATGATGCAGTCAGTAAATTTAACAACATTTTCCTAGGTAACCTTAATTACCTTGCTCCCTCCAGGAAAATTAGAATTAAATCAAACTATGCTCCATGGCTCTCCAAAGATACTAGAGCACTGATGCATAACAGTGATAGCACCTGGAAGTCATGGCTTAAAACTAGGCATATTCCCCTTCTACATAAATACAGACAGCTACATAACCTAGTCAAGAAATTAGTCACTAAAGACAAAAAAATCTTACTACAACTCTTCTCAACTAGACAACAGATCCAACTCTCACAAATACAACTCTTCTCAGCTAGACAACAGATCCAACTCTCACAAATTCTGGACTACTCCTAACAAAATACTCTACTCTGGCAGCCCTTCTATCCCCTCACCTTACCCCAACAAATCTCTGGAAATTGCTACCCTACTCAACAAATACTTCACTGACACTATCCAAAACCTCACTCCCTCTAACACTAACACTGCAACTACCACTACCTCCATCAACCTCCACAACCAGAATCTCTTCTCATTTACACCTGTGTCAACTTCTTACATTAAATCTCTTCTTCTAAAACTTAAATCATGTTCTCCCTCTACCGATAACCTACCTCCAATATTCCTCAAACTTGCTGCTGAATCTACAGCCTATCCCATATCCATTCTCACTAACAGATTTATACAAGAAGCTACAGTTCCTGCTATCTGGAAATCCTTCTTTACTATCCCACTACATAAGGGTGGCAACTCTACTGATCCACCTAACTAACGTCCCATTGCTATTCTTTCTCCTCTCTAAGATACTCAAGAAATGCATTCACTCACAACTTCTCAACCACCTCCTCCAACAAAACCCTCTCACTCCCACACAGCATGGGTTCCGTCCCTACCACAGCACATCCACTGCCCTCCTATCTTTCACTCATACCATAGCCAAGGCCCTTGATAACAATCAACTGATTTCCTTGCCTCTTCCTTGACCTTTCCAAAGCCTTGATACAGTATCTCACTCTATCTTCCTTACTAAGCTATCTAACCTCAACCTATCTACTACCTTCCTTGCCTGGTTCTCCAGCTATCTCTCTAGTAGGCAGCAATCTGTCAAATGGCTCTCCTTCTGCTCTCCCTATATATCTGTTCCAACTGGTATTCCACAAGGCTCGATTTTAGGAGGCTTGCAGGTTCACTCTTAAGGAGGAGTATCATTTTACTGTTGGAAAAGTAAAGGAGAGTAATATTGCTGGAAGAATTGAATTCATCAAGTCTTGGTGAGTACCTTCACGAGGTGGACACTCTTTTTACAAAATCTCACAAGGCGACAATGATATACAGATTGCATTTTACATAGCATATACCATGGATAGAAGTAAGTTGAAAATAAAAAGACAGCTGGGTGCAAAAGTCACGGGATGAAAAAGTGCCCAATCCTGGTAGGTACACTGGTGCTAGGAATGGAAAAAATGACAGTGTAGAATACTCACGATACAGAAACATTCCTACAATGGAGTTAGGTCAGGCTCAGGGGGAGGACAGCCTCCTGTTGTAGAAGGAACAACAGTTCTCCTCCTACAGTCAATTGCCCTGCGTGGGTATTCCCCTCTAGAATATCAAGAAAATAATTTATGATAGCAATAGTCTCTGCAGTATCCAAGTCCTGTGACAGACCCAGCCTGAGCCTCCTACAGTCAATTGCCCTGCATGGGTATTCCCCTCTAGAATATCAAGAAAATAATTTATGATAGCAATAGTCTCTGCAGTATCTAAGTCCTGTGACAGACCCAGCCTGAACCTCCTACAGTCAATTGCCCTGCGTGGGTATTCCCCTCTAGAATATCAAGAAAATAATCTATGTACTTGCAGCCTAAAGTGTTAAATGCTGTATTTAATACCTGTGCTGATGCTCCTGCCTGGCTGTAAGTTTGCACATCTCTGGACCGCTACCTGTTGTCTGCCTCTGCTCTCTACATCTTACTCTTCACCGTTATTTAGCCAGCTCTCTCAAGCTCTCTGACCACAGTGCCCTCCTCTGCACATTTCAGTGGTCTCTCCACCTGAAAACTGCACTCCTCTAGTCGACTGCCTGGCCCCTGGTCTGGTACTCTGATCTTCTGCTGTACATCCCTACTAACCTACCCTGTCTTTTCCTTCCTGTACTCTGCCCCCCTGCCTTCTCAAACTCACATCTACCTAACTTACCTGATTTTCTGATTGTTTCTTGAATCTTCTCCGTGGGTGTAGCCCCACTACGCTCGGACTCACTTTGCTCCCCTACCCTACTCTCATTCTCACACACCCCTACATCAATTACACTTATACTCTCCATTCCCTTCCCTTCCTATCAGCTCAGCCTCCCACAACACACTTCCTGCTTGTACTCCATCCCCATCCCTACCTATTCCCACTTACCTCACTTCCTGCCCTATTCAGTTTCACTCCCTATACAAACTCTGCCCTACTCAATTTCACTCCCTATACAAGCTCTCAATCATCCCCCTAACAATGCAACTGCTCTTCTTTGCCACTACACTACTCTTTTACTTTTCAGCTTTAACCTCATTTCACTCAAATCAGTCCGACCTCCCCAGCCCACTTAAAGGTTCCCCCACCTCTACCTCCCACACTAATCTACTAACTACCTCATACTCTGCTATCTCTCCAGCTCTCTTTAATTTCTCCTCCACCAGTTTTCACAAATTTACTCTCCTTCACAACCAAATGGTTACCCCCAAATCCAAACCAAATATCATCTTCCTCCTCTTACCGTATACTCCACTCACACATCTTACAAATAGCCTTCTACTCTCTGGTGACATCCACTCTAACCCAGGCCCGCAGTCCTTTCATCATCCCCCACTCCCACCCCTTCTGCTCACACCACTAACCATACCCATACTCAGATACAACAGACTTCAGCTCATAAACACCTAGCCATATATTCTATAAATATTCAAAGTCTAACTAACAAGATCTCAGAGCTACATTCCTGGATAGCCCATACAAATCCTAATATCCTTGCCTTGTCTGAAACTTGGCTCAAGTCATACATCACTAACGGTGAAATATTGCCACCTGGATACATCTATCGTGCTGATAGATCCCAAAAAATGGTGGTGGTGTAGCCATGCTCTACTCAGATAGCATAAACCTCTCTCCTGTCACTGTCCCAATCCCTAACTTCCATCCTGCTGAACTTCTCATCCTAAACTGCCATCTAAATCCACACAAGAAATTTGCTGTCACCTCCATCTACATCCCCCCTGAAATAATATACCCACCCTTGAAAATATCCTATCCTGGTTTAGCCACAACTTAGACTATGAAACTCTCATTTTTGGTGATGTCAATACAGACTGGTCCAAACTAACTAGTAACTCTCCTCAATCTAGTATCAACCTACATGGTTTCCATCAACTGATTACACCCCCACCCATTTCAATAAAGACTTATTTTCTAGCTCCACCATTAACTGGATACTCACTAACTCCCCCCACCTCTGCCATGGCCCATGTACCCTACCTGACTCCTTAAGTGATCACCTCCCCACCTATATCATCCATACTATCTAGTTTTGATTGGTCCATCCTTAAACACATCCCTCTTGATGATGCAGTCAGTAAATTTAACAACATTTTCCTAGGTAACCTTAATTACCTTGCTCCCTCCAGGAAAATTAGAATTAAATCAAACTATGCTCCATGGCTCTCCAAAGATACTAGAGCACTGATGCATAACAGTGATAGCACCTGGAAGACATGGCTTAAAACTAGGCATATTCACCTTCTACATAAATACAGACAGCTACGTAACCTAGTCAAGAAATTAGTCACTAAAGACAAAAAAATCTTACTACAACTCTTCTCAACTAGACAACAGATCCAACTCTCACAAATACAACTCTTCTCAACTAGACAACAGATCCAACTCTCACAAATTCTGGACTACTCCTAACAAAATACCCTACTCTGGCAGCCCTTCTATCCCCTCACCTTACCCCAACAAATCTCTGGAAATTGCTACCCTACTCAACAAATACTTCACTGACACTATCCAAAACCTCACTCCCTCTAACACTAACACTGCAACTACCACTACCTCCATCAACCTCCACAACCAGAATCTCTTCTCATTTACACCTGTGTCAACTTCTTACATTAAATCTCTTCTTCTAAAACTTAAATCATGTTCTCCCTCTACCGATAACCTACCTCCAATATTCCTCAAACTTGCTGCTGAATCTACAGCCTATCCCATATCCATTCTCACTAACAGATTTATACAAGAAGCTACAGTTCCTGCTATCTGGAAATCCTTCTTTACTATCCCACTACATAAGGGTGGCAACTCTACTGATCCACCTAACTAACGTCCCATTGCTATTCTTTCTCCCCTCTCTAAGATACTCAAGAAATGCATTCACTCACAACTTCTCAACCACCTCCTCCAACAAAACCCTCTCACTCCCACACAGCATGGGTTCCGTCCCTACCACAGCACATCCACTGCCCTCCTATCTTTCACTCATACCATAGCCAAGGCCCTTGATAACAATCAACTGATTTCCTTGCCTCTTCCTTGACCTTTCCAAAGCCTTCGATACAGTATCTCACTCTATCTTCCTTACTAAGCTATCTAACCTCAACCTATCTACTACCTTCCTTGCCTGGTTCTCCAGCTATCTCTCTAGTAGGCAGCAATCTGTCAAATGGCTCTCCTTCTGCTCTCCCTATATATCTGTTCCAACTGGTATTCCACAAGGCTCAATCTTGGGTCCCCTTCTATTTAATATCTTTGATGAAACAGAATCCACAGGAGTCACCACACGGAAGGTCTGACTGAATATAAAATCTTCTTTATTGGAAACAAGAACACAAGCGCTTTCACGTAGGTATACTACACTTCTTCAGGTGTATTAACAATATAAAACAAACATACTTATATATGAAATCTTTTGGCGCTCAAACCAGTAAATTGGACAATAATTGAATAATTGTTGACTCATTGACTTTCCCTACATGATCTGTTTAAAGAAACAGTGTTAAAAAACAGTATAAAAACAATATAAAAAGCAACATAAGAACTGAAGCATAAGCGCGGTTACCAAACAAACTTAAACAAATCAGCGAAGCCCATCCCTGTATGGCTGCATAAGCTGACAAAACTGAAACACCCACAACAATCATCTCACAACAATATATAGAAAGATAGAAATTGCAGGCAAAACAGGATGCAGCATGAACATAAGCAAACCATGTTCCGGTATAAGAAATATATCTGAAACATGAGCTCCAACTTGTTCTAAAGTCGCAACTAAACACAGCTAATCCAAAAAACAGTATTACAAAAATGCATAAATACTGCATATAAAACCAGCCTGCGATCAAAATTTAGGCAGGTATACAAAGGTGGTGCAGTGGGACAAACAATGATCCAAACATTTAAAAACAGCTAACTCACCTATACTGAATGCGAACGTGAAAGGTGGTAACTTAAGTGAAAGTCAGCCTGTTCACAAAAACTGCTCACTGCTGGCACAAAAACAACAACTTCCATGTGTATCCAAATTTAGTTGTCTACGCTAATGCTAAGTAGAGCGAACAACACGATTACGTCATCAAAAGGGGACATTAGAGAGCGAAATGAAAATCGTGTCTGTTGTCAAGGAAACGCTCTACCTCCACGAACATGCATCCATGGAACAGGCTCTATCAAAGGAACCATTAAGCCCTATTGAAGTGCAATGGTAAATTCCCTAAACTTATCACTATCAAAGCGATCATACCACAAGACTAAATATACCCTACATGAGTACTCAGGACGATGAGAATTAAAAAACACTTTTAAAAACCACAAACTAAATTAATACCATATACGAAGAATGCCCCTGCATATTAGATTAAGCATGGGGAGCAGTATTGCTACCCGCAAAGAAGTTCTCTTGGAATTTCTCTAAGGAGCTACATCAGGTGCAAAATACAACAGATGCAAACTAAACACAACGAAAAAAAGTCTATGCAAAAAATTGATATCAGAAAATTCACAGTATAGACTAATACAGTGTAGAATATATATAACAACAACAATCAAGTCACTACCATATAAAAAAGATTACTGAAACATCATATACTAAAACTCCCATCTAATTCACATTGCGACTAAATTAAACATATACAGAGCCAAAAGGGTTATTATCAAGGAGAAATTATCTACCAAGTTAAGGCACTTATCACCTCTATTAAACCTAAATACTGGGATTGGCATACAAAGCGGTATATAACCGCCTTCAATGTCATAATCCATAAAGCATACGTCTTCTGGTATAAAACCTGAACAAGCAACATGCAGAAAACCAGACAAATAACTAAATCTGGCTATAGTACTGAAATAAAGAGATGGGCTATGGCCCATCAACTATGTTACTGTTATGGACTAGGAACGACCATCGGTTTCAACGAAGACCCGCTCCATCTGAAACAGAAAAAAGAAAAGAAAAAAAAAAAACTGAAACAGAGTACCAATAAGACTATAGGGGTATAGAAGGACGAAACATAACCTGGGTGTGTGTTCAGGGAAAAGACACACAAGCCTTATAAAAACAAGCTCCAAATTGCTAAAGTACATGCAAGTGTACTAAAAAAATAGTAAACAGGTATGCTGAGACTAGCAAAAAATATGTGGCAAATACCCAATGCATATTATTAATAGTAACTCTTTTAAGACTAAACCAATCCTTTCTCAACCCACATAAAAAGGGAGATAGGGATACTACAAGCATAAGAGTAACTTCAGACCAGATGTCATAAAATGTATAACAACATTACAACTTCCTATTATTAAGAACAGGTTTAACAGATACGTACTGATTAATACCGGGGTATATATGCGCTTTTAATGTAAGTATCCATTTAAGTTCCCTGACAGCCAACTGGTTCATATTATTTCCTTCCCTATTATTGATGGCCAATACCTCCAGAACCATAAAGCTAAACCTATGCGTATTTTGTTCTACTATATGTTTAGCTAGGGCATTACTTTCATGTCCTTTCTTGATATCATAGCAGTGGTTATAAACCCTATCATGAAGTCTCCTCTTCGTGAGGCCTACATAAAAGGCTTCACAGAAATCACAGGTTGCTAAGTAAATTAAATTTGTGCTATTGCAATCACTGTAAAATCTGGGTATAAAAGTAAAGATCCCTTCAGGGTGTAAAAAACAGACCTTTTTAGATATGTATGGGCACATGTGACAATGTCCACATGGAAAGGTTCCCTGCAAGTCACTAAGGCTGTTGTTTAGTGATGAAGTCTGTTCTAAACACAATATTTGTTTCAAATTGTGACAGGTCTTATAGCTAAACCTAGGATAATCACCCACAATTGTCCTGGTGAACGAGTCCATAATCAAGACATTCCAGTTTCTACTGATAATTTTATTGAGATTAACAACATCACTGGTGTATCTGGTGACGTAACTCAATTTATCAGTGAACTTATCATTTTTCGTCGTATGGAAAGAAGGAATGTACCCAACAACATCAGTTTCAGCTATCCTGTCCAGCATTTTCAAGATGACTTCCTGCTTACATTCATCTACTAACTTAGGGGGGTAACCTCTCTCTTTAAACAGAGCTTCCATTTTACTAAGTTCTAAACATAAAGTATCACTGTCACAGCATATTCTGCATATTCTAAGCATTTGACTTAAAACTATCCCTTTAAATGTAAACCTGGGATGCATACTTTCAAAACGTAAAAGCGTGTTCCTCCAGGTAGGTTTCCTATACAGGGACGTGTCAATCCTGTTACCATTCAATTCCAGTGTCAGATCTAGAAAATGTGCCCGATGAGGGGATGTTTCTGCTGTGAATCTTAAAAATGTAGTAGTAGCTTCTAATTCTGCAATGAATTTCATGCATTCTGTTTCTGTGCCCTCCCATAAAAAAAGAACGTCATCAACAAACCTCTTGTACACTCTTATTTTATTAAAGTCTGCATGTTTAAACAAATAGTTAAGCTCCCAGTTGTGGACTACAAGGTTAGCGTAACTATTCGCACAGGGGGTGCCCATGGCAACCCCCCACTTTTGCAAGTATAACTGGTCCTGAAAAAGGAAGACATTGTTGTCAAGTATCAGTTCAAGTAGACAATTGATCAATATTTGTCTATTGCTACTATAACCTGAATTGGTAACAAGGATCTCTCTGATGGCCTGAAGCCCCAAATCATTGGGAATACTAGTGAAAAGATTCTTGACATCAATGGTTACTAATAACAAAACTGTTCCCCTTTTATCTACCTCAAATCCTTTGAAAAACTCAATAAGTTGATACGAGTCTTTCAGGATAACGGGAATGTCATCCACCAGGGGTCGTAACAGTCCTTCCACAAAAGATGAAATAGTGGAGGTTATCCATCGTTCGCCAGAGACAATGGGTCTCATTGGTACTGGTTTAATGCCTTTGTGTATTTTAGGCAGGCCTTTGATTATGGGGATGGTAGGAAATTCTATCAAAAAATACTCATATAGCTCACAGCTAATCTGACCACACATCAAAAGGTCATAAAGGTCATTATGTAACATTTTAACAATTTTGCTAACCCTTTCTCTAGTGATTACTTCATATACCTTATCATCTGTTAACATACTGTTCATGGTATCAAAATATTCTAAAGAATTCATAATAACCACTGCCCCACCTTTGTCAGCTGGTTTAACAATAATATGACTATTGTTCTTCAAAGATTGGATGGACTTCTGCTCATCTTTACTGACATTAAAGAAACAACACCTTTTCTTGTTAAATCCAAACCATTCATAAAAGTCTTTCTCACACATTTTTAAAAAACTCTCCACATTGTGTGGCATAAGGGGAGTAAAACTGCTTTTAACTCTGAAGAAATGCTTTAAAGTTTTGGTATCTAAGGCATTATTGTTTTTAAACAAAATCTTCAAAGAAACATTTCGACAAAATAGCCTCAGATCTATTAGGACATCACTCAAAAAACTAACTTGAGAAGGAATAAAGTTAAGACCTTTCTCCAAAATTGAAAGTTCTGATTCAGACAAAACATAATCAGATATATTACATACTAAAGAGTTCAGTTTCTTTGTTTCCTTATGTTTGTATACTTTTCTTCGGAACCCTTTCTTTTCCTTGGTCCTCTGCTGTTCGACCGACCTCTCCATCCTGGTTGTTGCTTGACCGGGAAAGGTAAAAAACAATTACTAGCAGAGGCTGTATCCTTCGGCTTAGCACCTGCTAGTAAAAATGCTTTAGCAGCCTGTTGATTGGGGGGGGGGGGGTGTACCACTGTCCAAGTTGGCATCATTGACAAAAATAGAGGCAAAACTGTGAGATAGTGATGCTGGATTTGCCATTTTATTAACCGTAGATGGAACAAGATGAACCGAGGTAGCTTCAATACTGGGAACGGCAGTTGAAGCCGGTGAAGAACTTGAGGCTTTACTTTGATGTCCATTACTAGGTATATTCTGTGTGCGTGTATATTCGGTTCTAGGCCACAGAAAGACTTGACCATTGGCAAAATCATTAGCATCCCTAACAAGTTTCTTGTGTTTAACATTCTTCAATCTTTCACTAAACGAATGGACCTGAGTCCAAAGAGAATCTAGTCTGTTAGTAAAGTACTCAGTCTTGAAACCTTCTGTAATCACTTTATATTGTGAGTCTATCTTATTTCTTAGCTCAACTTCAAGAGGAGAGAAATACTCTAGTAACAGATTAATATAGCTGAAGCCCAGTTGTATATTGAGGTCCTGCCATTTTCTCAATAACATGGGATGGCTATCCCCGCAGGAAGGCATACAAAAAACACGCATCCTTCTAGGCACTATTTTAAAATGTATACATGCCTCTAAATGCAGTCTCTGCCATGCTAGTCTTTGTAGCTGATATAAGTCGTCTTGAAACAGTTTATAAAGTCTATTAAACTCAGTGACATTCTCACCATTAGGGGTAGTTGGTAGAGCATTTGCTTGGTTAGTCAATTCCAGAGTCAATAAGGGATTCTCAGTGCAGTGCTTGAAACTCAAGAAATGCATTCACTCACAACTTCTCAACCACCTCCTCCAACACAACCCTCTCACTCCCACACAGCATGGGTTCCGTCCCTACCACAGCACATCCACTGCCCTCCTATCTTTCACTCATACCATAGCCAAGGCCCTTGATAACAATCAACTGATTTCCTTGCCTCTTCCTTGACCTTTCCAAAGCCTTCGATACAGTATCTCACTCTATCTTCCTTACTAAGCTATCTAACCTCAACCTATCTACTACCTTCCTTGCCTGGTTCTCCAGCTATCTCTCTAGTAGGCAGCAATCTGTCAAATGGCTCTCCTTCTGCTCTCCCTATATATCTGTTCCAACTGGTATTCCACAAGGCTCGATCTTGGGTCCCCTTCTATTTAATATCTTTACAAATGAACTCTTCACCTCTTGCAGACAATCTTCTCTTCTACAATATGCAGATGACTCTACACTCATCTCCATCTCCAGTAGTATTACAGACCTTCACACCTTTACTCAAAACTCCTTTCTATCCAAAAAAAATGGTTATCTGACAATCTTCTTATCCTTAACCCCAAGAAGACCAAGCTCTTGCTCTTTCTTCCCCGCTCAGTTTCACACCATAAACCCACATTTATTATAACATCCTCCAACAACACTATCAAAAAACCTGAGCCACACACAAAACTGTTAGGCATCAATACTGATGATTAACTCAAATTCAACTTACAGTTACTGCAAGGAATAAAAACAAACATCAGAAACTTGGCCTGCTTTATCGCGACAAAAGATTTATTACTCCAAATGCTAGACTCTCCCTTGCAAAGTCCTTCCTCCTTCCCACACTTCTCTATGCAGCCCCACTACTAACCACTATACAAGCTACTACCTTGAACAAACTGCAACAAACTTACCACAAAATTGCAAGATTCATTACTAACTCCCCCTACAACTCCCATCACTGCCTTGCCCTGAACTCATTACAATGGCTCAAATTCCCTCAACTACTGTTACTTTCTCAATTTCAAGTTATACACACCATTCTATACAGACCTTCTTCCTGTCCAGCTCTCACTACTTTTTTATCTACCTACGCCCCTTCTAGAACCCTGTGCACCTCTAACCAGCAACTTCTGAATGTAGATCATCCAAAGAAAAACATAGGCAAACTACTATACAACTGCTCAGTAGCCCACACTTGGAACAAACTTCCTCTACACATATGCTCCATCATACACCCTGCATATTTTAAAAAGGAACTCAAACTTTACCTTCTCAACACCAAATCTTGTCCCTGCTTAGAACCTACCTAATTCCCCTTTATCTAATGGCGCTTCTTCACTCTGAGTTCCTGTAAGCAAATATACCTTCCTAGGAAGCCTAGGCAATAAATCTGATCACTTGTATATAACGTGTCTGTACATATATCAAAAAGTCCATCTATTTATTTCATTGTGATTTTTTTCTTAGGATAATCTAAATATGCTTGATTATGATCAAATTAGTACTAACATGCTTTGGGAGTGTCACTTGGTATTGCTACTTGCTATTTGTTACCTATGTAATCCTTAATTTCTTTATGTAACTGGAGCATTTCTCCTCGGGTCTCCACTGAAAATGGGCCTCTGGCCCAGCTGGACCAACCCGTTTAACAAGTATCAGTAAATAAATAAATAATAATGACACATATGCTCCCCTTGCAAGGCATAGGGCATAAAGGTGGTATACAGGCATACATATAACAGAACTGAAAACCTCAGGAGGACCAATTGCCGCTAGTAACTAGGAGGAACATATGCATCCAGAAGAAGAAATAAAGAAAAGAAAAAATAATTCCTGGCCAGGAAAGCAGAAGGAATAGGGCAGAACAGGAAGGGGAGGAGGCAGGGAGTGAATGCTGCAACAGTGAAGAGAAGGACATCTACTGTTATGGTAAGATTTTACACAACTGTACTATCTCCTTCCGTATCACGGTTGCAGTATTCCTTACATAAGGGAGTACAAAAGCTCATTAGGAAACTTAGAAGGATGAAGGCATAGAAGAACCCTCTAGAAACCCACACAGGATAGCTCTGGCAAAGCCAGCTCTTGCTCTGGAAACAACACCCGACTTGTAATGTTTAGTGAATGTACGGACAGAAGTCCAAGAAGTAGTGTCAAGGATGTAACTGGTATCCAGTTCTTTGAAAACGGCACCAGGGGAAGCAACAGCTTTATTAGAATGAGCCTTTACCGAGGCAGAAAGACATTTACCATGAAAGGAATAACAAAAAGAAATGGCTTCAGAGATCCAGAAGGATAAGATTTGCTTAGAAACTGTGAAATCCAAAGACCTGGGATGAAAGGAAATAAAAAGTTGCTCAGATCTGCAAATGGCCTTAGTCTTATCCAAATAATATCTGAACTGTCGATGTAAATTCAAGGTTTGAGGAGCCTTCTCAATAGAAGACTGCAGAGAATGAAAAAAGGAGGGCAAGTTAATAGACTGACTAAGAGACAAGTCATTAACCACCTTGGGTATAAAAGAAGGATTAGTACAAATAGACACCCTGTCCCTATGGAAATCTGAAAAATAACAGGTACAGCCATAAGAGCATGGAGTTCAGATACTCTCTTAGCTGACGTAAGGGCCAAAAGAAGAACAGTCTTCCAAGCAAAATGTTGCAAAGAAGCTGAATCTGAAGTCTCAAAAGGAGCTTGTGTCAGTTTTTCAAGTACAAAACCGAGGACACAGGAAGGCAGAGAAGACTTCCTGGGAGGCTTGATATGAAAGACACCTTTAAGAAATTGTATTACCTCAAACCTAGAGGCTAGAGGAGACATCAAGGGCAGACAAATAGAAGTATCTGAGAGGTAAGCATTGACTGAAGAATATGCCTATCCAGCATGGAGCAATTCACACAAATAAGACAGAACCAGAAGCATTCCCACTGGAAAGGGATCCTAGTTACATGAAAGGCACCAGACAAAAAAAAATCTTCCATTTGGACAGATTATTTCCTTGTAGTGGGTTTCCTGGCTTCCTGCAGAACCCAACACATGTCCTCAGAAAACAGGTGCCTAATAGGGATGAAAACCATATTACTCACAACATCATTTGAAAAGTGGACAAGTCAGGATGGATAAAAGACCCCTTGTCTTGTATGAGAATGTCCACCCAGTGTGGAAACTTGTGGTGATTGCCCCTAGCTAAGTGAAGGAGGAGGAACCAATGCTATCTGGGAAAAAAGGGGGTCATCAGCAAGATTTTGGGGAGTCTTGCTTGATCTTGAGCAGAACCTCAAAATCAGAAGAAGGGGAGGGAAGAATTATGAAACATCCCCTTCCAAGGACAAGATAGGGCATCTACCTTCCAAGCCAGAGGGCTTAGCACTCTGGCACAAAAAAGAAGGTGTCTTTTCAGAGGGAAAGCGAAAAGATCTACCTGTGGAATACCCCACCGAGGGACAACATCCAGAAACACATCTCTGTAAAGTATCCATTCATGAGCCTGTGTACTGGACCTGCTCACAGAATCTGCCATTACATCTTGCTCTGAAGGAATATAGACAGCCTGAAGAGTCAGTTGATAGTGAACAGCTACATCCCAAACCTGAACAGCAGGTCTGCAAAGAAGGTAGGACAGCTGGCCCCCTTGCTTGTTGAAATACCACATCACTGTGGTGTTGTCTGTAAAGACACTGAGAGGCCCTGGAAGAAAAAGGGAATAAAAAGCCTGAAGAGCTAAAAAGAGAGCTCACATCTGATGTGATCTGACCTGTGATGGGGAGGCCAGAGACCCTAGACTTAGTGGGAACCAAAGGAGGGGCCCACTCACTGTCCAAGACATCTGAAAACGGTTCCGGAGATGGGGCTGGAGGTTGTAAAGGAAGTTCTGGGTTGAGACAAAGCCAATGAATCCTCCACTGAAGCTTGTGTTTTAGGCATGGAAGGAAGGGAACTAGGAAATCCAGTGAATGGCAGTGTTTAAGCCACAATGACTTGAGGAACTACTGCAGTTTTCTCATACGGAAACTGGCTAGAGGCAGTATAGAAATGATGGAAGCCATAAATCCTAGAACCCTGAGAAAATCCCTGGCTGAGACTGAAGCCAGAGAAAGATTGAAGAAAGGTGATCACAGACCTTAGTTGGAGACAGGGATACCAGCATAGGAATGGTCTGGATCCTGCAACCGAGAAATAAAATGATCCTGAGAAGGAATCTAGATTGATTTCTGAAAGTTTATGGCAAGCCCGAGGCTTTGTAACAAATGGTAAACTTGAGGTGCTGAAGCAGGACCTCAGAGGATGAAGCCTGAATGAGCAGGTCATATAGATAATGAAAGATCAGAAATCCCTCTCATCCACTAGAAGGCAATGACAGGAGTAAGGCATTTGGTGAATACCCTTGGGGCAGTAGAAAGGCCAAAGGGCAAAGCAGAGAACTGAAAATGCAAGGAAGAAACAGAGAAATGTTCCTAAAAAGGGGATGAATGGGGATGTGAAGGTAGGCATTCTTGACGTCCATGGATACCAAGAAAGCCTGGAGAAGAAAAAGAGGGAACCGAGTTTAAAAGGACAACATCCAAAAGGAAGGGACCTTTAGAAAGGTGTTGAGCTGAGTGAGGTCCAGAATGGGTCTACAGGTGCCTCACCTTTCCCTTCCTGGGCATGGGACACAACTTGAATGGTGCCCTGAGCCAGAAGACCCTGAAGAAGTTTTGGAAAGAAAGAAAGCTGTTCCTGAGGAGGCTGAGGGATGCCCAGAAAAGGAGAAAGGAATTTCTCCACCATGAAATATCCTTGCCTGATGATGGACAAAACCCAATAGTCTTGAGAAACCCTTAACCCAATGGGAAGGGACAAGGAAAGATGAAGCGATAAGGGGACTTGGCCTATGGAAAGTGGAAGCAAACTATCAGATACAACATGGTTTGTCTTGAAAAGAAGGCTTCTGAGAAGTAGGAGTCTGAGTAGACTTAGCAAGGGGTACACACATATAACCCATTTTACTTTTAGGAGGAGGGTGAGGCTATCTGAAACAAAAACAGATTTGGATGGGTAATTCCTCTGAAATTTAGGGATAGGAGAAACTAAAATATGTTTCAATTCCTGCAAGGCCTTCTCTTTATCCTGGTGGACTTAAAAAAAAAAAAAAAAACCTCAGCTGCAGCAGAGCCAAAAAGGTTCTTATTATCAAGAGGGGCATCCAACAATTTAGCCTTAATGTTTCAGGTAAATGCTGAATAACGTCTCAAAACAGAACAAAATGCAGCAGCCCTAGAAGTAGCATCAGCTGCATCATAACTACATTTAATAGAGTAGCAACCACTTTAGAGGTAGGACCCAGTACAGAAAGGGCTGAGACCTTCCCTTCTGAAGCAAAGTAGTCAGAAATTGTCTGGGAAGCTTGAGAAAGAAGAGCTAAAACATACCTGGTCATATGAGTCTGTTAATTAAGAGCACTAAAAGCCAGGGTGGCAGCAGTACAGGCCTTTCTGCTTAGAGGTTCCATGGCTCTACTGTCTTTATCTGAAGGAAGTAGTTTAGTAGACGGCAAAACTTTAACAGGTTTTTCAGAAGAGACAGACACTACAGAAGATCAGAAAAAGGACATTTGTACAAAAACTCACAAACATCATGCACTTTGTAAAATCTGTCAGGTTTCTTGGGAGCTGGAAGTTGAGAAACAGGGGTAAGAGAGGCTGCAGAAAAGGTATCTAAGCGGGCAGCCAAGACTGAAGGTACAGCAGTGGATTTGGGAAACTCCATCTGGAGAAATTCATACCACCTCTTTTGAATATCAGAAACCTGAGAACAGTCCCAGAAATAATGTCCCAGTGGAGATTCCTTCTAAGGGAGAATCTGGACTAATAGCATCTTCCTCCTCAGGTACATAATCCAAAGGAGGAGGAACTTGAGAAGAATATGCTAAAGAATGTTCCCCAGAATCCAAATCCTCTTCTGTGGATTCCTGCTCTTTGGACCTCTTACGAGGAGTAGATGACAAGGGGGGACCAGGCACAGGGACTCCTTGAGGAGACTTTAAGGCCATTAAGGTGCTAAGCAAACCCTGAACAAAATCCTGCCATTCACATTGGGATTTTTAACAGTAGGGGAAATATGCTTGCTTTTTTTTTTTTTTTTTTTTTGCGGGATGTGTGCCCAAAAAACTCTAGTAGGTTCAGACCCTTGTCGACACTCAGCCAACGTAGTACGAATGCCCTCCTGAACTAGGATTTGTGGTATCCCCCTCAGATATAATTACCTCAGGTTCCCCCTCAATGTGTAGAATGAATGTTTGTAAAGCCTCCGAGGATGTGTAAGAAGTCAGTCAGATCCATGCCAGCCTCTGACAGGGCCGCAGCAGAGGAATCAGAACCAACAACTGCAAGATCCTCTAGGCTTTTACCAGCCTTGAGACAGATGTTCAGGGGAGGCTGAACAGCAGCTGAATCAGGCCTGAGTTTTTTGGGCCTTTTTCTTGGCTGGCAGCTGACCCCTGGGATGGGAAGAAATCTGCCATAGCACCTTGCGCCAACAATTTTAAATGTTGGTTCTCAAGGTAAACTGACAAGGAGGAGAGACAACTGTGTAGGATCTTAGGGACCAAAGCTTCGCAGATACAACACTGGGTTAGTTCATGAGAAGCACCCAAACAGAACAGACATTGATTGTGACAATCTTTATGGTGAATCTGCTTCCTTCACTGACATTTTCCCTTTCTGGATGACATGTAAACACACCAAAGTAAAAACAGAAGGAGATGACAAGAAACCACAATGGGGCACGTGTCTCCAACACAGACTGGTAACCACCAAAGAAGAAGGCATGTTCGGACCAACGGTCACTTATGGTGTTCAGACTGGTGGCAAAGAAGTTCAGAGGTATGTACCTCCGTATGTCATCTTTATGCCCTATGCCTTGTGCGGAGAGCATATGTGTGACATACGAAATCTATAAATTCCTATGGCTTTGATATACTGGCCGGACATTGGGTGACCCTTGGCAGAAGATCCCCTTATGTAAAGAATACTGCAACAGTGATATGGAAGGACATCAGATTAGTAAAGTAGAAGTTAAGCAAATAGAAGTTGAAGTTATGGAATACCTGAAAAGTGAAGGATTTAGTGCAGAAAGTCTTAATGCAGATTATATCACAGCATGATGGAAGAATGAGTCCCCAAAATAAGGAGAAACAGGTGGAGTGGGAGACAACTAAAGAAGAAATATGGACATGGGAAAAAAAGAGATTTAATATGGTGCAATATATATGCAAAGTTTAAAGCAAAACTGATCAATATGAAAAAAAAAAGTGGCACCAAAGATATTTCAACCGAAATGCAGGTAAATGCATCCAGATATGGAAAATTTTACAATGCACAAAATAAGAAAACAAAGGGGGAGTAGAAAACAGGATTAATAATGGAAAAGTTAAAGAAACAGAATCTGAAGTTTTGGATTACCTACGAAGTTAATGGATTTAGTGTAGAAAATCAATTCTGGTAACGTCACAACATGATAGAACAGTGAGACCCCAAATTAAGGAAAAAGAGGTGAAACGAGAAGTATCTGATCAGTTGGCACATGAAGATGCTCTGGATCCTTTAGTAGGAAACCAGTACAAAAGTTCAGCTGGAGTTGCACAGCAAGGGAAGAAGCAGGGAATGGTGGAAACTCGGATGCAATCAATGCTGTGGAGTGACAGGGCTGTGAGTTCCTATATGAAACAGCAACAGATTACAAAGATGCAGCTGAAGACAGAATGTCACAGGAAGATGTTCTGGAATCGCCTGTAGAATGCCCGCAGGAAAAGGAGAACAAAGAATGGGTCCTCAGATTAGAGGAAAATGATCTAAGGGAAGAGTTGCTTGATTTAATAGAGATGGATAGACATATTGAGATTGATGAAAGAAAGTGATTACAGAAAGTCAATAAGACCAAAAATATTAGAAAGCTGATAAAACAAATGAACACAGTAATCAGGACTATTAGTAGAAATGCATGTGGGATAACAGAAGTAAATAGAATATATTACTGTGCAGCTAAATTAATAACAGATAAAATTCTTACCACAAAAACACAGGGCAATAAGGGAAAGAAAGGGAATAAATCAAATTCCATCATGAAAGTATTGAATAGAGAAAACTGTAAAGCAAATAATACAAGGTTTGTTACTGTTAGAAGAGTATAGAAAAGGGAACATATCAACAAAAATACTTAGAAAGTCAGATGTGATAAAAGCAACATGCAGCATTAGAACAGACTGGGATCTACTGTACACTATTGCAAATAATAAAATAAAGATATCAGCACAGGCAGAAAAACTTAAGAGATTTGCAGTTAAATATAAAGTACAAAATAAGCAATTGACTGATTACTCAAACAAAGTTTTATAGAGAACTGGGAAACAAAGCAAAAGGAACAGAACATCCACCCAAAAAGAAGAAGAAATAAATAAATTTTGGAGAAATATCTATGCAGATCCCATGGAAAATAATAAAGATGCTGACTGGATAGAAGAAGTTAAAGAAACAATAAGAAGTTCAGTTGCATAGGATATGAGATGGGATGAAGTAACAGCCACAGAAATTAAAAGAAAATTAATAAAGATGCTAAGTGGACAACCTCAGGAGCAAATGCAATACCTAACTTTTGTTGACGTGACCAAAGGCCCTGCACATTCAAAGGGCCGAAGGAAGCCCCCATTCCCTGTCTGAGGCATCCGTGAAAGGTTCCTGAATGACACAGAGAAAGAAGAAATGTGACAAAGAAAAAAAGCATAGTCTGACAGCACCTGGTTTGTCAGGAAAAGGAGGCTTCTGAGTAGAAGGAGTTTGGGTAGCCTTAGCAGGGGGAGCCCTTCTACCACCCTTTTTACATTAACAGGATGAGACTGTTTACGAACAAAGGCAGGCTTATTAGGCTAATTCTTCAGAAACTTGGGCACAGGGGAAACAAAAATGTGCTTCAACTCATGTTTGGCCTTGCCCTTTTCTTGCACGGGCTTAAACAACTCCACAGCAGCAGCACCAAACAAATGCTTATTATCCAGAGGATAACAACAAAACACAACACTGTAGGAACCGAAGATCCTCCCATAGAAAGTAAAACTTGTATCCAAACAAACAACAGCAGGGTCACCACGACAAAAAGCATAAAACGGTTTATTAAATACAGGATAAGTGCTTTCAGAAAATAATTTCCTTCATCAGATCCTACCATTTCCCAATAGCATACATACAAATATATATACTAATTTCAAAGTGACATAAGCCAAGCAAAAAACTCAGCATATCAAGAAACCAAATGTAACTTCCTGAAAACCATAAAACATCAGATGTCACTTCCTAATTTTTTAAAAATACACACTTCATAAAATACATCATGAAAAATGAATAATACACACCTTCTGTACAAAAATAATTTGTTAAAATAATAAAACAAAAAATGTACATAAAAAGATGCACAACTGTTAAACTTGGTACATGCAAAAAGATGTATTTATAACACTACTGATCAAAGTCTACGAGCCTTCAACACAGGTTTAAGAGGAATGAAGGCATTCAAATCAGGCAAAACATGTGCACGCAATTCTGCTATCCAATATGTTTCCCTTTCCTCTGTAGCATTATACAGATCTCCACTTCTGATGTTAAGATTAATGGCATCTATAACCGTATAAGAAAAACTATGATCAGAATGAAGTGCTGTGTGTTGGAACAAAGCATTATGTTCTATACAGTTACGTATAGTATATTGATGTTGTACTATACGTTGTTTAAACATTTGATTTGTTTTGCCTACATAAAAACTGGTGCAACGATTGCACTTAGCAATGTATATCACATTTTTAGTAGTGCATGTTGCATACCCTCTGTAAAAGTAATTTTTATGTGCGTTCGGATGTGAAAACATATTCAAATTATTAATGACAGGACATGCTTTGCATCTCCTACAAGGGTATGTGCCCTTCTTAACTGACACTAATTTAGAGATGCAAGTGTTGGTTGATCTATGGCATAATAAATCCTTCAGATTATTGTTGCTTATATAACAAAAACGGGGAACAGAACCAACTATTTTCCCTATCTGTTCATCCACTAACAGTAGCTTCCAGTTATCACGTATAATGTTGCTTATATATCTGTTGTCACTGTTAAATATTTGCGGAGCCCTAACACAAGAAGAGTTAGTCACAATCCTCTCATTTTGGTTATTAACAGATTGCCCAATGGAGAACCATGGTTTACCCTTACTCCTACGTAACCCATCTAAGTCATCACTGCATGCATATATCTCTTGTTCCTTGTAGCCACGCTCCATCAGATTATGAACTACTTTATCTTTCTGTAACAAAAAGACCTCTTCACTACTACATAGCCTAGAAGCTCTTAGAATCTGATTCGTAACCATATTATGAAAAATGTGTGGGGGGTGCATGCTGTCTCTTTCTAGCAGGGCATTCCACCAACTAGGTTTGCGAAACAATGACGTGCTGAATCTACCTTCAACATTTAGTTCTAACATCACATCTAAAAATTCTATAGGTCTCCTACCTGCATGTGAGGTAAATCTCAAAAAACTTGTGGTGGATTCTAAATATGAGAAAAAATCATTCAATTGTTGTTCCTCACCTACCCACAAGAGAAAGACGTCATCAAGAAACCTGCAGTAAGATAAATAGAAGTTATGTTCTTACCATAACGTTCCATGTTAGTTGTCTTCTTCTCGCCTTCTTCTTGCTGGATGGGTTCGGAGCCGACCTCGGCTCCGACTCGGCCACTCTAAAGCTCGAGAGTTGGTTCCACCGGCTCGAGGCTCCCCTTATATCCCACAATGCTAGGCGAGAGTTACCTCAGATCTCGTTTGTAAGCTAACCCCAGCTTATAACAGAAACAGTATAACTGTAAAAAACAGAATCCACCTCTAACAACAGGAAGAAGAAGGAGACCTACATCCTGAAACAAGAAATATGCATAATAGCATATAGCTAAGAAAGAGGTGGTAGAAAGAGAGGTCACGATCACAACTCCTCTAGGTCTGTCCAGGCCAGGGGAAGGAGGGTGGGACGAAGAAGAAGCGAGAAGAAGAGAACTAACATGGAAGGTTATGGTAAGAACATAACTTCTATATGTTAAGTTGTCTATCTCGCCTTCATTCTTGCTGGATGGGACCGTCCCTAGCACCTTGTCCCGGGTGGCCTAACGGAACAGACTCCTGAGAACAGTGGAACCAAAATTAGCTCTATGCCTAGAAGCTAAATCCAACTTATAATGGGAAATAAAAGTGTGAGGAGTAGCCCAAGTAGCCGCTGCACAAATGGTGTCAATAGGCAGTCTGTCTTGGAAGGCTAGAGAAGTAGCCAAAGCTCTGGTGGAATGGGCTTTAGGCTTATTAGGCAGTTTTGGTGTCTAATCTCATAAACAAGGGTAATCAGAGATGTTAGCCATCTGGATAAAGATACCTTTGAAACTGGAAGTCCCTTTCTGCTTTCCGCATAGGAGACAAACAGCTGATCAGATTTTCTGAATTGTTTGTCCTGTCCAAGTAGTACCTTAATTGACGATGAACATCCAGACAGTGTAATTTTTGTTCAGACCTATTTGAATACTCCGGGAAAAAGACAGGGAGGTCAATGCATTGGTTTAGATTTGATGTTGAAACCACCTTAGGCAAAAGGACGGGTTAGTTCGTAAGGAAACTCTGTCCTTATGGAACACAAGGTAAGGAGAACGACAACTGAGTGCTTGAAGTTCTGAAATTCTTCTAGCTGATGTGATAGCCACCAGAAAGAGAGTTTTCCATGATAATAACTTTAAGGAACATGAAGCTGCAGGTTCGAAAGGGGAAAGAATCAAAGAAGCAAGAACTAAATTTAGGTCCCAAGGAGAAGGAGGATTTCTTACAGGAGGTCTGAGAAGAAAAACTCCTTTCAAAAAGGCTTTGCAGAGTTTGTGGGACATTAGGGCGGATTCAGAAATACCCACATGGAAATTAGAAATAGCTGCCAATTGAACCTTAAGAGTAGATGGAGATGAACCTGCATGGAAGAGTTCAGCAAGAAAATCAAGGACTAGTTGGATGGAAGCGTGAAAGGATCTATGTCCTTTCCTTGTGCCCAATATGAAAAGCGTTTCCACTTACTCAAATAAATCTTTCGAGTGGAAGATTTATGGGAAGCTATCAAAATATCTCTAACAGAGTGAGATAATTGAGGAAGCCTGGCTACGGTTGGAAGTGGAGGAACCAAGCAGTGAGGTTCAGAGAGGGAGGGAGCGATGAAACTGACCCGACTGATGGATCAAAAGATCTGGAACTAGGTCCAGATTCCACGGTCGCTCAAATGAAATCGATGCAGAAAGGGGAACCACACTTGTCGAGGCCAGTAAGGAGCAATGAGGATCAATGAGGCCTTCTGAGCGATAGCTTTCTGTATTACTTGAGAGATCAGTGGGAAAGGAGGAAATGCATACAGAAGTCCCGGGGCCAAACTTGGACTAGCGTCCCTGCTGGGTTGGCCTGGTAAAGGGAATAGAGTGAAGTATTCTCTGCACTTGCTGTTTTGGGGAGTAGCAAAAGATCGCAGCAAGGCTGACCCCACTTGAGAAAAATCTCTCTCACTACAGAGTCTTTCAGAGACCACTCGTGAGGCATGAGAATAGCTCTGCTCAACTTGTCCGCAATGTGATTGGACTTCCGGGATGTGCGTTGCTATCAGAAACGCTGAGAAGAAATCGCCCATTGCCACAGTCTGAGTGCTTCGACACAGGGTATGATCTGGTTCCGCCTTGTTTGTTGATGTACCACACTACAGACATATTGTCTGTCTGGATTGCAATCGTTCCCAAGGGAAGAGAGTGTTGAAGGGCTTGCAACGCTAAAAGCACTGCTCTCATCTCCAGAACATTTATGTGCAAGTGGCATTCGTTTGGTTGCCATGTGCCCTGGACTGTCCTGCCCTGATAATGCCCCCACCCGATCAGGGAGGCATCCGTTGTCAGAGTAGCAACCGGAGGAGGTGGAACAAATGGTCTCCCAACAGGAGCTGGGGAAGACATCCACCACATGAGATGCTTTTTGCACGCTTGCGTGATCATAATGGTGTGAGACATTGGAAGTTCCTGGTATGACCATTGAGAAAAGAGCATCCACTGAAGGATCCGCATGTGGTATCTGGCCAATGGAAGGAGGGTATGGCGCTGCCATGATTCCCAACACCTTTAGAACTAACCTGGCTTTGGCTCTGTTGTTGTTGAGAAGTAGTGATACCAATTTTTGAATGTCTGATATCCTTTGGTTCGTTAGTGTTGCAGACATGTTTACAGTATCTAAATTTGCCTATGTAGGTAATAGTGCGACAAGGCGACAAAACAGACTTTTCGCAATTTATTGAGATACCCAGACTTTGACAGGCGAAAAGTGTAATCTCTGGCCATCAGAAGGAGATGCTTGGTGGGAGCTGTGAGGAGCCAGTCGTCCAAATATGGAAACACCTGGAATCCTTGTCGGCGCAGGTGAGAAGCTACCACTGCCATGCATTTGGTAAACACCGGGGCAGTGGTGAGACCAAAGGGCAGGGCCCTGAATTGAAAATGACTGGTTCCCAGCCTGAAGCGGAGGAATCTTCTGGAGCGCCTGTTCATTTTATGTGATAGTACGCGTCCTGAAGGTCTATAGAGCACATCCAGTTTCCTTTTCCCAATAGGGGAAGAATGGATTGCAGCGTGACCATCGAAATCTTGTTTTCTTGACCGATCTGTTCAAGATACTGAGATCCAAAATTGGTCTCCAGTCCCCTGTTTTCTTTGGAACTAAAAAGAACCTTGAGTAGATTCCGGATCCTAGTTGGTCTGCTGGCACTGGCTGAATAGCTCTTTTGCAAGCAGTTTTGAAATTTCCAAAGCTGCTATATCCCTTTGAGCGGGTGGAACATCTGGAAGGGATTTTTGACTGATTTGGAAAACGAAGAAAGGGAATAGAATAACCTTCGAAATGATGGACTGTACCCATTTGTCTTGTGTCAAGGATAGCCAGGCTTCTGGGTACAGTGACAATCTTCCCCGACTGCCTTGAAGATGGGCAGTCGGGCAACACCTCAGGGATGCTGAAAGGGCTTATCGGAGGACGTTCGATTGCCCTGGTTCTCGCGGACCCCTCTGCCTCTAGGGTGACGTCTACCATTGTTGTTCCCCTCTGCCTCTGGCGGGAACCGACTCTGTCGTCAGGCGAAGTCCCTTGAGATTGTTTACAGAACCACATCTTTCCCCTTCTGGCCTTTGGGGTAAGGCCTAGAAGGAGTAGAAAACGGACTCCGACGGCAGAAAGGGTCTTGCCATCAGTCTCGCACCTAGTCAGGGTTTCTTTCACTTGTGGACCAAAAAGAGATGATCCATCAAAGGGGAGTTCGTGAAAGACGTCTTGAAAGGTTCCGCAAAATTGCATAGCCGCATCCAGGCGTGCCTACGTAAGGCTACCCCTGTTCCTGCGGCTCTGCTCGCTCCATCGGCCGCATAAGAGAGGAGGCATGGAGGAGTTGGAAATAGAATTAAGGATAGCCAGCTGCGTGTTCATTTTCTTGGAAACCCGCAGCTATAGGGTCCTTCAGCATTTCACTCGCTTCTTTGATCAAGTCCCTTTGAAGACGAGTGAAATGGCACAGGTAATTCAGCAACGCATAGTAAATGTCGCTGAGGAGAACATCCGCTTCCACCTATCCATGGACCTAGATTCCTTGTTAGGTGGATGGACAGGCACTGAAGGATCAGCCAGTTCCTTCTTTGTGGCGGCAGCTACCACCATAGCATCCACAGAGACTCCTTTGATAAAAATTCCTTGTCTGATGGAGCTGTGATGAATTTGGAGGGTCTCCTGGGAGTGGGGTCCACTGAATCAGGAGCCGTCCATGCCTTTTAGCAACCACCTGCATGAGGGGGTCAAGGGGGACACCCAGGAGGTGGAAGGACGAGAGCCAAACGCCTCAAGATACACAGATTGCCCCTCCGAAGGGTTGAGGGCTGGCCAATTTCCCTCTGTTTAAGGATCTCCAGAATGTCTGCAAATGAGACATCTTCAGAAGGGGAACGGGGAACCCTCAGAATCATCCAGATCTGTGTCCGACGTGATAGACTCAGGTGAGTCAATGTGCTTCCTCTTGCACTTCCTCTTCCGAGGGGGCTCTTCTGCCAAATCAGGAGAGGCCTCGGAAGAGGATGAAATCCCCAAAGGGAGCTCCTGAGGAGTTGGCTCTCTGCGGTCCGGGATGAGGGAGTGAGTCGACTTACCTGAGGCAGCATAGAGGGAGGGGCTGACGGAGCCGACTGTGGAGTAGAGCCAGGCTCTAACACACTCCGCATGACCTCAAAAGCACCCCTGTCAGGCAGAACCAGAGGTCCCCGCTCCGAGGAGCTAAGGACCCCCCTCGGCACCGACAGTGATGGCTCCGAGGCCGATGTCGGAGCCGAACTCACCAGCGCCAAGCACCGAGAGGGAGAGGGGTCGGACAAGGGTCCGATGCCACTCACCCCCTCGGAGCCGACGAGGGAAGTCCGGCGCCGAGATTCCTCCATGGAAGAAAACGGAGCCGACGACGGAGCCGAAGACAATTGTCTCGGCTCCGAGGTGACCACAGTCTCGGTTCCGACACCCCCCGGCTCCGAACTCAAGAGAGTCGAAGGAGGAAAGAGTTGATGGACCGGGGCAGGCACCGACTGATGAGTCGGGCTCTGAAGCATCTGGGCTAGTGCCTCGGACTTGAGTAGTCGACTCACCACCCTCTGAAGGTCATGATCGGACAGCCTCGATGACCTAGAGGAATGAGACCTTTGGCCCCGTTCAGACAGCAGGGGAGATCCTGGAGCCGAATGAACGGAGCCAAGAGAAGGTGACCTAGACCTCTTTCTGGTTGTCGGCTCTGAAGATCTTGTCGGAGCCGACACGGTACCTCGATAACCTCGGCTCCGGCCGGAGCCGAGGAAGCCACAGAAACTGTGGACTGAGTCTTATCGGCTCCAGCCGGAGCCGATAAAGGCAAAGGTTGAACAACCTGAGGTCTCGGCTCAGAAGCCAGAGCCGAAGACCTCGATGCCTTGGAGGGCTTCCCTGTTGAGACAGACAGGGAATCCTCAGGCTTCAACAAGCCTCTCAGAATAAGCTTGTTTTTTCTTTCCTGCAGGACCCTGGGGCTGAAGCCATGGCAAACAGCACAGGAGTCCTGCAGGTGCAAAGGCCCCAGACAATAGACACAAGAAGTGTGAGCGTCTGTCAGAGACATTTTCTGACAGCACGCATCACACTTCTTGAATCCGGAGACCTTTGCTTCTTTTGACATAGCCTAACTGGTGAACACAAACACTAGTTATACCCTGTCAGAATAACAACTTTAGTAAAAATACTAAAAAATAAAGTACAATAAACAGTAGTAAACTACACAAACACTCCCTAGGGAAGGGAAGGCCTAAGGCCCAAGGGAAGAACTAAAAGTTCTTTTAAACAAAAAACGGGAAAAATTAGGTCGGGGATAAAGTTCAATGAACTACACTAATTTGAGAATAATTAAACTAAAAAAGGGGTAAAAAGAGTAACTTTTAATAGAAAAAGCTTAAACTCACCAGGAACCGGTAGAACAACCAACCTCGAAGCTGTAGCGGCAAACGAGATCTGAGGTAACTCTCGCCTAGCATTGTGGGATATAAGGGGAGCCTCGAGCCGGTGGAACCAACTCTCGAGCTTTAGAGTGGCCGAGTCGGAGCCGAGGTCGGCTCCGAACCCATCCAGCAAGAATGAAGGCGAGATAGACAACTTAACATCACTTGTTCATACCATGGATTATTAACATTTAAGACATATTCATGCTCCCACTCTGCCAAGACCAGATTCGCATAGCTATTAGCGCAGGGTGTTCCCATGGCAACAGACTTGCACTGAAGGAAGATCACATTGTTAAAACAAAAAACATTGTTATTCAAAATAATTCTCAGTAAATGGCTGATGCATGTCATAGTATCTTTATCTAAAAGAGAAAGTCTCTCATTATAACGACTGACAAAATCCAGTCCAATGTCATTGGGAATGATAGTAAACAAACTCACAATGTCCAAGGTCACCAAAATATACCGAATGTTAATAGTCAAAGCATTCTCGAATTAACACAATTGTTCAAGAAAGTGTGCTGTATCTCTTAAGACAGTGGGTGTACAATTGACCATTGGTCTTAATTTCTGTTCAACCCAAATGGACAAGGGTGCAGTAACCCAGCTCGCTCCCGATACTATAGGTCTTAAAGGAGGGTTGGTGGAATCTTTATGAATTTTAGGTAAATCTTTGGTACTAGGTTACTTAGGATGTATCACTTGAAAATATTCATGAAGCACAGCAGAGATAATATTAGACATATAAAGATCAAACAAGTCTTTATTTACATCACATATAAGCTTATTCAGCTTAGATTTATCCAATGTAATGTAACCTGTGTCTGTGTGTAACATCAAAAACATACTGGAATTATATCTCTGTGCATCAAAGATCACCATACCCCCTGCCTTATCTGCTGGTTTCAAAGCAATGTCCTTATCGTGCATCAAGGCATTTAACGCTTGCCTCTCATGTAAAGACATTAAAATGTCCACCGTTATGTGAATTAGTAGGAACCTTCTCTATTTAATTCTCGCATACATTCAAAAAAGCATCTATAGTTAGGGAATGTATTATATGAGTTGAAATAATAAATTTGGTAGTTCATTTGTTTTTTTATAATGGTTCGGTGTCTACAGGTAAAATACTCAATACATATCTGAACGATGTGAAACCAAAACATTTTTATAAAACAAAACCATGAGACAAAGTTACTTCCATATACTGTCATATAAAACAGACATAAAGTAAAATATGAAATGTTTATCCATAAATATTAATGGTCTGAACAATAGTAATAAGAGGAGGAACTTATTCAAATATATAAATTTACATAAACCACAAATAGTATTCCTACAAGAGACTCACTTGTTAGATATAGATATAAAAAGTATAAATATTAATAATTACACTGTACTAACAAGCTCTCAGTATAAACAAAAGAAAAGAGGGGTAGCCATATTAATTTGTAATGAAATCATATCTCCCAAAATAATCAACACCTATTACAATAGATCAGGCATGTTTTGTCTAGTGTCTATGGAATTAAACAGAAAAGTATATACTTTAATAAATTTATATTGGATACCAGGACTTGGACTAGGAACAGTTAAACATAATTTTGAAGAAATAATTCATTTAACTAAATGTAGCCTGATAATAGCAGGAGATTTTAATTGTATAACAAATGAGAAAAACTCAAAGACCACAAGAAGAAAATTACCTATATCAAAGGCACTTTTAAAATTCACAGACACAATGTGCTTAAAAGACATAAATGATTTTGCTGATCCAGACTCATTAATTTATTCATTTTACTCTCATAGGTATAAAACCAACTCTAGAATAGACGGGATGTATATATCTAATGATTTAACAACAAAAATAGATAAAGTTAAAATAATAAACTGCCCACTATCCGATCATAATGCACTAGTTTTTGACATAGAAGTTAATCACATAGCTACAAATCCCATCACAAGAATACCCTCTTAAATCACAAAATTAACAGAATTTAAAGAGTTCTATGAAAAAGAAATTAAAGCTTTTCTTGAACTGAATACAACAGATATCTCAGAAATATTTATTTGGGACTCATTAAAACCATATATTTATGGAAAATAATTATCTTGGTATATTAATAAAAGGAAAACCTGGAATAAAGAAATGATAGAATTACAAGAGAAAGCTGATAAATTGAAGCTGGAAGTTCAAAAAGGAAACATAGATTCAGCTCAAGAACTATTACAAATTAACAATAAATATACAGAATGATTACATCATAAGATTATGATTAATTTAGAAAAGATAAAACTAAATTCTTATTCCACAAATCCAAACATCAAAAACAATTAGCAAATAGGATGAAAAAAATAATCAAATCCAAGCAAATTAAAGAAATATATATACCTAATACTAAGAAAAAAGTAACATACTTAAATGGTATTCTGGAAGCATTTAGACAATATAACTTAGATAATTATTTAAATTCTCAAAAAATACCTACCAAAGATATAAGAAATTACCTTGAAAATAAAATTCTTACTAGGTTAACACAAGAACAAATAGACACTATAAATAAATCAATTACAATGACAGAATTGAAATCACAAATTAAAAAATTTAAAGTAAATAAAGCATCTGGCCTAGATAATATATTACCTGAAATGTACCAGCTAATACCTAATCAGGCTATAGCCTTACTTTTAAAAGTATATAGCCTAGTTGAACAAGATTTAAATATCCCACCCTCTTGGAAATATTCATTGACATCCCCAATAATTACATCAGGCAAAGATAAGAAACAATGTTCATCCTGTAGACCAATATAATTATTAAATATAGATTACAAAATGTCCATAGCAATATATGCTGACAGAATCAAACACTTTCTCCCCATGTTAATTCATGAAGACCAGACAGGTTTTATTAAGGGAAGAAATACCTATGACAGTCTTAAAAGAATCTTATCACTTATTGATTATACTAAACATATAAATCTTGATTTAGACATAATTTCCCTAGATATTAACAAAGTTTTTGATTCAGTTAATTGGAATTTTCGTACATTAGTTTTAAATACATATAACTACCCCATAAATTTCAACACTTTCATTCAATCATTATATAAAGAATCTATAGCATACGTTAAATTAGGATCATATAGGTCAGGACCTATACAAATCATAAAGGGAACTAAGCAGGGTTGCCCTTTATCACCACTGCTATTTGCATTAATAATAAAACCCTTTGCAAATCAAATTAGATCAAATAACATTAAAGGAAGATGCATTAATAAAACATTAAACCTTAAATTATAGATTTTTGCTCATGACATACTTCTAACCCTCTCAGTCACATAAATCATTACAGGCATTATTCAACGATATAAAAGATTTTCAAAAAGTCTTAAACTTGCACTTTAATGAAAACAAAACAAAAATCTTATCATGCAATACCAAAAAGAAATATATAAGCAAGGAATATTCCAAATATATAGCAGGAGACAAAAAATACTGTATTTAGGTATAGAGTTACTTGAAGATTTAACTTATTCACTTAAATTTAATAAAAAAACACTAGATAAAACAGAGCAACTAATATCTAACTGGAACAAATATATGTTTACAATGGGAGACAGATTATATCTTATTAAATCAATCATTTTCCCAAAGTACTATATATAATACAAAGTTTCGCATTGCCTCCTCGCAAATACGTCATCCAAAGATTTAACAAGATAATATTAAACTTCTTATGGTTCCCAAATAAACTTTGAATTGCTTTAAATAAGCATTTACCAGACTGGGAAGAAGGAGGAATTTATTTACTTGACATCGAGACTTACATTTTATCATCTGTTGTCAAAAATATAAACTTATGGTTAAATACTCACTACATTCCTATTTGGCAACAAATACATGAACAGATCTATTTAGAACTTAATCAAAGTCATATACAGGATTATTTAACTATCATACCATCACTCCTTATCTGGTTAGGAAAAAATAAAAACAATAAACTACCATCAAAATATATAAATACTACCATGACTCTACCAATAGCTTTTACACCCACTATCCTTGATACATTCCAAATACAAAAAAATAAATACATTAAAAAAAAGTTCAATAAACTATTGGTATCAACTAGTAGAACAAGAGAAACTGTTAACAAATGATCAAATAATTAACAAATATAATATAAATAATGATTCGTGGCTACTCCTGCAAAATTTAAGACAATATCTTATAAACAAACAGAACAAATGCAAACAACAGTTAGACAAAATGTTCCTAAATTCATTGATTATTTTATTATAATCACAAAACAACATTATCAAGGAAAAGGCTACCTATCTAATATTTATAAACTTATTAAGAAAACAAAAATCTATTATCCAGAAGCATACTGGAATTATTACTTACAGATAAACAACCCCCCTCCTAATGAAGAAGAGAAAAAGATTATCTTAAGATCCTCAAAACAAACAACATTATAATTATATTGGCAACTATTTACTTGGAGATATTTAAACAGAAGTTTGCATACACCACGTAAACTAACCAAAATATTTGCTAGTGAAGATCAATGTTGGAGATGTCAAATCAAGATAACAGCTGCCTGGCATTATATTTTTTATGAATGCAAATGTCTCACTTTGTATTGGAAAAATATTAATTATTTTCTTCAAATTGCTTTTAATGATAATTATCAATTAACAAAATCAATGATTATATTCAACTTTCCCATTCCGGATTGTGTGCCAAAAGATTTCAAAATACTATGGTCATTGATGGCAGTAGCACGCAAAATTATCACCATTCACTGGAAAAGTACGACTTCTCCCACATTTAAGGAATTTAGAAACTTGTCTTTAACAGTTGGATATATGGAAATTTCTACAATGAAGAACAGAACAACCAGACCTACATCACTTTATAACTCTTGGATGAAAATATTAGCAATATTTGAGAAAATGAACAAAGATGTATGAAATAACTTTTTGTTTCTTCACAATGTTTTTAAATATAAAAAGCTTTTGCCTGTATAGACACTAATGTATATAGTTAATGTTTGCATTTTTATAGTTTGTAAAATTGTACATGTTTTTTCTTTCATTATAAATTTATGTAAAGTTTGATGATTTATCATATTCAAAAATAAAAAAGAAACAGCAAAAAAAAGCATATATAACAGGATAACTGCTGGGCATATAAGTGCTAGGTTTCTTTCGTACAAAAGAAGAGTTATTAGCAGCATGATTACCAAATTGGATACGTAAGGCAACAGTTCTTGCAAACAGCCTTAAATTAACCACTTCATCTCTTAATCTGCCTGAATTGGCAGAGACAAATGATAAACCTTTATTGAGAACATGTAACTGATGTTCAGTCAATGTCTTACTTGATAAATTAACAACTAAGTCAGTACCTCTTAATTCAAACTGTCTGTCAACAGCTTCCTTCTCTTCCTCTCGTAATGTGCAGATTTCGCTTTCATATTCCATGGAGTTACCATCTTTACCTGCACAGGCAATTGAGGGACTACTGGAAAAAACATAGTACCTGCTTTAGGCCTAGCTTCCAACACAGTTCCACCAATGGATGCAATGCTGGAGGTAGCGACTATGTCACAAGTAGCTCCACTGACAGAATGCATAGAATTCCCTGCCTCCGAAGCAACTGCTTCCTTCATAGTAGCCAAGTTCAATGTAGTCTAGCACACAGACAGGCCTGACGTTGGAGGCTGGGCAGAAACTGCTTCCGTTGTATGCTTACTTCCTAACAGGGGCATATAGCACATAAACTTTACCTGTTTATGTGCTATATGCCTCTGTCATGCCCTCCCAAACATGCTCTTGTGCACAGCAGATTTTTACGAAACGCCAAGGTGCAGCTCGATGCCCAACCTTCAATGAAGGCACGTCCATTCACGCACGCATGTCTTTCGAACACTACCGAACTGTGGAGAGGACATGCAGACTCTACACAGAAGGCACTCCCAAGCCAAGCCGAGAATCGAATGGGAGAACCTCTTGCTGTGCGGTAACAACGCGTACCGCCATAACACCATCTATCTTTTGTGTACTACCATACATAATCCAAACGTCTAACAAGCTAATCACCACAGGATCATCATCTTTAGTAATTCATTCCATCTGGCAATCATTTCTTTCCCACTTTCCTTCATTCACCATTCTAGCACTCATACTCCACACCTTTATCTCTATTATGTATTATTTTACTTTCATTTTGATGCTGTCACGTAAATTAATCAAGTAACATCAATTTCCTTAATTATATATAGTGAGCAAAGCCATTCCACTGACTTTAAGGCCCCCAAGTAACATTACTAACACTGCAATAATACTTAGGTAAGTATTTAATTTCAATACATTTTGCATAACTGCCTCCAGACCTTTCAGTAACAAGCGCTTACAATACGCCTAATATTCTTGGTCTGCCCACCCAATGTAACAGCTACTTACATCTTCTTCTTCTTTTGGCTTTTCCCGGTTAGGCATTGCCACAGCGGATCACCTGTCCGCTCATGATTGGCAGTGGAATTTTACGGTGTCGACTTGCCAGCCTGGCGCCCAACCTTCTACAGAAGGCACCCACACAAACACACATGCCTAGGGCCAATTTAGAGTGTCCAATCCACCTACAGCATGTCTTTGGGATATGGGAGGAAACCGGAGCACCCAGAGGAAATCCACACGACCACAGGGAGGACATGCAGACTCCGCACAGAAGGCACCCCAGCCGGGGATCGAACCGGAGAACCTCTTGCTGTGAGTCGGCAAAGCTAACCACTGCACAACAGCTACTTAAACCTAACATATTAAATTACAAACATCTGAAGGGCAGACCCTCATTTTCATTAATACAATACAATTTTTACCAGTTATTAAAGGCTTGAAAAAATAACAGGGTAAATCGCAACAGTTTCAGCAAACTGAATTTGTCACCCCATACTCTAAAAATATATAAACCTATGTATAAACAAGGATGCTTTTCATTTTACAATTCAAATACTGACTTTTTCTTGTGGAAAGTATCCTTTCAGGCTCAATATGTGAATTTTGCATACCACGCATATGCTTTCAGACTCTTGCTTAAACACCATCACATCCTATTAGAGTCTATATTCAAGAGAAATTGAACAAGTATCCAAATCATTAAAATAAAGTCCAGGAAGAACGATAAGAACCACTCGTTTGCAGGTCCTTGTGTCCACAGCAAAGCTACAGCAAAGTATCCAAAAACAACAGGAAGACACAGGATAGGCTCTAGGTTATAAAACTTTAATTAGGCACAAGCGCTTTCACATCTGCTTCTTCAGGTCCATAAAAACAAACTGAAACCAGTTATACTTTTAAACATTGCTGAATGCATCACAAGACAACAATTCATCACAAGATTACATACATTCCATTACTATAAAATACTAAAGCTGTATAGTAACCACAAAATAACTAAAAGTTCAAAGAAAATCCTAAAATGTATATTTTTTATATACTTTGTGCAATATAAACACACAATATTAAAATACATATTCTTAAAAACAGCTACTTTACCTACGTAGAGGTCTGGCCTTTAAGTTTGGTCTCAGTGTGGCATTTGTTCATTGAGACCATGTCCCATATCAGCGCTGAATAAAACTATCCATCTAGCTTCCAGTTCCTCTGTTTTATTGCATGTGTCCCCAAACTCACAAAACTCCTAGCAATGGCCATAAACTTAAATTTATGTTGACTATTAGTATTCATAACATGTTTAGCCAGGGCATTACTTCTGCTTTGTTTACCTATGTGATAAATGTGTTCTCTAATCCTCTTCTTAAGTGTGCGGTCTGTTTTCCCAATATAAAATTTCTTACATATTACGCAGTGGGCAAGATACACTATGTGCTCTATATCACATGTAGCTTGTACTTTAAATTTATATAGCCGGTCCTGATCTGGATGCAAAAATTCATTGCTTATATCTATATACCCACAATATGAACATTTGTCACAATGCTTAGTTCCCATTCTACCCATAGGCGTTTTCTTTTCTCTATTCAAAAACATGTTTTCAAAGACTTTTGATTTCTAATTAGGTTCATTCTCTATCCATTTTGTGACCCGCCTTATCAGTGGTCAGTATCCCCAAATGTTTACGTACAATGTTCATATAAGACCCGACATCACTAGAAAAGCTTGATGGCACTTTTAACTTAGGCATGTCACCACTGGTCTCTTTTTCCTCAGACCATCTATCCAAATAATAAGGTCTAGCCTTAGTATGTCGCAAGTTAACTACTACTTGTATCTGTTTCTGTATACCTCTCTGCCCATAACCTCTGGCCAGTAATTCATTCCTCATATTATTCAATTGTTGATGGAAATCTGCATCCCTCATGTTCAACCTAGACACTCTGAAAACCTGATTCCTAATGACATTGTCAAACACATAGGTAGAGTGCATACTTCCTCTATATAAAATATGGTTAACATGACATTCCTTCCTGTACAAGCATGTATATATGCTCCCTTTTTCAATATTTACTTGAACATCCAAAAAGTTTATTCTCTCATATGAAACAACAGATGTAAACGTTAAAAAGGTAGTGGTTGCATTCAAGTACATAAGAAATTCCGAGAACTCCTCTTCTGCACCAGCCCATAAAATAAAAAGATCATCTACAAATCTACGAAAAAACAAAAGATTGTTTTGATATGGGCCACTCAATAAATACTCATGTTTCCATACAACCATGACAGCACTGGCGTAGCTATTGGCACAAGATGTGCCCATAGCTACGCCATTACGCTGCCAGTATAGGTCATCATCAAACAGAAAAACATTACTTTCTAAGACAATGCTCAGTAAATTCCTAATTAATACATTTTTACTTTCAGAGAAATCAGAATACATTTCCATAAACCTAGTTAAACATTCCAACCCAATCATATTCGGTTAAACTGTAAAAAGAGAGACCACATCAAGTGTTGCCATAAGAAAACCTTTACTAGGGTTGTTATTGTTGAAAATGTGAAGATCTCTCAAAAACTGTTCCGTATCTCATAACACATGCTCTCTACTATTTAAAAGTGGTCTTAAACTCTTTTCAATAAAAATGGATGCCAGTTCAGTGCACCAGTTTCTACCAGACAATATAGGCCTCATGGGTGGGTCAATAGTACTCTTGTTTAGTTTAGAAAAACCTTGAATAATGGGTGTAGTGAGTGAAGTGACCATAAAATAATATAATAGACTATTGTCTATCATGCCATTCGAAAACATATCTTTTAATTGCTTATGCAATTTTTCTATCAACAACTTAACCCTGGAAGAAGGCAATTTCTCATAAAAAAAATCTTCCTTCAGCATGTGTAATATAATGGAATCATATTTATTTTTATCCATAATAACTATAGGCCCTCCCTTGTCGGCAGGCCTAATTACTATTGTGTCATTCTTCTGTAAACCTAGTAAAGTTTCATGCTCTAATTTTCTTAAGTTAAAAGACTTTTGCCCCTTATGTTTCTGCTTATTATAATCAAGCAAGCCCCCTGCACCTTCCACACCCCCCTACTTAAATATACCAACTCCGAGACTGCACTTCAGTGCAGAAAAGGGAAATTCTCCCTATCTGCACCGCACGGTGCCGCTGAAAGTCTATCTTCAAGTACTCAAAATTTCAAATGTTTGGTCTCAACCATGTAATGTTTGAAATTTTGAGCGTTCGAAGATTTGACAGGTACGCAAATATAACATCTGCAAAATCAGACCTACCAGTGGGTATAAAAGACAGTCCTTTTTGTAACAAATTAAACTCATCTTCAGACAGGACATGACTGGATAAATTCCACACACAGCCCTGGATTTACTATTCATCCATGCAGGACTAGCTTAGTCCACTGGACACATGTAATCTGGTCTAATTGGCATCACAACGTATTATTGCTGTCCTCACCCCTTCCCAGGGGTTTGAGTGTCCAAATATACCTCCAAATTCAGTGTATATGCACAGCTGTTGCTGTAGAAGAAATGGGCAGCTATGGACCTTCCCTACACCCTTCCTGCACATCCCTGGCTATTTTCCCTACTGTCTTTCCCTCTTTGTGCCCCTTTTTTCACCACTTTCCTATCAACCCTTTTTTTCTTTTCTTTAAAGAAATTAGTGTGGGGGTTAGCGGAACTTAGCACTTTTAAGCAGCAGTAAGCGGGTTTAAGCCTGTTTGCACGGGGGTAAGCAATGCCTACACAGGTTAAGCAATTTAGAAGCTAACTGAGTATAAGAAACTGTAACCGGAAGTTGGCAGTGCTTACCTCTGCGCAAACCCGCTTACAACTACTCAAAAGTGCCTTAATCACTCTGTATTCAACGGCTGTTGTTCTGCCCATCAAAAAAATAAATAGCCTCTGCAAGGCTCGAACCCAGGACCCTGCACACCATAGCCAAAGTGATTTACCACTATGCCATGTCAGATATACATAAGCCTGATGTTTTCACAAACATATCATCCAGCCCAGTCATTCAACCCTACAGTGAATGTATTCCAACATGTATATGTGTGTGTGTAGAGATATTATTATCTAAATAGATATATCTGTAGATATAGATATAATACAGAAATATATACATACATATATGTGTATATATATATATATATATATATATATATATATATATATATATATATATATATATAAATATAAACATATATACATACAAATGCATACATCTATAGATATATATGTCTACATATATACAGCAAGTTATATATATGTAAGCAGATATATGTATCCACATAGGTATATACGGACATACATCTGTAAATTATAGTGGGAACATAACATAAACATATATGTCCACATACACCGTTACTGGGGTTGAGAGGCCTCAAACAACATATGTCTTGTATGATTAGGTATTCCCCCCACAGTCAAATATGTCTGCCCTGCAATACACTGCCAACTGTTGCAGCCCCGATACCCAGGACATGACACGACATGGGCACAAGATGTTAACAGTACTCCATCCCACCTGCATGATGTCAGGCTGGTATCAGTAACATATGAAGTACAGTCTGGCTCCCATAGGGAATGTACAATGTGGTAGCAATCAACATCCCTAGGATACATATACACAGACACATATATGCAGATACAGATATACATATATATATATATATATATATATATATATATATATATATATATATATATATATATATATATATATATATATATATATATATATATATATATATATATATATATATATATATATATATATATATATACACATATATATATATATATATATATATATATATATATGTAACTATACATACACACGCAGAGATATGTATAGTAAGATACATATGTAGAAGGTCCACATGATATGGAACAGCCACTATTCCTACAGTTACCACCTTACCAACTGGAGACTGTATGAGCCACCCATACAAATGACAATCATTGCATGCAACATATACCCACAGAGAGATCAAAGGATATAACACCACACACAGGTTTGCATAAATGGGAAAGCTGTATTTGTGTATTATTACAGTTGTATATGCCATGTCATATAGCTGTTTTGACACGGATATCCATATAACCTGAGTAATGCAACTGTGAAACAGTTATACTAATACAGTAGTCTGGAAATGTTAACAAATGTTGCTGTCCAGGCCAAGGCCATGAAGTAGTACAATAGTAAAGAAAGACTGGGCCACAGGATACCTCACTTGACACAATGGGATGTAGCTGTTACATAACATGGCATAACTGACACCATCACAAGCACACTGACAAACAGAACAGTTTGTATGGCAGGTGGCAGTAGGCCTGCATTTACCCAAGGTGGACTGTATGGTAATGTACATCCATATACCTTAAGGCAGCTCACCCCTGATGGTCTTCAGGAGTTTGGGCTTTCAGGATTCTGTAGCACTCCCATATACATATATGCATAAATAGATATATGTATATAGAGATATACATATATGTATATATAGATATATGTATATATAGCTATATATGTATGCACATCTTATGTGTACAGATATGCCTAGTTATGTTGGTATATATGTAGATATCAATAACTATATGTGCATACATATCTATTCTGATATGCCTACTACTGTCAATATATATGTAGATATCCATACGTATATGTATCTCTATCTGTATATGTGTAGACATATATTGTTCTGTATATGTATATATCTGGGTGTTCATATATATATCTATGTACATATACATATCCATCTATGTATGTCGATATGTGGATGTCTATATAGATATCTGGATAATTATATGTACATATATCTTCACCATATGTCCTGAACATAGAGTGTAGCCCTACCTCAGCCCCTATAGTCCCAACTTCGTAGTGCAAGGGGATGTCAGGTATGTATAGCAGGTATATTTGTAAACTATTGCTACTGTAATAGGGAGTGTCTTCACAGACATGGTGTGTGTGTGGGAGGTCACATCTGCATTTAACATGTGCACCATTGGCTACTGACAGACATCCTAAGGACATCATAGTACAGTACCACTGCTAGCACATAATACTCCTGTGGACTACAGCAGAGATAATGGCCAATATATGGGGATAGTCTAACACACTCTGGACAGTCCAGAGGTATACACATAACCCCTTAGTGCAAGACATGTGGACCAATCCTGACAATGTGGATATTAACAGCCATGTAGATGGGTAAAACACATAACTACTGGAATACATGTGCCCCCACAGGTTATGCATTCACACATCCCTGGCTGTCCTGCCACATAATAACCGCTGGTACACAGGTGCCATGGCCACATACTACCCACTAGATATTGACATACATCTGTACAGCATCCCACTGCTCTGTCTGACATACATGACTGTTATGGTGGCCCGGCAGCACTACATCTGGCAAGTATCTGGACATTACATCTCACTGGGTAAGTACACTAATCTGCTAGGCATGTAAGAAAGCACTGTGCAGGCTACAGGCAGACCGACTCAACACTGGCCTACATTTCCTATGGGGGAATGCACATGTACCTGTATATATAGCAGGCTCTACAGGCATGCCACAGCACAGAGCAACATACACCTGTGTGAAAGTGCATAACCACAACCAACGTGAACACAGCCACATATGGTATGCTAGCATAGTATTACAGTATACGGACTATCTGTTCAACACCAAACTCATATGTGCCACTCACACACTAACCCTACATATACTGGGCCACTACACAGTGTGGTCCAATGCCTGTCTGTGGTATGGGACATGTGCATGTATGGACCTACAAACATGTAAGCCGATAGGGTAACACAGTGGAGCAGCATGTAACAGCAGATAGAACAAGACCAAGAACAATGACATCTACTACATTCTGTACACAGGCCAAGGTACATATTAACAATACACCCACTGCCGACAATCACCATAAGTACACAGACCTCAGTACTGTACACACAACTACAGAATGTCCATGTTACATCATCAAATATAACCCCTACTATACATAAGATGTGTGGCAGTCTGATATCTCACTGGCTTATCAGATATGATGTCACTAATTATGGTGTACAGCACATATGCACCCCTTACTGCATGGCATATGTACAAAGGTTGACAGGGTTGTGGCTGGAGGCACATACACAGGGCCAATATTGACATGTTGCTGTGATAACCTCATACATTAACTGTTGTAACACGGTTTGTTGCAACATATGTCCTAGGAGGGATATGAAGTCAGTAACTCTCATGGCTGTCACCATCTACAGACTGCAATCATCACACTACCTTCTGCAGTTCCCAGATAGGTGTTCTGTGGGTAACACCTGAAACAAAAGGCATCACACACTGGCCAGACTGCAGATGACCCTACAGATGGGTGTTTCCTCATAAACATAGCACTGACATGGCAGGTATTAAAACATGTAGGACAGCCATATCCACACACACCCTGTTAAACCAACATTGCTCCAAATGCAGTATAGCAGCACTTACATTCTGGAGTCACGTCAGGCACATCCCTCTTCTGTGTGTTGGCCTGTTTCCACAGTGTATGTTGTTAGAGGTAAATCCCCAAGCCATCTGATATGCTGCTTGCCAAACAACAGATCGAGTACCTGCTCACAGTGAATGAAAGGCCCAACACCAACATGATGTTCCTAGATATCGGAGTGTGTTTCCCTGCAATTGGCTATGGGACTGTTACCACAGCTGTTCTACATGCAATCAGCTAGAGGAGGGCTGCAATTATCACTTAAAATACACATGCTGCTGCCTAAGCAAAGCAGGTGTAAGTCTCCACATCCACCAGAGAGGGAGTGAGAGAGGCAGACAGAGGCAAAGAAAAGCCAGGGAGGGGAGGGAGAGTAAAACTTAAGCATGTTTGTGTCACACACCTACCAGTACAGGGTATCAAACCCCTGACGACTATGTAGTGCTATCACATATCCATGCAGTTATTGGATGCACCACAAAGGTTACATGTTGAGGAGACCTCAGAACGTGTATGTGATGGTGAGTGACATCTGTAACAGGGATGCGTTAGCTATGCGGTAGGTGTAGTACACATGCCTGTCTGCATGAACAGGTGTCAGCATCAACACAGCCACACTGTAACAGGGATACACACACATTGGCACACTTGGCAGAGCCAGGAATACAACTCATCACTAGTGGGACTGCCACAACACAGTACTGTGCAGGTATCACATGCACCACAGGGGTCATACGGAGGTTATATGTGCAAAGGGTATGTTGAGGTGTCTGACATCAGACAGCATTCTTCAGTATGCCAATGGGGGTTGTAGTGAGTGTGAATGTCATCATACGTATCATACAACACACACAGAGACACGGGTGCCAGTACTGACATGCAAGTGTGCACTGCTTCACAGGTGTGTTGTGGTTGACGGTGCCAGATGGCTATACAAGGCTAGGTGATGGGTATACCTTGGCATCAGGCCAAATAACAATGGTCTACATTGTGGCTTAGGGGTGTAGTGTCTGGAGTTGCCCACACAGGTAGGTTCTGTACTCACCATGCAGTCACCTGGGTGACTACTGCATGTGGCCAATGCTGTGCATTGCTTGCCATGTATGTGTTCCTTAGTCCATGATATGGACAGTGTCTGGGATGTGCACACCTCCCACATGCATGTACAGTGGTGTGTAACTGTACCTGGAGTGTCTGGCCCATGTTGTGTACAGAGATTATCATCAGATGTGCCAGTCCTGGCCTCATGTGTTGGGAACTGTTAATGGACAGCAGGTTGACCCTGCACCTACATTGATAGCATGATACCGGTATTCCCTGGTGTCAGTGGCATCTGTCCATACAGAGCTTGTGTTTCAGGCTTGGTATGTCCTTTGGGGGTCACATTTGATGGCACCACAAGTGTTGCAGGTGTCCAGTGGAGAACATGGGGGAGGTGCACTGTCGGGATGTACACGCCTGATGGACAGGGTGCCATGCTCTCTGTAACCCACTGCAATCACACCATGGTTACTATCAGTGGGCAATATGCAGAGTACTACCAACATAGCGGCTGTTGCCTAGGCAAGTGCGTGTTTGTGTATGAGTCATGGGTTGAGAGTTTTCCCTGGGTAATACAAGGGTTGCTAACGTTGTACAGCTGGCATTGATGTCAAATTTAGGGGTATGGATTTTCACCCCAGCCTCTCGGCTATTTCACATCTGTTATCCCTGTATGGTGGATATTGTGATATATACTGGCCACAATATAAGAAGTTTGCAAAATCTGCTCCACATTGAGTTCAGTTGTTACACACTCACAACCACCTCCACACAGGATATGAATGACAAACACACACACACATACAAACACATACACACACACACACACACACACACCTGTCATGTCTGGGATTAGAACTCCTACCTAATTAGTATATTACACTACAGCACTACACAGTTATAGGATGCGCCACGAAGATTACTGGAGCACTCCTTCCCCAAAGGTGTATTTCACAGTGAATGACATCAGCAGGATTGCCAAAGTAGGGCATTTGAAATGTAGTGCATATGACTAGCATAAAAAGCATCGCTCGCTACACAGACAGTGACAGACACACACACACACACACACACACACACACACACACACACACACACACACACACACACACACACACTTGCCATGTCTGGGATTAGAACTCCTACCAAACTATTTTATCACACAACAGCAGTACGCAGTTACAGTACGCGCCACTGAGATTACTGGGCTACACCTTTCCCAAAGGTGTATTGCAGGGTGGATGACATCAGCAGCCTTGCCAAAGTAGGGCATTTGAATTGTAGGGAGTGTGACTAGCCTAAAAAGCATTGCTATCTACACACACACACACAGACACAGTTGCCAAGTCTGGGATCAGAACTCCTACCTAGCTATTTTATCACACTACAGCAGTACGCAGTTATGGGATGCGCTACGGAGATTACTGGGCTACAATCTTCCCAGAGGTGTATTTCAAGGTGGATGACATCAGCAGCCTTGCCAAAGTAGGGCATTTGAAATGTAGTGCGTGTGACTAGCATAAAAAGCATCGCTCTCTACAAAAACAGACACACACACACACACACACACACACACACACACACAGTTGCCATGTCTGGGATTAGAACTCCTACCTAACTAGTTTATCACACTACAGCAGTATGCAGTTATAGGAAGCGCCATGGAGATTACTGGCCTACACCTTTCACAAGGGTGTATTTCAAAGTGGGTGACCTCAGCAGGCTTGTCATAATACAGCTATGGGGAGGGCAGTGTGTGTGTGCATGGGCCATAAACCATTCATCTAGAGGTTGACACACCACATGCGGGCACACGCAGGGTATATTCCACAGGTACGTGTATGTAGCTGCTAGATGACTACTACCTTGTACAGTCATGTTGCACAGCTAGCACTTGTACCACATAGTCCATAATGCTGACAGATACCAGTGGCTAAGGTCAAAAGTGAGTGACATCCGAACCTAATGTGGTTGCAGCCATTTGGCTGTGTGCTGGGTGGGACAGGCCTCATAATGGATGGCCCCTTGTGATAGTCACTCTATTCCACACATCTGTGTATGTCTACTTTTGTCTTATTATAGTGTGTTGTCCTTGGATATATGCCTGTATTCCTATCCAGTGTGTGCAAAGCATGAGTGCTGCATACTGAGGAGTGACTGCACTAACACCTGCAAATGCCAGATATTTCTGGCCTACTGTTGTTTGCAGACATGGCCTTCATTTATTTAAGTGTGCGAGCATGCCAAGTATGCCCTTCTGTATTGAACGTGTGGATCGATTCCAGGTAGTTTGTACTGCAGTGCAGACATTTGTGTTGTATACCTACAGGTAGCATACTGTTTCTGCGGGGTATCTGTCAATCATCTGGCAATATGGGGACAAACTGTGCAGGGGATAGTGTGTACTTTAGGTAATTGTGTCTGTGCTGCTTCAGCTGCATTGTGCTGCTGTTAGCAGAGATATTCAGACATGTGTACTGTTAGAAACAGTGATGTTTTCTGTCCTCATGTACTGTCAGATGGACATTCTTGCTCACAGTGATGACTTGTGGGACAAGACTGACTGCAGCTGTGTCCAGTATTGTGGGCAGACACATACATATTCATGGTAAGTTATGCCATTCTGGAGGGGGAGCTGTAGACACTTGGTGCTGGGTTTGTGTATCCAGTTCAGCACCTTGGTACAGTGCTGGCAGAGGATCCCATACTTGTCCGCCCATCAACATGGCAGTATGACCTTATCTTGCTGTGGCAATTACTCACAGCTGTACAGATTTGCACATGTTAGCCAGAGGCAGGGGCCATGGCTCAGGACATTTACTCTATTGTGGTGTACGGGCAGGTGTGTAGCCACCCATTTGTGTGTTTGCAGCCAGGGATAGTGTGCACACAGCTTGGTGTCGGACCCTGCACATTCCATGTTGCCCATGCTCCCACACCACCCTCTGTTATTCTAACCTCTTTCTTACATCACGCAAACATTCTGTGATACTTTCCCTAAGGGTATCACCACATCACAGATGTATGTTAGTGTTGGTCCACAGTTCATGCAGTGGGACATGGTGGACATGTTACTGTGGTTTGTCCACATGGCCTTGCATATGGCTTAAATAGAGTGTATGTTGTTATTTGGGTGTCCACAACATAACATGCATTGGCAGTATGTGTGAGACATGGGCCTTTGGCAGGTGCCTGTGGGGCATTAGGTGTTGATGTGGCAGGCCGTTGCATTCTGTCAGTCCTACAGTCCCATACCACCATACAATATATTTCCCTGGGGTGACAGGGTAGATGTGACAGTTGTTCATGCCAATACCTTCTATCAGTCTTGATCAGGTGGCGTGGATGCTGGCAGGGTGCTACCTACAGCTAGGGCCACACCTACATGGGATACCTGCACTGCATGCAGCAGTCTTCCACTATTGCCATATACAGGTGGGGTCATACTGTACCCATTCCCCACAGCATGTGCAGGTACATCAACTGATTTCCAATACATCAGTCGTACCTCCTTTGTGATCTGCAGGTGTTCAGGCAGACCTCACTGGTATCCCCTACTACAGGTCCTGTTACTATGATGTATCACTATATGTACAAATCCAAGGGTGTCACCATTTCACAGTAACACAATATATACTGTATGTCTGGGGTACTTTCCCCTGTGTACTGCTTGTATATCTAGCCCAACAGCCATGCCATGTCAGTCTTTCAGATGGTGGCATATATTACCACCATACATTTACAATGGCTTACTGCTTGCATTTTGTTATACTGGTGGGGATTGTCTTTGGCACTGCAGTCTTGAGGTTTTGTCCCTGTTATCAGCAGTAGTGGGCAATGGCCACCAGGTCTTACCTCAACATGCATACATACTGACCACTCTCACACATTATGAAACACACACCATCCTAACACACTCAGACCTGCATATTGTGCAAATGCTACAACCTATCCTGCTACCTGGGCCACCTCTGACCATCTGTGCTCCACTCGTATTACACCTACTCATACATGTTACTACATTTCTACACAGGATTGGGGGGCAGACCTGACTGTTACTACATTTCTACACAGGACTGGGGGGGGCACCACCTGACTGTTTTACATGTCTACATGGGAGTGGGGGGGCACACCTGACTGTTACTACATTTCTACTTAGGGTGTGGGGGGGCCACACTTGACTGTTTGTACATTTCTACACAGGATTGGGGGGCACACCTGACTGTTTCTATGTGTCTACATGGGAGTGGGGGGCACACCTTACTGTTTTTATGTATCTACATAGGATGGGGGGCACACCTGGCACATGCACACATTTGCTATGACTGTACTGGTATGTCAGGTACTTCATTTCATTCTGTATTCTAACCTGTCATACTGACTAGTGGCATATCAGTGTACTACAGGTCTTAGCTTTGGTTGGCCTACATATTAGTGTCTGACTTCCTACCCTTCAGAACTAACATCCCACTGCCTGACCTGCTGTAGTCTGTCTGTGTAGGCCTGGGGGGAGGTTACCCATAGGCATCATTCAGAAGCCATAGCACAGGCTCTGCTTGGTTTGTCTACACCTTTCCTGCTGGCTGAGACTGTTGTTGGGTATGTCAACCTCCCGACTGGCATGTATGATTCATATGGATACACATGTTACCCAGCACATTTTCTGCAGTGGGTTTTGTCACCCTGTGTAGTACTGGCTACTATGGTGACTCCAGTATGTGTTACAAATGTCACGGTGCCACTATGGGTGTCTACTATCTACTGCCATAACATTCAGCCACCCAATTACCTTGCATGCTCACATCCATACCATAGATACAGGTAATGACACATTCTACTCCATTTGTCAATTGGTAGGTTGATTGACTTATCTTGTGGGTGTGCCAGGATTGAGGATGGTGCTGGAGGGCTGCCTATGTCGGATGCACATAGTACACTCCCTATACATGGTTGAGCGCAGGTAGTGTCATGTTTGGCATCCCTTTTACTGTATGTGCGAGTGAGAGAGAGGTGTCATTCCCTGGGTCCCTACTGTGTCAGTGTATGTGCTATGCATTGTCTCTTTGCCACAGCCTCGGGCCAGGATTGAGGATGGTGCTGGAGGGCTGCCTATGTCGGATGCACATAGTACACTCCCTATACATGGTTGAGCGCAGGTAGTGTCATGTTTGGCATCCCTTTTACTGTATGTGCGAGTGAGAGAGAGGTGTCATTCCCTGGGTCCCTACTGTGTCAGTGTATGTGCTATGCATTGTCTCTTTGCCACGGCCTCGGCATACTGGGCATGCCTCCATCTGCCTACTGGGGCAGGCTCAGGTTGTTCCTCCTCCGACTCACTTTGTGCCTGTGCAGGTCTTGGCATTGGTGGAGGGCTGTGTGGCCCTGCCCCATGCTGTTCCTGCTGCAGCTGTTTCTGCAGGATCATACTGTGTAGCATGGCACGTACCATAACAATTTGGGTACATGCAGCTGGTGAGTACTGCAAAGCTCCACCGGATGTGTCCAGACACTGTAACCGTGACTTGAGCATCCCAAACACATGCTCTATTATAAGTCTGGTCTGTGCATGTGCCTCATTATGGCATTCTTGTTCAGGTATGTGTGCATTTCTGATGGGTGTCATCAGCCACGGCTCCAGTGTGTAACCAGCATCCCCCACTAGGTGACTGTAGGGGATGTCCCCATTGGCAAATCTCTGGTACAGCTGCATCAGCTACCAAATGTGGAAATCGTGATAGCTTCCAGGGCAGTCAGCAACATACATTCATTATAATGCCTTGGGCATCGCAGACAACCTGGCAGTTGATGGAGGGGATGCCCCTGTGGTTGATGTAGGCCCTACCCTGATCATCGGGTGGTGCTTTGATGCATATGTGAATGCAGTCTGTAGCACCCACTACCTCAGGGTATTCTGGTATTTGGTGGAAAAGATGCATATTGCTGGCCAACAACTCACGGGTGTTGAGGAAATATATGTGCATGCACTGACATGGCATCCAGGAACTGGTGGAATACTCTGGATGCTGATGCCTGTGAGATCCCCATGATATCCCCAGTTGAGCTTTGGGAGGTATCTGTGGCTAGTATTCCTAGGCCTACACATACCTTGGTATCCACTGGGAAGGGTTCACCTCGGTCAGTTTGGTGTGTCAGGCATGGCCAGCACAGCTCAACAATTTGCTGTAGGAGGTCCCTGTCCACCCTATAGCGCTCCACTATCTCCAGCTCATGTAGCCCCTGGTAGGTGACCCTGGGTCTGTACACTCTTCTCTGTCTCCTCACTATGGCTTGATCGGCAGCATTCACATCCTCACCACTCGCATCCTCTTGCACATGTTGTTCTATGTTGCCTACTGCAGCCCCTCTCATTTTGTAGGTTTGTTTGTTAAACGTTCCCCGCTTGTATACACCGGTGGTGTAGAGTATGGGAAAAACCAGAGGGGAAGGTGTTTGCTTAGTTTATAGTAGTGTTCTGGGCTGGGCTGGTCTGTTGCCTGTGTAATTGGCTGATTCTGATACATTTTACCTGCCAGCTATGCTGGTTCTCCTTGATTACCCTCCTACTGCTGTTTTCCCTTCCCATTGCCTTCCTGTTTAAGACTGGGGGCACGCCGTGCAAACAGAGTGCTCAAATGTGCACAGTGCTGCTATTTCCTGGCTTAACTGTTTTTTCCTTCCTTTAAAACCTGGTGAGCAGCGCGCACACCCGCTTAGACAATGTAAAGAGTGCTAGTCAGATTCAGACACACCCCCTGTGCTGAGCTAGGAGCAAACCAGAGCCACAGGGCTCCAATCCACTTACAGTATGCCTGAACCCCCCCCCCCATGATGTCAGCTAACTCCTAAGCTTGCACCAAGCTATTCTTACTCTTACACTGTTGGGACCTGACTAGCATGCTGGGGAAAACTGGGATTCACTATCATTTCCCTCATTTGCATAGGACTGCCTGCTAATGCATAGTTACATGTCTCACAATGAGCCTCCCCCCTTAGCAACCACTACTCACTGGTCATGTTGTCTTCTGCCAGCCATTGAGTTGCATGGCAGACTAGTGATTTTAGTTAGAATGCTTACTTTAGGTTTATTTTATTTCCCCCCATCCAGTTTGCGCGCCACTGCCCTACGCTTAAACAGCCAAGATTGGCCAAAAAAAATAAAAGTTTATTTTTTTATTTTTTTGGCTATTTGCAATGCCAATGGCCTTATACTTGACCATTGGCATGCTTCCTAACTGATATGCAGCCTTTATTTGCAGCTGTCAGAGCTCCGTTTTGGATTTTGCAGAAATGTACTCGGTTACTAACAGAGTACATTTCTGCAGATTGCACTAGTCCTGCATGGCCAGTTACAGGCTTCCTGGATCACAAATTCACCTCATTTGCACAGATTTCTCCTGCAAATGGGGTGATTTGCATACAGGGGCTTAGTCCATGCAGGACTACTGCAGAAACGTTCTTGCATGCTCCTACAGGCTGTTCCTGGATCGCACGGCAGACATATTGCCTACTGGAGCTCCTGAACTACTCCTGCACATCGTGCAAGGCAGAGAGAATCCCGGGGTAAGTCTTTCTTTGGTTGTAAAATGCTTTCTTTATGTTGTACGGGCAGAAGTAATGCCCTGGCCAAACATGTTATGAACACTAATAGTCAACATAAATTTAAGTTTATGGCCATTGCTAGGAGTTTTGTGAGTTGGGGGGGGACACATGCAATAAAACAGAGGAACTGGAAGCTAGATGATAGTTTTATTCACAGATGATAAGGGACATGGTCTCAATGAACAAACACCACTGAGACCAAAGTTAAAGGCCAGACCTCTATGTAGGTAAAGTAGCTGTTTTTAAGAATATGTATTCTAATAATGTGTGTTTATATTGCACAAAGTATATAAAAAATATACATTTTAGGATTTTCTTTGAACTTTTAGTTATTTTGCGGTTACTATACAGCTTTAAAATTTTATAGTAATGGAATGTATATAGTGATGTGATGAATTGTTGTCATGTGATGCATTCAGCAATGTTTAAAAGTATGACTGGTTTCAGTTTGTTTTTATGGACCTGAAGAAGCAGATGTGAAAGCACTTGTGCCTGATTAAAGTTTATAACCTAGAGCCTATCCTGTGTCCGCCTGTTGTTTTTGGATACTTTGCTGTAGCTTTGCTGTGGACACAAGTACCTGCAAATGAGTGGTTCTTATTGTTCTTGCTGGTTTTTATTATTCTTTGTTTCACTCAGCTAATCAAAATGTTGTTTCTCGAGTGAACGCGACGTTGATAAATGATGTCACATACACAGAAAACACTGCAGTGAAGGAACTAGGGGCTAGGAGAAAGAGTGCAAGTTGTAGTACAAATTCATAATGTAGCTGAAGAAACAACAAATTTCAGCCCTATCGAAAAGCAAGGCATGGCCCATTCTGCCAACAGTGATTTTGTTTTTAGAGAACAGAGGCGTGCAGCCTTTCAATTTTCTGCTACCTATAAGAGAACAGAAGCTACCTGCTTTAAAACAGCAGAACATAGGTCGCAGCAGGAGCAGGAACAAGAGGAAACACAATGGGTTGAGTGAGAGCCCATACAACATAAAGAAAGCATTTTTCAACCAAAGAAAGACTTGGTGTGGAATTTATCCAGTCATGTCCTGTCTGAAGATGAGTTTAATTTGTTACAAAAAGGACTGTCTTTTATACCCATCGGTAGGTCTGATTTTGCATATGTTATATTTGATATAAAGATGTGTACATGTAATTTGATGTTAAAAATGCAGTTTAATGGTACAGAGACTACACAAATGCAAGGTAGTAATGTTTGAAAAAAAAATAGCATATTTATGCCTGCAGTTAACCCATTAGTCAATGCTTTTGAAAAAATGTGCATAGAGGATGTACACAAACTGAATGATTATAATAGGCAGAAATATTATAAGGGGCAAAAGTCTTATAACTTAAAATTACAGCATGAAGCTTTACTAGGTTTACAGAAGAATGACACAATAGTAATTAGGCCTGCCGACAAGGAAGGGCCTAAAGTTATTATGGATAAAAATAAATATGATTCCATTGTGTTTCTTCCCACTTTATTACCTTATTTTTCTTGTGCTTCTTCTTAAAAGTATTCAGTTGTATTATTCTGCTGCAATTATTACTGCTTGGTAGTAGCCTGATTAAATTGTAACTGCTATTCTAAACCTTTTGGTTTAAGCACTTGGGCTTCAGACCAGTTGTTTTACATTAGGAAGGTTTGTGGACTGCATTGCTGTGGCAGGACAGGTACCTTCCTTCCTTCTAAGTTGGGAATTGCTGATTGAAGGCTCAGTGTCTGTTATTCTAAAAGCACATTAGTTCTGGATTAGGCACTTGGGCTTCAGGCCAGTTATTTTACATTAAGAAGGTTTGTGGTCTGCACTCTTGTGGGAGGAGAAGCTAGATTCTGCCCTTCTGAGCTGGGAATTTCTGGTTAAAGGCTTATAGTGTCTCCTTATTTGAATTGTTTCTTTCTGAAATTTGTCTGCCTTGTTTGCTGTAGCCCAGAAGTTAGCAGTTTATTGGCCATTTTGGGCTAATTTCTATCTCTTTTATTTCCCTGCTAAAAAAATGCATTTGCATGTTTTTTTGCTCTTGTATTCAGCTCAGCAAGTGCCTGCCAGGTGTCCTGCAGAGTTCTACAGCAGCAAAGAGACAAAAGAGAGAATTTGGAGTGATCAAGTACCATTTTTCTGCATTTTCTTGCTGTCTTTAACTAATTCCGCCTAAAACACCAATTTTTTAGCGTTTCTGTGATTGAAAAAGCTCGTTTCTGCTACATATTGTACTTATTTGCTGCCTACACGTGAACTAAGTATTTTTTGTCTTTAAATAATCTGTTTAACTGTTGTAGGCTACACACTAACATGCTATAGCCATTTCTGTGCATTTATTTATTTATTTATTTACATTTGTTAACCGGGTTGTGTCCGACTGGGCTAGTAGCCTGTTTTCAGCAGAGACCCGGGGAGAAAAGCTCCAGAACATATGAGACATATGATACAGACATAAGATTTATACATGAAACAACAAACAACATTACAAGAGTTGACTAGCATAACATACAAGAGTTGACTAGGATAACATAATCAGACTTGGATTCAAATAGTCACTCCTAGTTAAAAAATAGCAATGATATGTATATTAGGCAGACCAACAAGAAACAGAGACTGATTCATACAATATTCAACTATTCATGCAAATATATATGCATCAAGATTTTTAGTCAGAGTGAGATGTTTTTGAAAGAAGAAAAGATATTAAAGGTTGAAATAAGGTGAAAAATGTGGAGACAAGGAAAGGAAAGCCTAGCCAGGAGCTATACAGTTGCAAAGCTAGTGACTGTCGAGGTGTTCCTTTAGGGCCGTTTTAAATGAGGATAGGTTTGAATTTATTTGTAAGTTTTGAGGAAGTTTGTTCCAGTCCTTAGCTATATTGTGGGAGTAGAGGGAGTCACCGAAGTAGTTATGAGACTGGGTAATTTTTAGCATGAGTTTGTTGGAAGATCTAAAGATCCTGCAGGTGGTGTTAGGTTGAACTAAGTTTGAGAGAGCAGGACAGTTAGATGGGTTCTGGATGATTTTATGAGTAATGGTAAGTTGGTTAAGAGATAGAAGGTTGGGTAGCTCTAGCCATTTGAGCTGTTTAAGTATAGTACAATGGTGAGTTTTTTGGGGTGTATTGGTTACAAACTTAGCTATCTTGTGGTAGCATGGATCTAGTTTATTTAGGTCAGACTTACGTAAGTTGGTAAAGATAGTTGAGCAGTAAAGTAGGGAAGATAGTACGTGTGACCTAGCTGTGGCAAGTCTGGCTTCTTGTGTAAGGTATGCTTTTGCTCTATACAGAGTGCCTAGTTTGGAGTGTACTTTTCTGATAGTTATGGAGATGTGCTTATCAAATGTGTTTGTTGTTGATGGTAACACCTAAGAGTTTTGTCTGGTCAGTAGGTTCTATTTTAGTGCCATTTGTGGAGTAAATAGTGATGGGGGGGTATATTATGGCTAGTTGAATTGTTTGCAAAGATCATTAACTTAGTTTTATTTGAGTTAAGAATGAGCTTATGGCTGGAGAGATAATTTTATATGTCTTGGAAGGCAGATTGAGTCAGTTGCTGAAGCTGTAGCTGGGAGGAGGCAGCACAGATTAGGGAAGAATCGTCAGCATATTGGATGATGGTTGCATGCTGGGTGGCTGAGTGTAAGTTGTTGGTAAATATGGTGAAAAGAAGGGGACCGAGTATGGATCCTTGGGGTACCCCTATGATGATGGGTAGTACAGAAGAGAGTTTAATGTTCCATTTTGTAGCTTGTTGCCTATCAGTCAGGTAGCTTTGGAACCATGTTAGGGAAGATGGGTTGAGGTTAAAGGTTGCAAGTTTATTAAGGAATTGTTGATGTTGCTATGGTGTCAAATGCCTTAGACATGTCTAGAAAGATTGTAGAGACTAGCTGTCCAGCATTTTTAAGCTGACAGAAAGTGCTTTTTTATTGTATCTGCTTTATTTTCTGAAAAAAAAAAAAAAAAAACAAAATATACTTGTACTTATTTGCTGCCTGCACTTAAACTAAGTCATTTTTGTGTTTAAATAGTCTGTTTAACTGTTGTAGGCTACACACTAAAGTGCAATAGCCATTTCTGTGCATTTAAAGTGTTTTTTTTATTGTATCTGCTTTATTTTCTGAAAAAAAAACAAAGAAAAATATATACTTGTTTCCCGCCTTTCTGAACTAGTATAATCCAGATTTCAGGTTATTCCTGAATTTAGGGCTGTGTTACAAGTTTCTGTGTTGCCCATACCTTACTTGGATAGAAGGAAGTTTCTCTGTTCACCTGTGAGACAGGGAAGCTTTAAGCAGCCTTTCTGTCCCTGGAGGAGTGGTTTCAGCCCAGAAGTTAGTAGTTTATTGGCCATTTTGGGCTAATTTCTCTCTCTTTCATTTCCCTGCTAAAAAAAACGTATTTGTGAGGTTTTGCATGCTGGGGAACACCTGTTAGCTAGGGTTAAACTATTCCCGGCTCCACGAAGTCTACTCTGCAATTTTTTCCTTGGAACTAGACAAACTTTCAACTTAAGTACTCAAACCATTCATTTCACAGCCCAGCACTTGCTCAAAACTCATAGTAAGCACTGATTAACCCTAGCACTAGACCCCCCCTATACTGTCCAGAAGGACAAGGTTCTCTATTCGTCCCTACCAACCAATCAGTAAAACAGCTCACTTTATCTGTTCAGGCATGTCCAAAGGGCAGTTTCAGGTGTACTCTCTAGTTCAACTGGTGAATCTGGGCATTTTGAGGCAAAGTTACAACTGCCTCATGTACACAGACAACCCTCTCCTCCTACCACCAAACAATAATATATGCGAGAGATGCAATTATACAGCCAAACTGGAGACAAAGCTCTCTCAACCCAAGACTGGAACTGACAGTCAAGAGGAGAAGGAAAATACTTGCAACACACCACCAGTCTCACATAGACCTACTAAACCAACACCGGCAAATAACACACATAAATACATGAAAACATACTAGGAGGCTCTAAATAAAAATCTGCAAAAGCAACAGAGACCTTCAAAGCAGACACCCAAGCAACCTCCACACCCCATCACAAACCATGAAACACATACTTCACATAATCAGTGTGCCATGCAATCACAGCCCTTAAGGCAAAATAACATACCCAACACACTAGTAATAGGCAACTCTATAGTCAGTCACATTGATGTCCCACTAACTAGGCTGGACAAGGAGAAGGTTACAGTTAGCTGCCTGTCGGGCGCCAGGATCCGGCACATAACACAAGCACTCTGGTTGCTCCAGAAGAAGTACAAATATGACTCTGCCATTGTCCATGATGGTGTGAATGACCTGAGACGTACCTCCCTGGACTACATGAAAAAAAACATGGAAGAGCTCTCTGATCACGTAGCCCAAGCCGATATGAACCTGACCCTGAGCAGCATCCTGCCCTCACCAAGAATGATGCCACAGTATAAAGAAAAAAATATCAATTTCAACAATTGGCTAAGTTTCTGGTGTCATTCAATGGGGATCCAGTATCTGTCCACCTGGGATGACATGCTCGACAAGCCACATTGCTTCGCAAGACATGGCTTGCACCTGTCATCCTTAGGCTTTCGAATACTGGCCAAGGCTTTTGCCACCCTCATACTGCCTTTTCTAGGCAAGGCTCAAAAGACAAACCCACCACCGTAAATAGCACAAATAACCAAAAACTGAGGTTAATGCTACTCAACGCCAGAAGTCTAAACCTCAAAATGCATGCACTCGAGGCACTCCTCAGTATGGAGAACATCGATATCTGTGCAGTAACAGAAACCTGGTTTAAGGCTCCAGAGAGCACCCCAGCACTACCAGGCTATAACTCATACCATACTTTTCGGCCACAGAACCCAGAGCGAAACACAAAAGGCGGGGGTATATCCATATTAATCAAGGATAGCCACACCTCCAGTTTAGTGGCGTGGCACAATGCCTCAGAGATCATCCATGTGCAACTAACAATGGGCAAAACTGCAATTCAAACTGTAGCTTGCTACAGATCACCCACCATGACCCAGGACCCCCATTCCATGCTTCTGGAGACACTGGAAAATATGAAGGTCCTACCAAACACCCTAATATTGGGTCATGTCAATTACCCAAACATTAACTAGGAGAACTACTCAAGTACTAACTCCCTTGCCCAACGCTTCCTAGAATTTATAAACTCAAACCCCCTGGATCAACTGGTCAACACCCCTACCAGAGGTGACAACATATTGGACCTGGTCGTCACTAACATGGGCAACCGGTGTTCTACACCGGAGGTCAACCCCTCGCTGGGTAGATCAGACCATAGACTAATCACTCTGGATATCCACATTCTGCCCCCCACTCCCAATCAAGGAAACCATCATGAAAAACTTTTCAAAAGCAAACTTCACATTACTTAAGACTGAGGTGGAAAGGTTCACAGCCCCCATGTTAAAGGACAACGCTGTCCAAGCTGCTGAATACCTTACAAAGGCACTCTATGAGAACCTTCAAGAATGCATGGATTGTGCTATCCCAAGCAAAACCAAGACTTACTCCTCCAAGAAAAGGAAACCAGTCTGGTGGACCTCTGCCATAAACAAGCTATACAATAGAAGGAGGAAACTAGTACAGAAAAGAGTAAAATCCCAAGAAGGAAAAACATCCCTGGTCAGTATCAGCAAGAAACTACGATCCCTCATAAAATCATCCAAGGCTAGCTTAGAAAGAAAAATTGCGTTCTTTAGCTATGTCAAGAACCTAAGTGGAAACTCTCAGATCTGCTCTGAGTTAGTGCAGAATGGCACAAAATACACCGGACCGACTGATATTGCCAACATTCTGGCAGACAGGTTTAGTGCAAACTTCACCCCCCTCTCACCCCTAAAGGGCCCATAACCATACCAGAAGAATGTACAGCCCCAGCAATCACTGACACACAGGTTAAAACAGCCCTATCCAAAGCCAAAAACACAGCTTCAATGTGACTGGATGGTGTCCCAGGCTGTGTCTTACACAAACTCCAAAATGAACTAACCCCTCACCTAAACACACCGTTCAAACTCAGCCTCTCTACAGGCTACGTACCCATAGTGTGGCGCACAGCAGCAGTTATCCCACACCACAAAGGTGGAGCCACAACAGACCCCAGGAACTATTGCCCTATAAGCCTGACTAACCTGGTCTGCAAGGCTATGGAGTGCATCATCATGGAACACATTAACACAGACAGTGGGAACCTCCAAACATTGGACCCTACCCAGCTTGGCTTTGTTAAGGGCAGATCATGCCTCCTAAGCTGTTGGACTTCTTTGAGACAGTTACCAAGGCTTTAGATGAGGGAAAGGAGGTCCACACAGCTTACCTAGACCTCGCAAAGGCTTTTGACACCATTCCCCATTCTGGTATTATAGACAAGCTCACCAGCCTGAACATAAACCCCTACGTCACAAGATGGGTTGCCAGTTGGATCATGGAAAGAACCCACACGGAGAGAGTTGCAGGCTCTAGGTCTGACTCTAAACCGGTTACAAGTGGTGCCCCCCAGGGCTGAGTCCTGGGACCCCTCCTGTTTGGTATATACGTCTCAGAGGTACAGGCAAGCACCGGAGGACTATGGCTGACCAAGTTCGCAGACTACTGCAAACTGGTGCCATAACTAATTCTCCAGCTGATACAGACATCCTCCAGAAGGGTCTCACTGAGATGGATACCTGGTGTCAAAGTCATGGCCTCAAGCTAAATGCCAAAAGGTGCATAGTCATCCCCTTTGGAAAAACAAAGTACCCACGAACTACCACATACGTGGTAGTCCCCTAAATAAAGAAAATGTAATAAGGGATCTGGGGACCCAAGTAGATAGTAGTCTCTCCTTTGATAATCATATTGCCAAGGTGGTTAGAAAATCCTTGTATGTGGCTCACCTAATCACAAAAGGGTTCGCATCTAGAACAAAAGAGGTTACTGTGCCCCTCTACTCATCACTCATCAGACCCATCATAGAGTATAACGCCCCACTTGGGATGTACCTTACAAGACACCTGCAACAGCTGGAAAGACCACAGAAGTACCTCACCAAGAGGATTACTGGCCTCAAACAGATGCCCAATGCAGCCCGACTGAAGAAACTCCAGCTGTACTCGGTTGCATACCGCTTACTCAGAGGTGATCTCTGCCTGACATACAAGGCCATGTCCAACCCTGAATTGATGGATATGCTCCACCTAAAAAAAAACAAATCCCTGAGAGCCACACACTCTAAGTATCTAAACTTCACCACAATGATAAATACGACGTGCTGAAGGAATAGATTCCTGTCCCAGAGACTACCCATGCTTTGGAACAGGATTCCAGTCTACATTAGGCAGATCCCATCACTAACACTCTTCCAGAAAAACCTGGACGAGTGGATGGGAAACAGAAAATTTACCCCGGGGATCACTGCAGTGGCTCTGCTTGACAGAGGCACAGGGAACTAATGGCTCTGCTGGACAGAAGCACAGGGAACTAATCTAAGGTGGTGGTGAAAGCCAACACATTCTGGCTAGGCTTACAGATGGCCTCGGGCAGATAGCCTAGCACTTACCTATAAACCTATGTTACACATGCTGAAGGAAGATTTTTTTTTGAGAAATTGAATTCTGCCAGTGTTAAGTTGTTCACAGAAAAAGTGCATAAGCAATTAAAAGATATGTTTTCAAATGGCATGATAGACAATAGGCTATTATATTATTTTATGATCACCTCACCCACTACACCCATTATTCAAGGTTTGCCTAAATTACACAAGAGTACTACTGACCCACCCATGAGGCCTATAGTGTCTGGTAGAAACTGGTGCACTGAACGGGCATCCATTTTTATTGAAAAGAGTTTGAGACTACTTTTAAATAGCAGAGAGCACGTGTTAAGAGATATGGAACAGTTTTTGACAGATCTTCACATTTTCAACAATAGCAACCCTACTAAAGGTTTTCTTACGGCAACACTCGATGTGGTCTTTCTTTTTACAGTTATACCTAATATGATTAGGTTGGAAAGTTTAACTAGGTTTATCAAAATGTATTCTGATTTCTCTGAAAGTAAAATTATATTAATTAGGAAGTTACTGAACATTGTCTTAGAAAATAATGCTTTTCTGTTTGGTGATGACCTATATTGGCAGCGTAATGACTTAGATATGGGCACATCTTGTGCCAATATACGCCAACGCTGTCATGGTTGTATGGAAACATGAGTATTTATCGAGTGGCCCATATCAAAACAATATTTTGTTTTTTTGTAGATTTGTAGATGATCTTTTTATTTTATGGGCTGGTGCAGAAGAGGAGTTCTCGGAATTTCTTATGTACTTGAATGCAACCACTACTTTTTTAAGGTTTATATCTGTTGTTTCATATGAGAGAATAAACTTTTTGGATGTTCAAGTAAATATTGAAAAAGGGAGCATGTACACATGCTTGTACAGGAAGGAATGTCATGTTAACAATCTTTTAAATAGAGGAAGTATGAACCCTACCTATGTGTTTGACAATGTCATTAGTAATCAGGTTTTCACAGCGTCTAGGTTGAACATGAGGGATGCAGATTTCCATCAACAGTTGTATAATACGAGGAATGAATTATTGGCCAGAGGTTATGGGGAGAGAGATATACAGAAACAGATACAAGTAGTAGTTAACCTGTGACATACTAAGGGTAGACCTTATTATTCAGAAAGATGGTCAAAGGAAAAAGAGACCAGTGGTGACATTCCTAAGTTATAAGTGCCATCAAGCTTTTCTAGTGATGTCGGGTCTTATATCATATGAACATTATACGTAATCATTAGAGGATACTGACCACTGATAAGGCGGGTCACAAAATGTATAGAGAATGAACCTAAATTTAAATTTAGAAATCAGAAGTCTTTGAAAAGACGTTTATGTGTATCCAGAGAAAAGAAAATGTTCATGTTGTGGGTATATAGATATAAGCAATGAATGTTTGCATCCAGATCAGGACCAGCTATATACATTTAAAGTAAAAGCTACATGAGATACACAGCAAATAGTGTATCTTGCCCACTGCGTAATATGTAAGAAATGTTATATTGGGAAAACAGACTGCACACTTAAGGAGAGGATTAGAGAATGCATTTATCACATAGGTAAACAAAGCAGAAGTAATGCCCTGGCTAAACATGTTATGAATACTAATAGTTAACATAAATTTAAGTTTATGGCCATTGCTGGGAGTTTTGTGAGTTTGGTGGGGGGCACATGCAATAAAACAGAGGAACTGGAAGCTACATGGATAGTTTTATTCAGAGCTGATATGGGACATGGTCTCAAAGAACAAATACCACTGAGACCAAAGCTAAAGGCCAGGCCTCTACATAGGTAAAGTTGCTGTTTTTAAAAGAATATGTATTTATATTGCACAAAGTATATAAAAAATATACATTTTAGGATTTTCTTTGAACTTTTAGTTATTTTGTGGTTACTATACAGCTTTAATAGTTTATAGTAATGGAATGTATATAGTGATGTGATGAACTGTTGTCATGTGATGCATTCAGCAATGTTTAAAAGTATGACTGGTTTCAGTTTGTTTTTATGCACCTGAAGAAGCAGACGTGAAAGCGCTTGTGCCTGGTTAAAGATTTATACCCTGGAGCCTATCCTGTGTCCTCCGGTTGTTTTTAGATTAAAATAAAGCACCTATAATAATTTATAATTTTTGAAATACTGTCTTCTAGTATTGGATAATTCTTCATTGTAAACCCAGCATGTCTCATATTGAATAGTCCACATCAAAATTCTCCAGCTACAGCCAATTTTCTGCCTGGTTTCCACAAATTCCACACTACTTACTCTTTCATAATAAGGAAAAAAAACTCAATCAATATTGGCCTGTGTTTTCTGAATTGTCCTACTCCACAAACACCATTCTCCATCCACATACAATTTTACTCATGGCTTCTACAAAATTCTCAGCATGTGCTCTCTGATAGCAAGTAAAAAACTCAGTCTTTCAGTTTGGATTCTCTTATCCCTTTCTCTTTGCCTGTACTTTGATATCAATCCCTGATAGGGAAAGCAATCTCTAGCCTGCAGTCCAAATGTCTTCTTTGCCTCTTTCCATTCTATTACCTTTCCCTCTCTAATTATTTACTCCCAATACCTTGGTTCCTTTGCCAATTTTCACTAGTAAATTCCAGCCCCCTCTTGCTTATTCTTTATACCACTAATTGTAGTCATCCCTAAACGAAATATCTCCTTTCTCCATTCTCATGTTGGCTTAGTTCTTAGAATATTTTCTGCTACTTTATGAACATAATTCTCCTTAAGGATTTGCATCCGAAATCCTACTCTCTTCTTGTTTCTTGAATTTTCCCCCTGATTCATCATCATCCCTTTCCACTCTGAATTATAGCTTTCTGCTTGCATTATGCATATGAGCCATATCTGTGCAGCTCTAAAATATCCCTTCAAATCTGGCAATCCTAAACCACCTTGTTCCGTTGAAAGGATCAACTTACCCACTTGACCTATGCCCTCTTCCCCTCCTAGATAAATCCCTTTAAATCTTAATTAATTCTTTTCCACAACCTATCCTCTGATTGATAAAAATATGCCTGACCTGTACATAAAACTAAAGGGACTGAATCATTTACACAGCTTGTATCTTGCTGTCCATATCCACAAACAACAGCTTCCAGTTTTGTAGTTTTTGTATTATATTTTGTTTAGACTCTTCCCACATATCCTTAGTTGCCATAACAGAATCCTTTTTAATCCGTACTCCTAAATACTTCATTTTATTGTGTCCCCATAAATATGGGTATTGCTGAACCAATTCACGTGTGAGTACGTAGTTTATAGATATAGCCTTTGTTTTATCTTCATTAATTTTGCATCTTGAAAGACTTGAAACTATCTCAAAATGTTCCACAACACTGAGATGTCCTTTTTCTGGTTTTATCAGGTATAAAATAATACTGTCTTCAAATAAAGCCAACTTTTCTTGATCACCATACTAATTATATCCTTGAATTTCAGAGTACCTTATCTTCTTTGCCGACGGCTCTAAATATAAATCAGGTAACAAAGGGAAAAGAAGACATCCCTGCCTGGTTCCTTTCTTCAGACATAAGTTGTCAAAGAGGAACCCTATGACTTTACGTTTTGCCTTCAATCCCTCATTTGAGAGAATCCAACTTTGAACAGCATCACACATCTTCAGATGACTAGTTTCACTTCTATACATCTGCAATGGAAGTCACGTGTTTTACATTTTTCTGACACTGCATCTTAATACTCCGGGGAGCCACTCACAATCAGCTGCCACTAGCAGTGTTGATAAATGGCTCAGCTTTTTGTATGTTATGATTTACAGCAACTCTGAGACTCCCCTAAATAAGATCTGTCCAAAACTCAGGCAAGCTCTTCAAGATGTTACACTTTGGTTTTCCAGACAGATAAGCTTTCCGGGCAGTCACAGATCATGGGAATGTAGTAAGACTACAAATACAACTTGAACAACTATTTCAGAATTTGGGATCAGAAAAGCCTTATTTTCACAGTTAAGCCTGATTCTTAGAAAAGAAACACCAGTTGTGTGTTAGCAGTGCCAGTAGTGCACTAGGTAGTAAACTTGCCTTTGGTGCAGAAGTCTGTGGGTTCTATTCCCATATGAGGTAGATCAATTACTGCAAAGCATAAGGGGGTGCTTCACTTCTAGTGAGTCATCCTTCTGATTAAACAGTAAACCTAGGCCCCACCTGATTGAGTTGGTGTTACCTCAGGTGGATGTAAAAGATAACACAGCGTCTAATGAAAAGAGTAGGGGAAGTTCCCTGTTGTCCTGTCCAAATTTATTTTAACAGTATAAATACCACCTCAGGTCTCCCCTGAAAAGAGGCTACTAACCTGGTCAACAAAGGATAAATAAGTAAAAAAATAAATACATAAATAAAAGTAAGGAGGAGAATTAATGGAGAGCTCTGAGAACAGAGCAGGAAAAAGAAATGATGTTTCTCATATTCAGTAGCCTGATGAAGCTAAAGGAACAAGGAATAAAGGTCTGTCCAGAATAAGTGACCATTCAGCCCTGGTCAGCACCACATAGTGGTGTTCACTGGTAAAGACCTGAAGGATAAACCTACAGACTTAGTTTAGCAAGATTTGCAACACATGTGCATTGGTGAATGAATTAATGTAGTTAATATTAGGGCACACTCCACAGAAAGAATGCTGCCTATTGATCAACCCCCTCCTGTCTAACTGCCCCATTACTTTCCCATCACTGGGAACATGTTTGATTGGGAGAGACCATCATACAATTAGCCATCAGGGGGTCATTTGAGGGTTTTCTTTGTAAGCCCTACCATTACCCGCAGAGTAGAAGGGGGATATGCAATGGGCTGATGTGTTGGACAGCCACCACTTTTGCAAGGGATGTTAGCAGCAAGCAGCCTCACTCCATTCCCTCGGGCATATGAGTTGGTTTCTCTGGTCTTCGCTGGAGAAATCACATCTCTCAGTGTCCTTCCAAGCACTTGAAACCCATCCCTTTCATTCCCTGGGAGAGGCAAGCAGGCTACACCCCTTCACTTCTCTTCCTATCTGCCTAGCTCCTCCAGTATGGGGACCTCTATCTGAACCTTGATCATCTCAGTTACAGTAAGGGCTCTCTCCCTCTGTACTACAGACTGAGTCAAGGACTTACCAAATTCTGACAAAACATGATGGTCCATTGGGATGCAAGCAGAATTGTGACAAAGATGCCGAAATTCTTTTGGCAGAAACTCTTTGTAACGACCTTGGACAAACTGCATAACACACAGTTCTTCATTTTTGTATCAGATTTCATTTAAAACACATTTTTTCTAGCGCCAGATACCCTTCTGTCTTAGCTTATCCTAAAGCAAAGTCTTTGTACTTTGCAAATGACCTAAAAAATGATAGAAAAGCAGTTTGATGTAAACCTTACAACACTTTCCATGCCAAAGTGAATATGCTATTAAAGAACTCCACAAAAGTGCTGCACAAATTGTAATAGAATCCCATAAGTAACACAAATTATACACAGTTTAGAAGAGAAAGCTGTAAATACATGCAGAATCAGGTCAGTAGATAATATTAGCCAGTGGATATATTACTTTCCTAGTGAAAACTCGATAGTACAAAATACCAGCCACAAAACCTTAGAATAACTTGACTGTGAACCACATATGAAAGTTAACAAAATACAAACAAAAGCTATTTTGCAGCCCACACCCTTCACTCCCTTGGTGAGAACGCACCTTCCATAACCCTCTGCTACTTACATATACAAACTCTGAAAGTGCATCATGCCAGACAGAAGACAAATCCCCAAGAAAATGCAGTCTTAATCTTTGGTGTTAAAACCTTGGAATCATGCATTACTAATCAACATTTTGAATGTTGCTCACCAGTGTAGCGATTATAAGGCTGGTAACTGGCTATACTATTGCAAATCAGTTTTCATCAAGCTGACTATTACAGTTTTATACATTACTAATAAGTACTACATGCTCCACATATAAATAAGCATACTACACCAAAACTCTGCACACAAATAAATCACATACATAATCTGCCAAGTATGCATATAAACAGTGCATTTATATGAATGACATATATTTAATACAAGCACTCAGCATTTTATGTGTGCGGTAGGGGGTGTAAAAGCATATTGCTACAATATCTATCCATCAGCTGCTTTGAGAACAGACCTGTCACAAATCCATGAGTTTTAGAAAGAAGTGCTCATGTTTCTGGATGCATATCTGCCAAGTACACAAACTGTATGCTCCATTAATTCCACCTGAAAAAACAGTTGGCACCCATCCTTAACTACCACCTAGCCAGTTCTGACAGACAAGAGGTTAGGGAGTATGCCAGCCTCCTCTTAAAAATGGAGTCTGCAGCTATGTGTGTACTGACGTACTGCAAACTTCTTAAGTTACACTATCTGTTTCAGGGGTGTAGGTATAGTAAAAATAATGTGGAGGCAAAGTCTTCCAACTGTTGTGCTGGAAATGTGCCCTCACATCCCTGTACACAGCTATTTTAAGTCTGATGTTGCAACTGCGATGAAAGAATGAACAAACTCCTAGAGTCAATATGCCCAGTCTATACCATGCACAATCACATCACACAGCCGTTCAATTCCCTGTCTAAATCTGTATATATCACACTTCCCACCACAGCCACTGCTTACTCCATATTCAAAAGCCACCAAATATTTCCATGTACATGCCATGTTTCACAGCATACCATTACTACATTCATAGTAAGTCTTACCAGACAATATGTATACTCTCAATACTTACTAGGAACTGCTCACCGCTAAATAACCAGCATTCAGACATGCAGCTTTTATACCTTTCATCTTCAAATGATAGCGTGAGGTAGCAGGCCAGTTCATCAATGGTCACTTGGGTTAAAATGTGCATCTCACTGAACTACAAGTTTATCAAACTGTGGTCAGTGAACAGGGAGTACTGCTTTTCCCCTAATGTGCACAGACTTTGGAGCTGGTTATAGTAAATTAAAACTGCAGGGAGCAAAACCTCTTGTGGTGGAGTGAAGAACTTTGCCTGCCACAAAAAAAAATACAGATTCAGATTTCACTTTGAACTGTGTTTTCATTTAGAAGCAACATTTAGTGAAAAGGTTAATGGCCAGACATAATAAAAACATTGTAGGAATCCCATTGCTAGTTAGAGGTTGATTTAATTGAATATATGTTGTGTTTTATATGTGTCAGCATATGCCAGGGTGGAAGGATGACACATATGGATCAGTTATCTGCAGTGCATACTTATATATAGCCTGTGATACTTATTTTAAAAGTCTGTACTTCCAAGGTTCATGTCTAGGTATCTTTCATGACATATAATACATACTTCTCAAAACTTCTTACTGCTGTGAAAAATCATCTATAAAATTATGAACTGGTTTCTATTAAACCTTTCCTATGTGTAATACAACTAGAAATTATTCTAGCTATATATTCTATTAGCATTCTTTAATGTCTATAAACACAGTGGAGTGTACTTTTAAAGGAAATTATTATTATTTTTGTTGCTATTAGTATTATCATTATGATCAATTATTATTACACAAGAGTGACAAACTCCAATAAAACTGTCATACCACATAAAATAAAGTAAAAACTCCTGCATAACTGCTATGAGCTCTGTGCTCAACATTCTGGTGCATTCATTACTGTTCTCTTAGTGGGTGTTGTGAATGTGTCAAAATATTTAAAAACAGGATGAAAACACCCTAACAATTTTACCAGATGCAGCTTCAGAAGAACTTATGCATGTGTTATTTGCTTGCCTTGAAACATCCAGCCTGTGTTTTGTAGTTTGTACATGCATGATGGCAAGCATCCATAAGTCTGAAATGGTAGCCTATAGACAGAAGGTAACTGGATCTAACCTTTCTTGGGGACTTGTTTTATAGAATTGATGCCTTTCCAAATTTAAATGCACTGTAGCAGATGTGTGCTAGCCTTTGGCTGAAATCTTAAAGCGAGGTTCTGCAAGCCTTATCTGACATTTTATAAAACATATATTTATAACTGTACAGTACTTCTCATTAAAAATATGGGAAAATATCCTGATCTTCCTGGAAAAGCTGGTCATTCCAGCACTTATGCAGAAGCCCTGGGAGAAAAATTCCATTTGAGTTACAAAAAGATATAATAATTACAAAGAACTTAATAGAGAAAATCTTAACAGTAGAAATGAGATTTTAGAATCATCCAATGGGTACTACAATCAAGACAAAGGTTAATAGAGTTTGATTTCTGTAGGAGTGTTATATAATAATAAACAGGCTGCATTTACATATACAGCAATATACAAATATTCACAAAGGAATGATGAAAAGCAATATACGGTTAAAAATATAGATAGGCCCTGGGATTCAATAATGCCTACACTAATTGCATACTATTCTGAGTGAACAGACAACACAGACATTACTCACACCTTTCTCCACCTAATTTTAATTTTTCTACTGCTATTCTTGCAGCTTTAATTATTGACAGGCATTCATAAAGGTTACAACAAAGAGTAGACTTCATGTATACTTAGTGTAATCTTTCTGAGTGACTAGAAAGCACAAAAAATGTGAAGAGAACGTTCTTGGATACATATCATGTACACTTAGTGTTGGCTTTATTGAATTTGGGCCAAGATTTATTTACATTTACAGGATAAGGTAAGAGAGCTGGAAAGTTAGGGGCAGGTGAAAGTGTAGAGATCTGTGGGGGGTATTCAAGGTGTGAACAAGAACAGAGCCTGGAGGAGTCTAGGAGCTGTTTTAGGTTGTGGTTAAAGCTATGTGGACAACTGTCCTGTTTTTTTTGTGGGATAGGTTGGGGTTTCACAGTCTGGAGACATAGGATGAGTAAAGTGAGTCTCCACATGTATTACTATCATAATAATAACAACATGATAAAGTGACAATCTTTACAGGTTTGGCTATGCTTGATGTAATCTGCACAATGAGTTACCTGACCTATATCTAAAACATTTCATATTTATTATTTTGTGCTCCAGTGACAGAGTAGTGAACATACCTCTCAACCAGAAAACATCAACAATCTGGACAAAGGCACATGAAAAGTAGGTACAACTGGCCAAAGACTGGAGCACTAATTAACATAAAATGCGCATACATAATAATATAACCCCACCCACTCCAATGGAATTGTGGGATACCAACATGAAGATTGAAGGCACTAAATAATAACTAATAATGGCAAACATTTGAATTTCAGACTCCATATACCTCAGAAAATATATAATAATGCAAAACCTGTTATTCTAGCAACTATCCGAGTTTACAGGAGCAATATTTAAAATCTGTCACTATTTTTGGGCTATTGCTTTGAGAGATTGAGGGTATGATACGGAGTACAATGAATTACATATAGTACTATATACTATTCAAGTCTACTGGATTGCATTATTTTGTGTGAACCATTTGTCTTGGGCAAAATGCCAACAAAATGAGTAAAGCACATAGTATATTGCTTAGCTGATTAACAAAAGGAAAACTTTTTTGTGGGTGCCTTTAAGGACTGCCTATCTCCAGCAATTGCACCTTCACTTATACTATGGTCCTTCCATACGCTGTTGTTACCAGTTGTCTGTCTTCCTCTTCCTCTTCGACTGAAAGCATTTCTAGTTGTAACATGTACATCCCTGGTTTTTCACTTGTCAATTGTAAGCATCTACACCATAAAGCACTTAACTGAAACTTTTTCTATGCCGTTCACACTGCAGCCACTCATCAGTAAACAATCTTGTGTAGACCGCTAGATGTTAAATTCACTCCCAAACATACCACAGCCAGTATTAGCAACAACAAACAGTTTGAGGCCATAAGATACCAAAGCAATGGCATATACCACCCGCTCAAAGTCTTGCGGGAGCATTGACTAAGTTGAATACAAAATGGTAAAATATAGAAAAAAATGAGAAGAAATCAAATTTGTGTGTTTACTTATTTTACTAAGTATTTCACTATAAGCAAGAAAACCCTTCAAGTTCTGTAAATTATTTCATAATACAGGTATAGGAGACTACGAGTTTCACCCGAGAAAGCTAAAGGAATAGTTTATTCAGCTAACTGTTCCCTCGTGAAAAACATTCCTGGATATTTTCATTTTTATTTCACTGACTTGGAACGCTGTGGTGGTGCTGCGGTAGCATTGTCGCCTCACAGTAAGACGCTGTCCGGTTCGATTTTCAGAGCGTCTTCTGCGTGGAGACAGGCATGAATGGGCGTACCTTTGTTGAAGGTTGTGCGTCAGGGCTGGCAACTCGGCACATAAAAATCAACTGCCAATCATTAGTGGACCCGAGTTCCGCTGTGGCGACCCCTAACTGGGAAAAAGCCGAAAGACACAACAACATTTCATTGACTTGGAAAATCCATGCGGACATACCCAAATTTGACATGAGTCTACAACACTCCCAGATATTGAAATGCTGACTTTATTGGCCTGAAAATAAAACTTCACATTACCAATAGGAGAGAAGTGCCAAATACACACATATAAAACTTTATCACACAGTTGGACAAATGCCTAAATCTTGACTAACAGCCAGAGCCCATTGCATACATGTTTTTTAACTTTTCATATTAATAGCATTTTGTGAGTACTGCTTTCTCATTCAAGGACTGAACTAAACAGCTGCTAATTAGTATCCCTCAATATGTTAAACACCAACTGCTGTGAAACTAAAATATGGCTACTAGAGGTACAGAGGCCTACTCCAATTACTTGACATGAAAATTCACAAATTTTGGGGCAGCTCAATGTAATATTTCTGCAGCTTGTTATACAGTTCACATGCAAATGACCTTTTTAAAATTCTTAAACTATGAAAATAAGATCCTACTGTTGTGAAAACATGCACTGATACTCAGACATTTAAATTGCACTACAATACAAACTGTACAAATGTACCATCACTAATAATAACAAAAATAATAAGAATAAATACATAGAAAGTTCAAAACAAGACAATATGCTGTCTCAGCAAATAATTTACATGTTCACAGTTTACGGCAAAAATAATACAAGACTAATAATAACATTTGGTTATTTGTGGGTCCTAACACCAAGTTCCAGCACAATATTAACCATTTCTAAAATGTAGTTTAGCTAGCTGTCCCATGTAGAGTTTGTCATATCATTCGTGCTCAGAGAAAGCGCATACAAGCTCCCCATAAATAATTACACAAGGGGATTAGCAAAATACAGATAAAAATTACAGTGTAATGCAATAACAAGTCTGTTCCTAGTACCTCTAAAAACTACAAGAAGAAACAACTACATGGCCCAGTCCCAAAATTCCATATCTTACCTTGAGTGTGACTGAAAGGAAATCTGAGGTCCTGGACTATAGCTCTCCATGAAACAGTCCTATGGGTTAAACATTTTCAGAGTAAAAGACAACTAAACCTTATGCAATAATAATGAGAGATAATGTAAAAAAAAAAAAAAAAAAAAAAAGAGAGAGAGAGAGAGAGAGAAGGCCAGACTGCAATGCCCACACGCAGAGTGATGTGAAAAGAATTTAAAAAAAGTGTCCAACAACACACATCACCACTTTGAAGTATGTAAATAAGGAAACCACAGGGTGGATGTTAAAAAAAATGCTAAAAGTCTGTTTTCCAGCATGCGTCTGGCAGCTACTGCTTTCCATACTAACATGGTGGGAGTTCTTAATAGTGTTAGCAATGTCACTACGACACACGGTTTCAAACTCCCAGTCCAACAGGCAGTTAGGCACTGCCTCATAAAGCTGAGGTCATCATGCACACCCCTACACATTGATGACATTGCGGGATATGCTGACGATGCGCAATGATGTCATCCATAACTTAAAATTGTAAGTAAAAATATAAACTAATCGGGAATTGAAGGGGCCACTTGGAAATTTGTGGCACCCCATTATTTTGCCCTCAAAACCAGTAAATACTTGGGAATTTGGTATGGTTGAGAGATATGGTAGTGAAACTAATCATTTATTTTACATCCCAATGCACTTATTTTTAATGTATGTCTTTTACAATGAAATTTTTTTACAGGCATGTTTATCCATTGTCTACTTATTACCATACGATGGCATAAAATAATGGATGAATATAAAGCTTTACATGTAAAGTCTATCTTTTACTGTTTATAATGACTTCTGTTACAATTAACTAATTTAAGTTATACTACTTTTAAATATTTATAATTATATGCATGTAGTGAGTTTACAGCACGCATGTAGCTGCAGTTTTAATAAAATGACAGCTTGCTTGTAGGCTCAGCAACACAGAATCGGTCTGTCAAACTGCAGTAAAGAAAAGAAATTCAAGTACCTTTGTAAAATATCTTAAAAGACCTTGAAAGGTGTCTGGCTATGTCTCTTTAATTTGCCATATGGCAGGTAAAGTTGTTTGCTCCAGGCAGGGCTGTCTCTGATTTCTGCCTGCATCTGCAGACTATAAAAACAGTGCTCCTATTTGAAGGTGATTTGACAATCCAAAATACTTAAGTAAGAGTACACATGAAAGAAAAAATATTGAGAAATCCAGTTGTTATGATGACCTACGTTGCTAGTTTTTTACTGTTTACACTTTGCAGTTGTTAGTAACACAGACCGTCTCTGTAGAAGAAAAAAAATTGGCAGTAACTGAAGATGTGAAGTAGAAACATGTTTTAATACTTTGAAACCATGTGAGAAAAGGCCATTAAGTACAGCCTGCATATTGAGTTTAGACATAACTACATGGAATAGTAACTGAGAAAAATAAAATTCTAAGGACAAGTAATTGTTCAGTAGTAACTGAGACAAACAACATTCTAAGGACAACTATTCAGTAGTAACTTAAATAAAATTTTAAGGACAACTACTTAGCTATTCTGTACTTCATCCTTGTTTTTAAGACATTTTAGATGATCTGTATATCATGCCCACGTTTGAACTGTGAAATATAGTAACCTGCAAAATCTCAAGAAGGAGGGCATTACTAAACCCATACTTTCATACCTTGCATTATATTTAAACAAGCACTGGAATTTATGTGCTCCTGGCAACAGCTTTTTATCACTGAAGACTTTAACTACCCCTTTATAAGCTGGAAAACACACACTGCCTCAAGCTCACAGGCACAATGCTTATTTATTTATTTATTTATTTAACATTTGTTGACTGGGAATGTCCAACTAGGACAGAGCCTATCTTCAGAGGAGGCCCGGGAAGAAACTCCAGACGCATGTCTTTGGAATGTGGGAGGAAAAAGGAGTACCCAGCCACGCGAACACAGGGAGGACATGCACATTCCGCACAGAAGACACCCGAGTCAAGAATCTAACCAGAGAATCTCTTGCTGTGAGGCGACAAAGGTCACCACTGCACCAGTGCACCAGAACAGATAATGCACCCTTCAACTAGAGGATCAAACATACTTGATCTGGTACTCACCAATATGAGAGTGCGTTGCACCCCTCCTTCCAACTTGTCATGCCCTCATCACAAAGCTGTCTCTTTTGAAGTAAAAATCAACCTAGAAAATCTAGCTAAACCAGTAACTGTTAGGAACTATTGAAAGGCAAACTACATCCTATTAACTGACAGTTTGTCAAAATTCAAGGCTCCCCCAACCCTGAGACCACAGCTGCCTATGCAGATTTATTCACAGAGTTGCTATACAAACATGAATGACTGCATAGTGACTGCCATACCTATCAGAAATAAACCCAAAACAATCTTTAAAACAAAACCCACTTGTGGAATGCTCAGCAAAACAGGGTATATAATTAAAGAAAAAAACTCACGGCCAAAATCAGGAAAAACAACTCTCTTAAAACTAAACAAGAAACTAATAAGTCTAATTAAGTCCAACAAGGCCAACTTTTAGGTCAGGATAGCCTTGCAGGCTAAGGACAGCCAGAAGGTCTTTTTCAGCTACATCTGGAACCTTACAGGTACCACACAACAGTGTGCTGAACTGGTGGTGAAAAATTCCCATCTACACCAATCAGGGTCAGATAGCAAATCTACTGGCTGATAAATTTAGCTCAAACTTCATGACAACTCCCCTAGCTTTACCCGGAGAAATCCTCTCAATATATTTTCCCCAGCTATCAGAAGGGGCCAGGTACTGGCAGCACTTGCTAAAGCCAAGAACACCGCATCTGTTGGCCACAACAGCATCTGTCATTGCCTCCTGAACAGTCTACAACGTGACCTATCAGGACCACTTGAGGCACTCGACAACAGCCCTGAAACAGGCTAGGTTAAAAGTGAATGGAGGACCACAACAGTCATTCTACCCCACAATGGCGGACCAGACCCATCAGTCTAAAAAGCCTAATATGCAAAGTTATGGAATGAATTTTCATGGAAATGATAAACAAGGACATTGGCACCTTACAGACACTGGACCCATCCCAATTTGGCTTTGTTAAAGGAAAGCCACGCTTACTTAATGTGGTAGACTTCTTTGAGAGGGTCAACAAGTCAATGGATGAGGGTAATACTGCATATCTTTACATGGACATATCCCACTAAAGCACTGTTGACAAGCTCTCTGAGCTAGGTCTAAACCCTTACATAACTCACTGGATTGCCGGCTGGCTCATAGACAGGACCCAAGAAGTCAGAATCAGTGAGATGACCTCCACCAAGAGACCAGTCAACAGAGGAGTACCCCAGGGCTCTGTGCTGGGTCCGCTCCTGTTTGGCATCTACTTCTCTGACGTCAAGGCTAATGTTAAAAGCCTCTGGCTCACCAGGTTTGCAGAAAACTGTAAACTGGGATCTATTACAGATTCTCCCAAGACACAAACATCCCTGTAAGTGGGATTAATACAGACAGCTGTGCAAATTGGCTGCCAAAGGCATGGCTTAAAACTCAGAGCCAAAAATGCATTATAATGCCCTTCTGAAAACTGTCAACCCAAGTTAATTACTGCTTTGATAAAATACCCCAAAGAGTCAACCCAGTAGTAAGGGATCTGGAAACATAAGTAGATATCAATTTTGGCCTTTGATCAACATGCAGCTAAGATAATAAGAAAATCAATATATGTCACTCAACTTATAGGTAAGGGTATGTCACCCAGGTCCAAGGAAGTTACAATACCACTCTACTCGTCTCTTATCAGACCTATCATTGAATACAATACCCCCTTTGGCATGTATTTAACCAGACACTTGCAATAGTAGGAATGTCCACAAAGATTTCTCTCCAGGAGAGTTCACAGCATGAATTATCCTTGTTTCCCATCTTTCCTGACCTAGAGTAGTCCAAATACAGGCTTTGCTTTATTCTGGACTTTTGGAAAGTTCCTGTGTTGCCCATTTCCTTTCTTGGATAAAGGGAGGCTTCTTTGTTCACCAGTGGCAGTGGGGAGCTTGTAGCAGCCTATCTATCCCTGGAGGAGTGTTCCCAGCACAAGAATCTGGTAGTCTATTGGCCGTTTTGGGCCAATTTCTAGCTCTTTCAAGTCCCCCTGTATAAAACCCACTTTGGCGCGTTTTTTGCGCTTGTTACTACTCAGCCAAGCTCCTTGTGGTCCTGCAGAGTGGTGCTAGCAGCAGAGAGGCTAAAAGAGTGACTGCTAACCTGATACAAGTGTTTGTTTTCCTGCTACTACCTGGGCGACTGTCCGATCTAGCTAAACTGCAAGTATTTCTGCTTCTTGAACTGTTTTAAACTGTTTAAAGTTGTTTTTGCACCTGCACTTTTAAAGTTTGTCCTGTTTGTTGCATTTACTTGTTGAGGCTACACACTCAAGTGCGCTAGCCTGTGTTACATATTTATTGCATTTTCCTGCTGTTTGTTGCAAAAAAAAAAAAAAAAAATGTCCTTGTTTCCCATCTTTCCTGACCTAAAGTAGTCCAAATACAGGCTTTGCTGTATTCTGGACTTTTGGAAAGTTCCTGTGTTGCCCATTTCCTTTCTTGGATAAAGGGAGGCTTCTTTGTTCACCAGTGGCAGTGGGGAGCTTGGAGCAGCCTATCTATCCCTGGAGGAGTGTTCCCAGCACAAGAATCTGGTAGTCTATTGGCTGTTTTGGGCCAATTTCTAGCTCTTTCAGGTCCCCCTGTATAAAACCCTCTTTAGCGTGGCTTTGCACGATTTTGAGCATAGCCGCTTAATTGGGTTTAAACCATTCTCGGCTCCACAAAGTCTGCTCTTCACTTTTCCTTTAGAACTGATATAGTTCTCATAATAAACACCCTATTCCCACTCTAAAGCCTGGCATAAAGCAATTATATAAGTCAGCACTAAAAAATTAAAAGCACTACACCCTCACAAACTTCCCTTGAGTACTTTGTTCCCCATTGGCTCTTTTTTTCAATTATAAAGGAATTCCCAATACTATTCTAGCATGTCCAAAGGTCAGTTGTCAATCTCCTCTCCAGTCCAGCTGGTGAATCTGGGAATCTTGAGGCAATGTTACAACTGCCTCATGTACACAGACAACCCTCTCCTCCTCCCAACAAATTCCAACACATGTGAGAGATGCAACCATATAGCCAAACTGGAGGCTAAGCTCTCTCAACTCAGTACTGGCGTAACCAGTCAGAAGGAGAAGGAAACCACACTCACTACAATTCCAGTCTCACATAGACCTACCACGACAGCAAACCAAACACATAAACACACAAAAACATACTTGGAAGCTCTAAATAAAAATCTGCCTAAGCAGCAGAGACATCCAAAGCAGAGACCCAAGCAACCGCTACCCCAAAACAAAACACGTGCAACACATAGCTCACAAAGCCAGTGTGCCGAACAGTCACAGCCCTTAAGGCTAAACAACACACCTGATACACTTGTAATAGGTGACTCTATCGTCAGGCACACTGACGTCCCGCTCACCAGGCTGAACAAGGAGAAGGTCACGGTGAGCTGCCTGTCGGGCGCTAGGATCCGCCACATAACACAAGCACTCAGGTCACTCCAAGGCAAGTACAAATATGACTCAGTCATTGTCCATGCTGGTGTGAATGACCTGGGACGTACCTCCCTGGACTACATGAAAAGAGACATAGAGGAGCACTCTGAGCATGTAGCCCAGGCCAGTATGACCCGGACCTTGAGTAGCATCTTACCCTCACCAAGAATGATGCCACAATATGAAGACAAGATGATCAATTTCAACAATTGGCTTAAGTATTGGTGTCATTCAAAAGGGGATCCAATGCCTGTCTGCCTGGGATGACATGCTCGACAAGCCACAATGCTTCGCTAGGGACGGCTTGCATCTGTCACCCCTGGGCCTTCAGATATTGGCAAAGGCTCTTGCCACCCCCATAGTGCCTTTTTTAGGCAAGGCTCAAAGGACAAACCCACCTCCATAGGTATCACAAGGGATAAGAAACTAAGAGTAATGCTACTCAATGCCAGAAGTCTAAACCTCAAGATGCATGCACTCAAAACTCTCCTTAGCATGGAGAACATTGATATCTGTGCAGTAACAGAAACCTGGTTCAAGGCTCCCTAGAGCACCCCAGCACTACCAGGTTATACCTCATACCATGTTTTTCGGCCCCAAAACTTGGACCGAACCACAAAAGGAGGGGGAGTATCAATATTCGTCAAAGATACCCACACCTCCAGGTTGGTGGCACAGCACAAAGCATTAGAGACTATCCATGTGCAACTAACAGTGGGTAAAACTGCCTTCCAGTTTATAGCCTGGTACAGACCACCCTCCCAAACCCAGGAACCCCACTTGGCCTTCCTGAGAACACTGGAAAGTATGAAGGTCTCTCCAAACACCATTATATTGGGTGACTTCAACTACCCTAACATAGATTGGGAGCATTACTCTAACTCCAACACCCTAGCCCGAAGGTTCCTAGAATTTATAAACTCAAATGCTATGGAACAACTTGTTGCCACTCCCACAAGAGGGGAAACATACTGGACCTGATCATCACCAACATGGGGACTCTATGCTCCAGACCAGAAGTGTATCCCTCACTGGTAAGATCAGACCATAAACTAATCTCACTAGATATTCACATCCCGACCCCAGCCCCTGCCCAGAAAACCACAGTGAAAAACTTCTCTAAAGCAAATTTTACACTCCTCAAAACCGAGATGGAATCCTTCGAAGCCCCCGGGCCTGTGGAAAATACTGCCCAGACCACAGAATCCTTTATAAACGCATTCTATGAACACCTTCAGGAATGCATGGATCATGCAATCCCAAATAAAACCAAGACCCAATCCTCCAAAGTTAGGCGTCCTGTCTGGTGGACCCCAGCCATAAACAAACTATACAATAGAAGGAGGAAGCTACTACATGATAGAGCAAAATCCCAAAAAGGGAAGGCATCGCTGATCAGTATTAGCAAAAAACTACGGGCACTCATAAAATCGTCTAAGGCCAGCTTCGAGAGAAAAATTGCACAGGACACTAAGGAAAATCACAAGGCTTTCTTTAGTTATGTTAGGAACCTGTGTGAGAATTCACGGATATGCTCAGAATTAGTCCAAAATGACAAAAAATACACCGAACCCACAGACATTGCCAACATCCTAGCTGACAGGTTCAGCGCAAACTTCTCCCCCCCCTTCCCCACCAAAAGGGCAAATATCTATCCCAGCAGAGTGCTGCCCCCCTGACATCTCAGATGCTCAGGTAAGAGCCGCTCTCTCCAAAGCAAAAAACACAGCATCAATGGGACCAGACGGTGTCCCGGGCTGCGTCCTACATGAACTCCAAGAAGAACTAAACCCAAACATAAAACTACTGTTCAATCTCAGCCTTACTACAGGATATGTACCCAAAGGGTGGCGTACAGCAGCAGTGGTACCTCTCCACAAAGGCGGTGCCTCAACGGATCCTGGAAACTATCGCCTCATAAGCCTGACTAGCTTGGTCTGCAAAGCTATGGAAAGGATCATCATGGACCTCATAAATAAAGATTTTGGGGACCTACAGACAGTGGATCCTACCCAGTTCGGCTTTGTTAAGGGCAGATCCTACCTCTTAAACCTGGTTGATTTCTTTGAAACAGTCACCAAGGCCATTGACGAGGGGAAGGTGGTCCACACAGCCTACCTGGACCTTGCAAAAGCCTTTGATACAATACCCCACTCGGGCATTATAGATAAGCTCACCAGCTTAAATATAAACCCCTATGTCACTAGATGGGTTGCAAACTGGCTCAAGGACAGAACCCACATGGTTAGAATTGCTGGAGCCATGTCAGACTCCAAACCAGTTACAAGTGGCGTCCCACAAGGCTCAGTCCTGCGACCTCTCTTGTTCAGTATAAATTTCTCGGAGGTACAGGCTAACACGGAAGGACTGTGGCTGACCAAGTTCACAGATGACTGCAAACTGGGCGCCATAATCGACTCTCCATCCGACACAAGCATCCTAGAAAAGGGCCTCATAGAAACAGACAACTGGTGCCAGAGCCATGTCCTCAAGCTAAACGCCAAAAAGTGTATAGTCATCCCCTTTGGCAAAAACAAAGTGCCCACAAATTACCACATAGGTGGTAATCCATTAAGTATGGAAGAAGTAATTAGGGACCTGGGGACCCAAGTTGATAGCAATCTCTCATTTGACAACCACGTGGCCAAAGTGGTTAGAAAAACATTTTATATAGCCCACCTAATCATGAAGGGATTCACATCTAGATCAGGGGAGGTCATCGTGCCTCTTTACTCATCCCTCATCAGGCCCATAATTGAATACAATGCCCCTTTTGAGATGTACCTTACCAGACACCTGCAGCAACTGGAAAGACCCCAAAAGTACCTCACCAAGAGGATCAAAGGGCTCAAACAGATGCCATATACTGCCCGGTTAAAGAAACTCCAGCTCTACTCAGTGGCATACCGCCTGCTCAGAGGCGATCTGTGCCTGACGTATAAAGCAATGTCCAACCCGGAATTAATGGACATGCTGCACCTCAGAAAATCCAAATCCTATCGAGCTACGCACTCAAGAGACTTGAACCTCAGCACTGAAATAAATAGGACATGCTGGAGGGACAGACTCATAACCCAGAGGCTCCCTCCACTCTGGAATAAAATTCCAGTCCAGGGTAGGCAGAGTCCCTCATTGACTCTCTTCAAGAGGAATCTTGATGAGTGGATGGGAGATAGTAGGTTTACCCCGGGTATCACTTCTGTGTCACTGTTAGACAGAGGCACAGTATACTAACCTCGAAAAAGGGCATAGCAAAATTAATTTAAAATGGGTGGCGAAAGCCAAACACACTCTGGCTAGGCTTATAAATGCCCTAGGGCAGATAGCCTAGTATGAACCTATGAATACCCTGTCCTGCACTGATCACCTAAAGGCTTTATCCCTGTATTCAATTTCCTACAGGATGCTGATAGGGGATCTTTGCCTGATTTACAGGACTTCCTCAGACCTAACCCTGATGGATATGTTGCAGTTATCAAACAAACAGCAGCAGGCACACTTGTTCTATGGATCTGAACTTCGTTTGTGACATAAATAGAACATGCTGGAGAGACAGGTATGTGTCAAAAAGGATGCCCAAATTATGGAATAGGCTCCCATCAGTGTTAAACAGAGTTCATCCCTGACCCTATTCAAACAAAACCTTTATAACTGGATGGGAAATCTTAAATTTACCCCCAGTCTGGCCCCCATGTCCCTTATGGATAGAGGCCATCAAGAAGAAAAGTATTATCCTAACTAATACCCCCCTACAAATCCTTTGCTACCTGCCTACTAACACCCCCCCAAGAAAATTGGGACCCAAATGGTTTAGGGTGCGTAACTACGCTTATAATGGTTCTAGTGGTCATTAACCTAGTAACAACCTATGAACCTATAGAAAAAAAAGAAGACAGGAAAAAAAAATACTGAATTAGGCTTTAGGCCTGATTCATAGCAAGTGACAAAGATGTGGATGTCTCCCCAAAAAAACTAATTCCAAAACAACCACCACTGGCAAACCTTTCAAATGAAAATAAGCTGCAATCTGTTGCAAACCACATACTATTCTGTAAAGTCATGAACACTAAAAATGCACTTATGAGGTAGAAGAGAAAAATCATCACGATATTTTACTATTGGACAGCATGACATCATGACTATTTATTTATTTATTTATTTATTTATTTTTACTTATTTATTTAACATTTGTTAACTGGGAAAGTCCGACTTGGAACGAGCCAATTTTCAGCAGAGGCCTGGGGAGAAATGCTCCTCCAGACTAGCACACAATCTAGAAACCAGTAAGTTTCCTTTTATGCCAGCCTCTGGAACATTCCAACGCCAAATGTATGACACAGTAGGACTGTCACAGACTGCTGATCCACACATCCTAAGTATGTTCATGACTGTCATGTGGCACAAAATTGGGAACTACCTGATCTTCTCATCAACAGCAGCTGAGTGCCATACAATCATGGAATGGTCCTGTGTCGTTGCCCAATCCTCCCATACACTAGATGCCAGAGACTGCGCTCACATTGCAATAAAGTGCACACTCTTCTGGATGGCGATAGCTATATTAACAGTAGGAGGCAGCATTCACTCAACTGCCAAGCCAAGTGTTCATCAGGTGGTTGAATTCGACAGGAAACCACAGCATTCCCTGGTGGTGCATATGAGAGTTTTATATGTAAGACCAATGTGCTGAGGCACACATTCCTCATACAGGACAACTGTGAAGGGTACCTTTTATCAGACTGACAAACATAAAGGCTGTGTACAGTAAAAAAAGCAACAGAATTGACAGAATCAATGACAACATTCCTGCTTATGCATTACAGATGACAGTGGGTACCCCTATAGCAGAGTTTGCTCATGACACCTATTTCCCCACCCTAAACCACATACACACTGAGATAGAGCAGGAATGTGACTGAGCATATGTTTGAATTAAACCTTGATTCAGGTGTCTAGATACATGGGTTGGTGCTTTCTAATACACAGCTGAGACAGCATCACAGATGTCTATCTCCCTATTAGAAGGGTGAGACAGTTTTCTCCGGATCCAAGTCCTTTAATAAATAAACCATTACTCCAAAAAAAAAGAAAAATCTGACACTTACTGTTCCACCTGTAAAGTGCACAATCACGTTACTTTTCCTATCTATCTATATACACACACATGCATAGGATCATAGGAGGTCGAAGGGCTATCAACCCGGAGGTCATTTCAAACTTAACAGTTTTATCCCAATGTAATACCATAAATACTCTCTCTCTCTCTATATATATATATATATCTATATATATATATATATATATATATATATATCTATATATATATATATATATATATATATATATATATATATATATATATCTATATATATATGGGTTTACTATTGACACCTTAAAACTGCATAGGTCAACCCGAAATCCTGAATCCAGAACAGCAAAATTGTGGCCAGGTCAAAACTGAATACATTGACACCTGTAGTTTGATGCATTCGACATAGCAGGGAGGTGACATCAGTCACCCATTCTATGTAGCTTACCATACCATGACTTTCCATAGTCAACGGTACGGGTATTTCACTATTTTGCAGGGGGGCAAGCCCCCCTGCACTCCCCACACCCCCTGCAAATTAGATATACCAACTATGAGATTGCACTACAGTTGAGGAAGTAGGTTAATTCCCTGTTCCTCACTGAACTGCAATCTCCACTCAAAATTCCCAACTCAAATACTCGAACTACACTACCCATTCGATGTGGTGTAGTCGATGTATTTGGGTTCGCAAAACTGCATTTTGACAGTGTCACTCTCAACTGAATACAGTTCACAATGGTTTTTGTAAACCATATATATGTATATATACATTATTTTTTTTACTTCACAACTGCTGTATCTCAGAAAAGGAAGGATACTCCAAGGTACCACAACCTTAGAGTTAGAAGAACACATACTTCTACTTCCACAACTGCAGTTCCACCATTGTGAGGGCTGCAGTTATTGTTCGCAGAATGTCAACAGCCACTTGATATTCCACAGTAAATGTGCAACCCTGCAAAACAGGAAATCAATCAGGCATTCTGACCTTCCCGTTCCTGGCACTGCAGCTTACCCCAAGAACTCCAGACACATGGATAAGACCAGTCAGGGGACAACAAACATCATGGCAATAGACACTAAAGCACTGGATCGGTGCTTAAGAGGCGGCTTTTTCAGTTTGCCTGTGCAACAATGATAAGAAAATGTCTGTCATAAAACTAGTTCCATGACATGTTGCATATACATACAATACAATGAGAAGAAATGTGATGTTCACAACTGTAGATTCTCCTTGATAAGAACACACTAACAGTTATGTCCCCAAGAACTTTGGCATCAGTCTCCACCACTAATATCCCAACAATGTACAAGTCACATGTCAGTAGCACACAAGTGATACACAAGTAGGATTGTACAACACAAAAGCATATACCATGTCTTTATAGGTACAAATACCATGTACAAACCAACTCAGATCATGCAGACCTATGCATGTCCTGCCAGTCTGTGGCATACTTAACACCTCCATCAATAACCCACATAATTTGAAGGGAAGAAGGAACCGTAAGTATTAACAGTACAGCAGCCACAGCAAACAAAGTTAAGCAAGGCAAAAATGACTGTCACAATGTCACAACTGCCATGTCAAAAATGACCCAGAGCATGCACATTTGCTACCAACATTCGTCATAGCAATATACCTATGTGAATATAACCCAAATGGAAGGTCAGTTGGTACTACAATCAGGCACTCCAGGGGGTAGCAGGGCAGACACAGGAAAGAGCAGCAGAGAACTGCAGACACAACTGTCACACTAGTGTTGTTGATATATCAGAAACTACAGAAACCTTGGTGACCTGTGCCTATTCTGCCAACATGTCATGGTACACCTATGTTGGCATAAATGGTATGGTATGGGAGCTCTGGTGCAACATATATTTACACTTATTGGAAACACTCACCATCTGATGCAATACCATATTCATGGATGACTTTAATTACCCCACCATTAACTGGCCTAATTATGTAATGTTACTATAATTTAAAAAGCCCAGAATTTCCAGACACAAGATATACAAAACGATTAAGAGAGAAATTAAAGGAAAGAAAAATACTTTCGCAGGAAAAACTGTCACAAGCTTCAAACCCAGACCGAAACACAAAAGGCGGGGGTGTATCCGTATTCATCAAAGATATCCACATCTCCAGGTTAGTGGCGCAGCACCAATGCCTCACAGATCATCCATGTGCAACTAACAATGGGCAAAACTGCAATTCAAATTGGAGCTTGCTACAGATCACCCACCATGACCCAGGACCCCCATTCTGCATTTCTGGAGACACTGGAAAATATGAAGGTCCTACCAAACACCCTAATATTGGGTGATTTCAATTACCCAAACATTAACTGGGAGAACTCTTCAAGTACTACCTCTCTTGACCAATGCTTACTAGAATTTATAAACTCTTGGATCAACTGGTCAACACCCCCCACCAACATGGGCGACCGGTGTTGTACACCAGAGGTCAGCCCCTTGCTGGTTAGATCAGAAAATAGACTAATCACTCTGGATATCCACATTCCGTCCCCACCCCAATGAAGGAAACCACCGTGAAAAACTTTTCAAAAGCAAACTCCACGTTACTTAAGACCAAGGTGGAAAGTTTCACAGCCCCCATGCTAAAGGACAATGCTGTCCAAGCTGCTGAATCCTTTACAAAGACACTCTATGAGCACCTGCAAGAATGCATGGATCATGCTATCCCAAGCAAAACTAAGACTCACTCCTCCAAGAAAAGGAAACCAGTCTGGTGGACCCCTGCCACAAATAAGCTCTACAATAGAAGGAGTAAACTAGTAGAGAAAAGAGTAAAATCCCAAGAAGGAAAGAAATCCCTGATCAGTATCAGCAAGAAACTACGATCCCTCATAAAATCATCCAAGGCTAGCTTCGAAAGAAAAATTGCCAAGGACTCCAAAGATAACCACAAAGCGTTCTTTAGCTATGTCAAGAACCTAAGTGGAAACTCTCAGATCTGCTCTGAGTTAGTGCAGAATGGCACAAAATACACCGAACCAACTGATATTGCCAACATTCTAGCAGACAGGTTTAGTGCAAACTTCACCCCTCTCTCACCCCCTAAAGGGCCCATAACCATACCAGAAGAATGTAGACCCCCCGGCAATCACTGACACACAGGTTAAAACAGCCCTATCCAAAGCCAAAAACACAGCTTCAATGGGGCTGGATGGTGTCCCAGGCTGTGTATTACACAAACTCCAAAATGAACTAACCCTTCACCTAAACACACTGTTCAAACTCAGCCTCTCTACAGGCTATGTACCCATAGAGTGGCGCACAGCAACAGTTATCCCGCTCCACAAAGGTGGAGCCACAACGGACCCCAGGAACTATCGCCCTATAAGCCTGACTAGCCTGGTCTGCAAGGCTATGGAGCACATCATCATGGGACTCATTAACAGAGACATTGGGAACAGTTTGGCTTTGTTAAGGGCAGATCATGCCTCCTAAACCTGGTGGACTTCTTTGAGACAGTTACCAAAGCTTTAGATGAGGGAAAGGAGGTTCACACAGCCTACCTAGACCTCGCAAAGGCTTTCAACACCATTCTCCATTCTGGTATTATATAGACAAGCTCACCAGCCTAAATATAAACCCCTAAGTCTCGAAATGGGTTGCCAATTGGCTCATGGATAGAACCCACGCAGTGAGAGTTGTAGGCTCTAGGTCCGACTCTAAACTGGTTATAAGTGGTGTCCCCCAGGGTTCAGTCCTGGGACCCCTCCTGTTGGGTATATACTTCTCAGAGGTACAGGCAGGCACAGGAAAACTATGGCTGACCAAGTTTGCAGATGACTGCAAACTGGGGGCCATAACTGACTATCCGGCTGATACAGACATCCTCCAGAAGGGTCTCACTGAGATGGATACCTGGTGTCAAAATCATGGCCTCAAGCTAAATGCCAAAAAGTGCATAGTCATCCCCTTTGGAAAAAACAAAGTACCTGCAAACTACCACATAAGTGGTAGTCCCCTAAATACAGAAAATAAAAGAAGGGATCTGGGAACCCAAGTAGATAGTAATCTCTCCTTTGATAATAATATTGCCACGGTGGTTAGAAAATCCTTCTATGTGGCCCACCTAATCACAAAAAGGTTCGCATCTTGAACAAAAAAGGTTATTGTGCCCCTCTACTCATCACTCATCAGACCCATCATAGAGTACAATGCCCCATTTGTCATGTACCTTACAAGACACCTGCAATAGCTGGAAAGACCACAGAAGTACCTCTCCAAGAGGATTACTGGCCTTAAACAGATGCCCTATGCAGCCTAACCGAAGAAACTCCAGCTGTACTCGGCTGCATACCGCCTACTCAGAGGTGATCTCTGCCTGACATACAAGGCCATGTCCAACCCAGAATTGATGGACATGCTCCACCTAAAAAAAAAAAAACAAATCCCCGAGAGCCACAAGCTCTAAGGATCTAAACCTCACCATAATGATAAATAGGACTTGCTGGAGGGATAGATTCCTGTCCCAGAGACTCCCCATGCTTTGGAACAGGATTCCAATCTACATTAGACAGAGCCCCTCACTAACACTCTTCAAAAGAAACCTTGACGAATGGATGGGAAATAGAAAATTTACCCCAGGGATCACTGCAGTGGCTCTGCTGGACAGAGGCACAAGGAACTAATGGCTCTGCTGGACAGAGGCACAGGGAACTAATCTAATGGGGCAGCAAAAGCCAACACATTCTGGATAGGCTTACATATGCCCTCGGGCAGATAGCCTACTACTTACCTATGAACCTAGACATAAAAAATTGCTTTCATTAACACAACAGATTTTTGAAAAACAGTATATAGATCAAGAAACTTTGATCTCTTTGGAAAAAGAAGCCTCTGAGGAAGTGAGAAAATATAAACAACAAAACCTAAAGATATTTGAAAAATATAAAAAAGAAATATGGACATGGGAAAGAAAGAGAGATTTGATATGGTGCAATATTTATGCAAAGGAGAAAGCCAAGTTAAGTAATATACAGAAGGTAGATTCAAAGACATTCGCAGAAAAACACAGGCAAAGGCATCCAGATATGGAAAATTTCACAATAAAAAGACTAAAAGCACAAAGATTTAATGTAGAAAAGATGATTAGTAGAGTCGAAGTTAAAGAAATAGAAGCTGAAGTTATGGAGTGCCTGCAAAGTGAAGGATTTAAGGTCTAAAACAGACTACATCACAGCATGATGGAGTGAGTCCCCAGAATAAGGAAAAGCAAGAAAATCAGGAGACATGTGAAGAAGAAATGTGGACAGGGAAAAGGAAAAGAGATTTAATATGGTGTAATATTTATGTAAAGGAGAAAGCAAAACTAACTAATACAAAAAGAGCAGCATCAAGTATATCTGAAGAAAAAGTATAGGCAAAGGAATCCGGATATGGAAACTTTACAATACAAAAAATAAGATAGACTAAGAGGAAAAGTAAAACAAGAGATTAGTGATGGAGAAGTCAAAGAACTAGAAATTGAGGTAATGGAACAGCTGCAAAGAGAAGGATTCAGTGTAGAAAATCAAATGCAGAAAGCACCACAACAGGAAGGGGAAACCAGTGGAACAGGAAGTAACTGGTTAGGTGCCATATCAAGTTATTTTGGAGCCTTCCACAGGAAACCAGTATAAAAGTTCACTTGAAGCTAGACTGGAAGAAAAGGAACAGGAAACTCTGAGGCAGTCAATGTTGAGGAGTGACAAGCAAGTGAGTTTCCGTATGACAAAACAACAGATGAAATTGAAGAGAATGTGCCACAATAAGATGTTATAGAACTTTCTATAGAATGCCCGCAGGAAATGGAAAATAAGGGATGTGCCCTCATTATGGAAGAAAATGAGTTAAGAGAAGAGTTGCTTGATTTAATAGACAAAGACAGATATATCAAGATCAATGACAGAAATAGACTGCAGAAAGTTAATAAAACCCCAAAAGTTAGAAGCTTGATAAAACAAATGAAATCTGTAATTAGGACTGTCCATAGAGATCCATGCGATATAACAGAAGTAAACAGAATATATTACTGTGCTGCTAAATTAATAACTGATAAAAATTCTACCACAGGAATATAGGGTAGCGAAGGAAAAGGTGGGGGCAAAAGCGAATACCATCATGGAAATATCGAATAGAAAAAACTATAAAGCAGCTAAGACAAGAAGTGTCATTGTTAGAAGATTACAGAAGAGGGAACAGATCAACAAAAATATTATGAAAGATAGATGTGATAAAAGCAGTGCACAGTATTAGAACAGACCAGGATCTATTATGCACTATTGGAGATAACCAACTAAAAATTTCAAAACAGGCAGAAAGACTCAGAAGATACGAAGATAAATATAAGGGAAAAGCACAAAATAAGCAATTTACTGGTGACCCAAAAAAGTTTTATACAGAATTGGGAAATAAGGTAAAAGGAATTGATAGACCACTGAAAAATGAGGAAGTAGATACATTTTGGAGAAGTATCTGTGAAGATCCTGTGGAACATAACAAAGATGCTAAATGAACAGAAGAAGTAAAATAAAGAATAAGAAGTTTAAAGGTACAGGATATGAAATGGGATGAAATAACAGCCAAACAGATTGAAACAAAGTAGAGAAAAGCCTCTAATTGGAAAACCCCAGGCCCAGATGCAGTACCTAACTTTTGGCTTAAAGTATTAACTTCTTTACACAAGGATCTAGCTAGGAGTAAGAACTATTTATATGCACACCACACTGGTTGACAACAGGAAAAACAATGCTCTTACTTAAGAGTGAACCTGCAAGCTACTCTAAAAATTATAGACCAATAACTTGTCTCCCGATGACGTATAAACTATACACGGGGATTGATGCCAACAGAGTTTATAGTCATTTAGAAGAAAACTCAATTATGGCAGTAGAACAAAAGGGCAATAAAAGAAATTCATATGGAACAAAGGATCATTTGTTGTTAAATAAAGTTATAGTGGAGAACTGTAAGAAAGGGAAGAATCTAAGTATGGCATGGATTGACTATAAAAAAAGCATTTGATAGTATCCCACATTCATGGATAATAGAGTGTCTAAAAATGTATAAGGTGCATCCTACACTGATTGATTACATTACAATAAACATAAAACAGTGGCAGACCACTTTGCAATTAAGCCATGATAAAGGACAGATTATTATCCCAGGGATAAAAATCCAAAGGGGGATATTCCAGGGTGACTCCCTGTCACCGTTGCTATTTTGCCTTGCCATTAATCCATTAAGCTGTTTACTTAACAGCTTAGGTCATGGCTATAATTTGGCTTCTAGAAAACAACAAAGTCTAATGACTTCTCATCTTCTCTTTGTCGATGATTTAAAATTGTATAGCTCATCACATGAGGAACTGAAAGCACAGCTGCACGTAGTCAAAACTTTTTCAGATGATGTTGGAATGTCAATTGGTCTTGCTAAATTTGCAAAAGCAACCTTTAAAAAGGAAAATTACAGCACCAGGAAAACTGTTTGGGACAAGAATGTGATATAAAAGAACCTGAGCAAGAGGACGTATATAAATACTTGGGAGTTGATGAAGGATCAGCAATAAAACATGAACAAATGCGAATAAACCTTAGCAAGGAGTACTTTAGAAGACTTAAATTAATCCTGAAAACAGCATTGACAGCTAGGAATAAGATCCAAGCTATAAATCGATTTGCTCTTCCTGTCCTAACTTATAGTTTTGGAGTTATTGACTGGCCCCAAAAAATGTTGGATAGACTGGATATTAAAACAAGAAGGATGCTTCATGCTCACCAAATGATTTATAAAAATCAGTGTATACCAAGATTATATATTCCCTGTTCTGAAGGAGGGATGGGCCTCCTTGAAATTGATTACATGTATAGATCTGCAATCGTGGCACGCCACACATATCTACTGACCTCACAAAATCCAAATGTGGTGAAAGTTTTGAAACATGAGGAGAATAAATCTAAGATGACATCTCTGCTTAATTTAGCAGAAGCATATCGACATCAAGCAGGAATGGAAATCAAACCAGAAGTGGATAAAAACCAGGCAGCAACTGAATGTGATAAAAAACAAAAGAAAGAATATAAGGTGAAGGACCAGATGAGAAGGCAAGAAATGTGGAAAGAACATAAATATAGTTCCAAGTGTAGAAAACTTCTGGAAGAGCCTCATGTTGATCAAGAACGAACGCAGGAATGGTTAAGAAGAGGTGAATTTACATCAAGAAATGAAATATTGGCAGCCCAAGACAGTGGGCTACATACACGCTTGGTTTACTAAGTCCATTGAACATGTGGGAGAAAAAGACATGTAGGTTTTGTGGAATCGAATTGGAAACAGTCACACATCTTATTGCCGGTTGCGACTCTCTAATGGCAGAGGGACTGTATACTGAAAGGCATAATAATGTGGCGAGATTGTTACACAGGAGATTGTGCAAACATTATGGTATCGAAGTGGCTGGAAAACACTGGAAACATGAGCCACAGAGAATCATAGAAAATTATGAAGTTTACATCACATGGGATCACCCAATACCAACAGTCCAAAAGATAGGTGCTAGAAAACCGGATATAGTGGTCCAAGAAAAGAAGACAAAAGTAGCATTGATCATTGAAATCATCACACCTAGTGACTACAGTGTCTTGGGTATAGAGAGACACAAAGTCATAAAATACTTCGAAATGCAGGCAGAAATGAGAGCCATGTGGAAGAAAGATACCCAGACAGTAGTAGGAGCAACTGGTGTTATAAAAAAGAATTTGCAATCGTATTTAGATATGTTATCAATTCATGCAACACCATATGAAATGCAGGAGGAGTCATTGCTGGGCACATTGCGGGTGCTGTAAAGAGCACTTTTGGCTAACATCAAAGAGTGAAACAATACTAATTTCACAAACTTTAATCGTACTTTGACTTAGGAATGGGGTCCATTCCCATCATGGTATTAAAAACCCAAAAGACTTGGAGAAATTTAAAAGGGAGAAATACTCACCATCCGATGCAATACCATATTTATGGATGACTTTAATTACCCCACCATTAACTGGTAATCATACAGGCCTCCAAATGTGCAGGCACAGAGATTCCTGTATTTTGTAAACACAAACTCCCTGGACCAGACTGTCAGTACACCGACCAGGGGTGCAGACATACTGGATCTGGTCCAACTCCTAGTGTAATGTCTCCTCTGGTAAGGTCAGACCACAAAATGGTCTGCTTTGAAGTAATAATAAAACCTGGAACCCCAGCTATTCCTGGAATATTCAGAAACTACTTTAAAGGCCTACTATTAAGTAATGTTTGTTTGTTTGTGTCTTTCGGCTTTTCTCAGTTAGGGGTCGCAACAGCGGAACTCCGGTCCGCTAATGATTGGTAGTTGATTTTTACGTGCCGAGTTACCAGCCCTGACACATAACCTTCAACAAAGGTACGCCCATTCACGCATGTCTCCACGCAGAAGACGCTCTAGCTGAGAATCGAACCGGACAGTGTCTTACTGTGAGGCGACAACGCTACCGCAGCACCACCACCGCGGGTCTCCTACTATAACCTGGCAAAATGTCAAGGCCCCACAAACCCTGACAGAACTGCAGCCTACATGGAATTTTTCAAATAAACCCTATACAAGCATGTTAACAGCTGCATATAGTTAGTTGTATCCACCAGGAAGAAGTACAGAACTAACATAAAAAAACAAGCCACTCTGATGGAATCACATCAATAGGTTTTATAACAGAAGGAATAAAATCATGGCAAAAATTAGGAGGTGTAATACCCAGCAGGTTAAAGCACTCTCATCAAATTAAACAAACAATTCAGAGGACAAAAAGTCTACCAAAGCCAAATTTGAGGTAAATTTGACCTCCCAGGTCAAGGACAACCACAAGGCATTCTTTAGCTATGTCCACAACCTCAAAGGCAATAAACAGTTATGTGCAGAGCTCACTGTTAATGGAGCCACCTATACTAAGTTAGAAGATATAGCAAACCTACTGGCCAACAACGTCAGCTCCAACTTTACCCCCCCCCAACCTTCCCTCATGTAATACCACCAAATACAACTCCCCTCCTATAACTAGGGAACAGGTCCTTAATGATCATTCTAAGGCCAAAAACACTGCATCAATGGGGCCAGACATTATCCCATGATGCCTTCTAAATAGCATGAAACACATATCAAGGGTACAAGACATTGTATGAGATCTTGGATGGATGGCTAGGCTTAAAAAGCCCATGTGGTTGTTAGCCTAATAAACACCTATAAATTTATGGTGGAAGTATAACACACAGAATAGAGTACAGCACATACATCATATGGCCTGGTTGGCTTATGACATGTGACTATGTATCATTAACAACATAGGACATGCTTGCATATACACATCCTCTAATCTGGGGACATCTCACAGCATACAGGTATCCAATGCGCATACTATATCAACAACATTGGTAATTTAATATATAGATAGAGTAACAATATCACTCAACACACACATGAAAAATGATTGCCAGCATGATACAGCTCCAATGGCAATATTATTCCAGGTTACAATGTCATGTGTATGCCCTGATAACCTATGTCATCAGACAAAACTTTTAGTTATGTACTTACCATAACTTCGGATGTATGGGATCCATCTCGCCTACATTCATAACAGATGGGTTCGGAGCTGATCCATCGGCTCCGACTCGGCAACTAATACACTAGCACGAAGTCTCTCATTGGCTGGGCTACTCCCTATCCCAGGATGCACTACACCTGCTTCCCCAGATCTTGTTTATTCGCTTTCATACATCCATGCAAACACAGAAAAACTAGTAGTCACTATAACCAACTAAAGTTCTTCAAGAAAGATCACCAAAAAAAAGGACTACAGCTCCTCTAAATCCGAATGGAAGGGGGAAGGAGGGTGGGTACTTATGAATGTAGGCGAGATGGATCCCATACATCCGAAGTTATGGTAAGTACATAACTAAAAGATGTAATGGGATCCTATCTCGCATACATTCATAACAGATGGGACAGTGTCCCTAGCACCTAAATCCCGGGTGGCTCATTGGAAAACACTCCTGAGAACTGTGGAACCAAAGGAAGCCCTGCCTCGAGAAACCACATCCAATTTGTAATGAGAAATGAAAGTGTGCGGAGAATTCCAGGTTGCCACAGCACAAATATCATCTATTGATAATTTGGAGTGAAAAGCTACAGAAGTAGCCATTGCCCTGGTAGAATGAGCCTTGACTGGAAAGGGAAGCTCTTTGTTAGCCTGTGAATAAATAAAAATGATACAATCTTTAATCCATTTAGCTATGGAGGTTTTTGTTACTGGTTGACCCAATTTGTTCATTGCAAAGGAAACAAACAATTGATTTGATTTCCGCGTGAGCGGTTCTATTCAAGTAAAAACGCAGTTGTCTATGTACGTCCAATTGATGCAAGGTATATTCTGCGTTATTAGAGAATTCTGGGAAAAACACAGGGAGTTCTATAGTTTGTTAAATACAGAAAGAGGAGGCCACCTTTGGTATAAAGGAAGGGTTTAATTTCAATGAAACTCTATGCTTGTGAAAAATCAAATAGGGAGGATCAGAACAAAGAGCTTGAAGTTCTGAAACTCGCCTGGCAGAAGTTATGGCCACTAAAAAGGCCGTTTTCCAAGACAGAAATTTTAAATCACAGGTAGCAGCTGGTTCGAAAGGACGGGCAGTTAGGGCAGCAAGAACCATATTCAAGTCCCAAGGGGGGACAGGATGAGATAATGGAGGCCTAAGGAGCCACACACCTTTAAGGAAAAGCCTTACAAAGTTTGTGAGACATCAATGAAGGTTCAAATGAGGCATGAAAATTAGAGATCGCTGCTAGCTGAACCTTAATGGTAGAAACTGAAGAGCCCAA